>NC_044040.1:87110877-87431970 GCF_901765095.1 Microcaecilia unicolor
GTTAGTGTTGTGTAACCGTCGGTGGATAGGGCTGCTAATTTGGTGGCTAACGTGGTTAGTGATTCAGGGAATGTTCCTGTAATTAAGGACTGGTCTAAATTTCAGTTTTGTACATTAATTTTATTGGAAAAAACAGTTGCTAAAATGCATAAAACATATGTTAGATCTGGTTCCAATTAGTTGGATTATGATTATAATTACAATCTCTAACCATGATTTGATACCATTAATTCTTTTGATCATTAACTCTAGTCTTGAGCAAGGGTTCATCCCTGATTGCTGGATGCGAGCAATTGTAAGCCCTTCTTTTGAAAGCTGGTAAAACAGATCAATTAATGGTATCCAATTATAAGCCTGTCTTGAATTTGTGCTTTTTTGCAAAAATCTTAGAAAGGGTAGTGTTTGATCAACTTACTAATTTTGTAGAATCCTCATATGTGTTTTACCCACAACAATCTGGTTTTAGGTAAGGGTTTAGTACCAAGATAATTTTGACCTCCTTATTCAGTGATATGCATAAGATATTGGATGAAGGTAACCCTTAAGTACTGACAGTGTCACTTGACCTATCATCAGCATTTGACTTGGTGGATCACTTCATATTTTGTAATAGATTGCAGTCAATTGGTTTGAGGAGTTCAATCCTTTCTGACAGAGCATACTTTTATAGTAAAAACGAAGCATGATTTATCTAGGGACTATCCTTTTCCTTGAGGTTTGCCACAGGGATCATTACTTTCACCTCTTTTGTTTATTATTTATTTAAGTCCATTGATTCATATTATTCAGAGTTTTGGTTTCATAGTATATTGATATGCAGATGATTTGCTGTTGGTTGCTAAAATATTGCCTTGGTTTGATTTTTTGTCTTTGCAGTTGTGCCTTGAAAAGGTTTCTGGCTAGATGAGAGATAATCTGTTAGTTCTGAATGTGGATAAGATCACAGTTTGTTGGATACATGGCGTTAATCCACACCCTAAATTGTTCCCAGTATTGCTTGGAAAGCTGATCATTCCTGTGGATAATTTTAGGTATCTGGGAATTTTTATAGATTCATGGCTTTGTTATGATGTAATTAAGAAAGGAAAATATGTTCAGTCAAGCATATTTTAAGTACACCATGTTTGCATACTTTGCTTCATGTGTTTGTGATCTTTCACTTTGATTATGGAAATATTGTATACATGGGGCTACCAGCTTCACCACTTAAGCATTTACAAATGTTACAAATTGCAGCCATAAGGCTTCTAGATGGTGCAGGTAAATATGACAATGTTACTCTGAACAATCACAACCAGCAACAAACCCACATCCCCTAAACCCCACACCTAACTCTGCTCCCCCTAAAAGTTCAACTTCACTTTAGCTCCTCTAAGCCCATTACAAAATGCTACCAGTCATTGATTAGCTTGACCACCCACATGCTTACTTCTCCAACACAGGCATTCCAAACTTTCAGAAACTCATCCATTTTTTCATACTTCATTGCAGTCAGTTTAACCATTCAGTATACAAAATGCAGTTTCCCCATTACTTTGGCCCACTTTGGAGGGCCTTTGCTTTTCCAGAAGCTGGCTAAGGCTAGCTGAGCTGTTCTAGTGACACACCATACAAACTGGATCCTCGTCTTCAACATGCCAAAGCTTGGGCTATAAATCAGCCAGATTTGCATCTCTGAAACTTGCACCACTTTCAACACCTCACCCGCCCAACTCATTAGTTGCACCCAGTATCTCTCAATGTGTGAACATGTCCACCAAATATGTTTAAAGATGCCATCAATCTCACAACCCCTCCAGCAATACCAAAATCATCCATACCAAAAATCTTTAATAAGCGTTCTGGGTTATAGTACCATCTTTAGAGTAGTTTGCACCCATTCTCCAGCAAATAACTGGCCAATGTTCCTTTCAATAATACCTCATAGATTATACCCAAATCCAAGATCTCATTCCCATCCCTCAAATCCTCTGCCATTTAGTTTGGAAACCTAGTGGATCCCTTGTTAGTTTGTAGGGCTTGATAAATCCTTGGTATTGCTCCCTTTATTTGGCCTAAAAGCTATTGCACTCTCAATGGGGAGTCCTTCCTTCACTAAATCCCCTAAAGCTGTTTTTCTTTTTAAACATTGCTCTGTAACTGATAATACTGATATCTATCAACCTCTTCCAACTGAAATCTATTTCACAAGGCCTCAGACCTCAGCATCTTCCCCAATTCCACTACCTGCTCCAAAACCCTCCCTTCTCAGTCCAAGTATTGAAGGCATCATCATATTGATTGGATTTGAAAACCCTATTATATTTAATAGGCGTATAGTAGAAATACTTCTTCCCATTGCAAAGCTTCCTCTTTACCTCTCTCCAAATACGGGTGGGTAAGCTCAACAAAGCGATTTGCAGGCTGAGATTCCAACCCCTCCTGCCCTGCTAACCAGGGCAAAACTCAAAAAGGGGACCCAGCTTCTACCGTCTGATCCATATTTGCCCACTGTTTACTAAGGGGCAAACTCCACTCCACTATTGCCCTTGGCTGGGCAGCTTCATAATAACTGTGAAGGTTGGGACCGCCATTCCCCATTTGCCTCTGGAGAGACAAAGTATCTTCTGCTGAACCCTCAGAGATATCTTGTTCCAAATATAGTGGTACAGTTTGCACTGCAATGCTCTAAGCATTTCCTGAGGTATCCAAATTGGAAGAACAGTAAATAAATACAAAAACTGAGGCATGTCTAAAATTTGACTGCATTAACCCTGCTCACCAACGATATTCCTTGCCAATTCCCTTTCTCATGGTCTTGCTCAACTTTTCCCCAGCAATGTGGTATAATTACAAGTATAAAGCTTATTTAGATCTGATATAATCTGCACTCCCAAGTATCTAATACCTTGCTGAGCCCAGTGGAATGGGTATTGGTACTGCAATAACTGCTGTTGCTTCTGTGACAGCCTGAGAGGCAAGATTTGTGAGTTATTATAATTAACTTCAAATCCAGACAGCCTCCCATAGCACTCCATCTCCTCTAACACCACCACCACTAGCAATCCTTCAGGGTTGGTTTGTATGGAAAGTATATCATTTGCAAGTGAGCTACGTGCTGTCGGTTACACTTGCTGGTTTCAGCACAGACTCTCCTGCCACCATCTTAGCCGCTTGCCATTCTGGAGAGGTCCCATTGTTGCGGGAGTACAATTTTACGTCTATTTGCTTCTTTTTAGTGGTCATACTCCAAAGGGCAAGTTCAACAATTTTCTACCAGTAGTCTCACAGCTAGTTCAGAAATTCAGCAAGGGAAATCAGCTAATTTAGTGTTGTATTTAATTTAATTTGGGCATTTGTATTCCACTTAACTGTAAAGTTTAAGGCAGAGGACAGTCTAAACCAGAGGTTTTTAACCCAGTCCTCGGGGCATACCTAGCCAGTCGGGGTTTTCAGGATATCTCCACTGAATTCAAAAACATTTCATGGGCCAAGAACGAGAGATTGTTGCCATTTTGTCTGAATTGATCTGTGTTATAAAATTCCTGTGATGCCTACTCCATGTAGAATTTTCAGTATGATGGTGATTCACCAGGTTGATTGAGGCTGATAGGTCCAGTTGCATGACGAAGATTTGCTGGCCTTTGTCCATTAGTAACTGGCATTCCGACAGTAGTCCTGTTATTACTGTTTCTGTGCTATAGAGGGGCCTGAGTCCAGATTGCATGGGATCAAGCAATTGATGACTGTCCAGGTAGTCTTGGAATTGGGTTGCCACTATTGCCTCCATGATTTTCGTTGATGTTAGAATGTTGGCCACTGGTGGTATTTCTTATGGAGAGATTTATCGAGAGAATTGCCTTCTAGGAGGGGAGTGAATATGATGTCGCCCATCTCCCTGGGAAATTTCCTTTCTGTCAGTGAGGTCTCTATCAGATTTCTAACGTGATCCACAATGGGTGGTGGTGGTGGGGGGGGGGGGTTTGAATTTGAGAAGCTCTACTTTGCATAGGTCCAAAGGACAAGAGGATTTTGCTAGCATGGATTCAAATTCTAGTGGGTTTATGGATTGGAAGGTGTCGAAGGTTTCCCACCATCTGTCCGCAGGGCAACTGTCATCTGTGAGAGGACTGTGATTAGGTGCAATGTTTTGGGGTGTAGGAATAGATTGTAGTAGAGTTTCTACCTTGGATTGAAAGTAGTCTGCAAATGAGTCACTTCATGTCCTTGGAAGTCTGGGTGGTATGTGTCAAGGATTTGATTAGTTGGAAAAGGAGTCTTCATGAATTTCCGTTGCTACTGATTTTTTGGCAGAAGCATTTTTGTTTCTCCACTCTTATTGTTTTTTTTTTTGTATTGTGTGATCTATGATCTCCAGTTTTCTGTATCTTGCAGTGTTTGTGTTTTTAACCAGATCCATTCCAGATGTCTACATGATTTTTTCAGAAGTGTTAGCTCTTTGGTATACCATGGGTTTGATGTGATTCTTGGTTTGTTTCTCTCCTGTATTGGTGCTATGTCATTGAGGATGGTTTGGATGGCTTGGTTTCAGTTGGTTGCTAATTCTTCCCAGTGTCCTGGGTTAGTTTTGTCTCAACCTCCTCCCATAGTTTTGTTCCATCTATTTTGCCTGTGGTTAGGATAGTTTCTCTTTCGCCTGTTTACTAAGGTGCGCTGTGGATGCATTAGAGTTTTTAAAATGCGTAAATGGTTTACGCTTGTTAAATGCTAGAGCGCCCATAGAAATTTATAGGCATTAGCATTTCACGCGCTTTAAATTTAAAGGTGCATTAGAAATGCTAATGCAGATTAGTAAACATACCCCTTTGTGTTTTCTGTGTTTAGTGGGTGTAATGGGGAGTGAGAATTCTTGTAACATGGGATCAGACCAGATCAGGGGTGATGATTTCCATGTTTTTTTGAATTGTGGATAGCGACTGTGATGGAACAAAGATTGCATCTAGAAGATGCATGTCCATGTGAGATAGGCCCTTGCTTATTAGTTTTAGGTCTATATCTTTTAGGAAACCTAGTAGCAATTGTACTTCTTTGTAATCTTCTTCTTCTTCTAGATGCATGTTCAGGTCACCCACGATTAAAGTCAACGGATGAGATGATAAGGCTTGGACTATGAAAGATTGTAGGTCTTCGGCTACTGTTTTCCTGGATCCTGGGGGGGGGGGGGGGGGGGGGGGGGGGGGGGGGGGTCAATAAAGTACCATTAAGCCATGGTCTACTGTGGTAGGTTGTGCTTGTACTTTTAGAAGGATTTCTTTTAGCCCCTGGTGTGTGAGGGAGTCTACTAGCTCTACATGCAAGTTTGATCAGTAGATTATAGCTACTGCCCCTGTCTTTTGTCAGATCTATGGATCACATGGATTAGGTAGCTTTGAGGGCAAATTAGTTGTTGAATGACCGTGTCTTCTTTGGTTAGCCATGTTTCAAGGACACAGATCATGATTAGGTTTTTTTTCTGTGATGAAGTCTCTGATAACGTTGTACTTATTTCTTATGCATCTTGAAATAGCCTAATATGATGGAAGCTCTGTTAGAGGAGGAATTGGTCTTTCCCTTTGGTTGAGGAGTGATACTAACTTCTTGAGTGTATGTGTTAGGGCTTTTGTGAGTTGGACTAACCTGAGTTTTGTGTTGTGATGTCATCAAGTTGATTGGGATTGGCTTGTTCAGCATAGCGCATTCAATTAGGTTATGGAAGTTTATTCCCTTCCAATTGTGTGCCGGTGTGAAACTAGGTGGTCTTCTTCCCCTCTAGGTTGATATGAATGAGGTTGGTTCTTGGCCTTGGTACATGGTGGGTCCCTCTCCCATAGTAAGGATAAGGCAAAACTATGGAAGTAATAGCATGCAGGGATGATCCTGGAGTTTCACTCCTATGCTGCCATCTGCTCCAGTGCTGTCACTTCCTTCAGAGTGAGATTAACTTTTAAATGTATAGGTAAATATACACTGATTTTGCACTGTTTACATTTAAAAATATAGCTAATCTACTTCACAGGAGAAAACGACAGAGAGAGGCATTAGTGGGAAGTCTTTGATTTTCTCTGTTAGTTTTGGGAAATATCCATCTCTAATGTCTTTCTATTTTGCACAGTACAAGAACTGTTTTTTTTTTTGTAGGAAAAGGTTGGTTGATATGATATGGAGAAGGGACTGGAGGGAGGATCACATTGTTCTGTGTCTGAAGGAATTTCTATTACTGGCAGTTGCAGGGAGGGAGGAGTGGGGTAAACCTAAAGACACTAAGAACTGGCTTCTTTTGTGTGTCAGTGTGCTAGTGCTGTAAAAGCCCAGTGTCAGAGAGGCAGGAATAGAGAGAAAGAAACAGAGAGAGAGAGAACATCCTGAGAAAAAAGTGGCACATGAAATTTGATGGAAGCTGTAAAAAACATAGCCTATAGGATGATCATACACAGAGAGACAGACTATGCAAAGAGGCAGAGAAAAAAAACAACAGCAAATGCCCAATTTATTCACACCATGTATGATAGAGACTGCCATGTTGATGATGTCACTTCCTGTTCAAATGGGTTTCTGGAAGCTGGCCTCTTGGATTTGTCGTCAAAAGGGGTGGCATTAGGGCATGTTCATGACATCAATTTCTGCTTGTATGGGTTTTTTTTAGAGGACATCATCTTGGATAGGTCATTGAAAAGAGCGTGGTTAGGGAATGTGCCAATGATGTCACACTATAATACCATCAAGAAATCTGATGATGTCATCAAAAGGAGACGGTTGTGGGTGGAAGTGGGCAGAGAGTTGATGAGAAAGGCATGGCTTGGGTGGGGAATAGGTGGGATTTCAACACTAATTGACTGAAAAGACCAGAGGTGAGCATGGCCACTGGTCAAAATATGCAAATTAGATGTAACTTATACAACTCCTTTTTTTCTATATTTGCCCATTTTTCCCTAGAAACAGACCATGAAATCTCTTGTTTGTATGTTTTCAACATTTTCTCTCTTTGCTCAATAAAATTCCCAAACAAACTTGATGGTCATAAATAATAGAAAATGCTCCAGTCTGTATGCAATCATAGTGCAGTGCCCTTGAAAGAAATAGCTGGAGACCCCTGTGCTTAACATTAATGGCACATAATGACACCACTGACTTAGCGTGTCAAAGATATTTTATAACAGTGATTTAGCACCATGTTCCTCTACTCAGTAGCATAAAAACATTTTTTTTGCTATAAGGTTCTAGTGAGTCCTTGCATTTTTATACCAGCACTGCATCCCATCTGCTGATGGAAGGTATTACTTTGGTCATTCCATTCTCCTCTTTGAAAAATATGCTGGCCGGAGGTCCTCTGAGAAGCCAGTGGGTTTCTGCTAATAACCAGGTCCAATTTATTGCCAGATTCTGCTATGAGTGGCACGACCAAACAACAGTCAAAGTCTCTTGTACGAATGTGGTTCACCTGAATTGAAAGCAAATAATAATGTAGTGGACATTTTTTTTCTGTTTCTGAAAATTCTACTATCAGATGAAATATGGACAGGAGACTAGCCATCTCATTTTCAACAGCTTCAACAACACCATTGCTTGCATTTTGTGTATCAGTTAATACAGAAACATTTTAAAGTTATGAAATAATTGCAAATTTTTGGAAATCTTAGAAATACTACAATCCATATACTGTACTGTATATACTAGGCTTAGGAAGAAATGGCAAAATGCAAACATATGCATCAGCGTGCAAGCACACTTCATTGTAGTAATACTCCTTTCCCAGTAGAGATTAGCAAGACCACCCCTGGGCAAGAAATCAGCAGGTTGTAGATGTGTATATCACTGCACATCTGTATCCCACCAAAATCAGTCTTTTCACTCCCAGCTGTACAGATGGGTTAGGTACATATATATGCAGTAGTAGGAAGTTGAGTAGTTGCCTGGTGGCACTGGAGTTAGAAACATGGAAGCCAGGATTCAAATCCTGCTGACACTCCTTGTGACCTCAGTGAAGTCACTTAAAGGGCAATTCTATAAGCTAGGACATAATGATAGGTGCCAATTCTGCATATAAGTTATAGAATAATAGCACTTACAAGTGTGATTGGTGTCACACATGTAAGTGTGTGAGTAAGTACTAGGCGCTATTCTGTAACATACATGTCAACATTTCTTAGCACATAAATGCGAGGGGGCATAAACATGGGTGGGTCATGAGCATGTCTCTGGAATGCAAGCATAACTTATAGAATACTGTAAATTACACACACTCCAGGGCACAGTTAGGTGCCAAGAGTTACAACTGCCATTGACTTGGTGTAATAGTTGGCACCTAACTTTAGGCACACCAATGCCTACTTACGCTAGTATTCTGTAACAGAATCTTGGTGCCAGGAACACTGTTTCCTCAAAGCTGTGCATATAACCATATAAGGGTTAAGCCCTGCCCAGCGTATCCCAGGATGCACCAGGCAGGGCAGGGTGCTGCCATTTTGAGGAGGCACCCGCAGAGGAGGGGAGAGAGTGCTAGTCCCTCTCTCATCCAACTCTGAGGTAGGCCGCGGGGGTGTGTATGTGTTTGTGTGCTGGAGTGGATATGGAGAGCTAGCAGTCCCACTGGACCACCAGATCTTTTTATTATTTGGGGGTGGGGGGTGGGGCGGGCTTAGGTTTGACAGATCTGGGAGAAAATCCCAGACCTGTCAAATCTCTTCTGCTGTTTGAAAGATCCAGGCTTTTTTTTTTTTTTTTGACAGCCCGGACCTATCAAACAACTTCTCGGGGAGGATTGTGTCTTGGGCGCTAATAGCGTACCTAAATTTGCATGCTGTTAGCTCTGATCAGAGGGGCATTAATGCCCTGTGCTGTTCTGGAGCTAATATTACAGTGCTGTTTGGAACAGCGTGGGGCTTCTGATCATCTGCACCTTAACTACTTAACTTGCTCCCTTTAGACATACAGTTTTGCATACTTACATATGTAAGTAGCAACATCTACCACTTACAAGTGTAAGTGTTGACTCTTTATAAACACAAAGTCCCAAGTGCTGCTGCTTTTTTTTCTGAACATTTTTTTTAAGGTAAAATTAAAGTTCCCTCTAAGGATTAGCAGCCTGTATGCAAGATTTTCAGCCCATGTGCAAAAGTTTCCACTGACCAAATCTGTGAGCAGTTACATGCAATGGAAGCTTTATAGATTAAAAATTGTAATCATAACAATACAAGAATTACAGATGACCTGCAGTTTAAGACAATAGGGGTACCATTAATAATAAATGAAAATGATCTTAAGGATACTGAAAGGAAAATAAAATGGTCTGGAGTGGGCCTGCAGAAGTGGGATTATTGTTTTGTGGGTTTGGATCTGGGGAAGGGGGTTGAGAGAGGCCACTGTTCTTGAGCTGACCTCCCTCTCCCCTGTCATCTGAGGAGGGGAGTCAGGAGGGGACCCTGTTCTTGATCAGAAAGAGGGCCAGAAATTCAGCTGATCTGGTGAGGGGGGTCAGAGGGGGCACTATTCTTGATCAGGGGGAGGGTTAGGAGGGAGTCAGCTCATGCTCGAGGCCAGGGGGAGGAGAGATGAGAAAGGGGCAAGACACAATGTATCAGGTCACTACCATAAAGTTTTGTGAGTGCTGACTGATATTCAGTGCTGGCACCTGCCGAACTAACTCCCCAATGCTGAAAACTCCAGTGCTGTATGGAATAGCCCCAGAAAATAGTGCTAGAACATTAACAGAAAAAAAACTTCCTAATGCTCAATGCTAATAGTATGGAATTCATTGTGCCTGATTCATATGAACAAAAGCAAACAGAAAACAGTAGAGGGTGATCAAAGGATGAATCCACCACTGGAGATGTTATGGAGAAATACTTTATTGATGCAGATATTGAGGGACACGACACGGTCTGTGTTTTGGCGTATCGCCTACATCAGGGGTCATGTGGATAATTCATCCAAAAAGAGCCTATATCGCATTTCAGCAAATGTCAAACTGGAGGTCTGTGATTCAGTCGGGCTGATCGAAAGGCATACGCAAATAAACTGCCACTAACAAACTCTGTGGAGGTCTGCTCGTGCACAAGAGTTCATGCCCAGTCAAACTGGGGAGCACATGGCAAGGAGGAAGAGACACCAGTGCAGAAGAACTATGCCACCTTGGAAAATTTGAATTAAATAGTTACAAAGTTTGATCTTTACCTTAGAAACAGAGGAATGCCACAAAGAAGGTACAGTAAAATAGAAACAGTTTAAGACAACACATGGTTTTGTGCTTTGACAAAGAAGTCATGACTTGTTACTGGTTAACTAGCATTTGTTGACTGTGAAACCTAGATTTAAGGTAAAAGCCTTGTAATTAGCGGAGTCTCAGGAGGCAGAAGGTATAAGTGACATGTTCAAATGTCTCTATATAACTGCTCGCTCGTAATGGGAACAATTTCATAACAGTGAACCTATTTTATGCCTGTTCAGACACCCTAATGCCATCTCCGAGCTGATGTAAAGTTTCCAGTGATAAAGGCACCCTTGTTCAGTGCGCTGTTCTCTAAGCATCGGAGGGAATAGGAAATGCCACCATTTACATCCTTTAGACTACATTAGTATGTTATTTGCGCTGATCTTTGCCGAGCTCATTGTTTCCCATGCTCGCGGTGTCTAAGCATTGTGTGCTGGTTAATTCGGGCGCTAGTCTGGCACTAATGGCCTCTAGCATCTGCTAATGAGCATCGGGCCTTCAGTGCCCAAAGATAGGACTGCACAAGGACTGCCCCTAAGATAGGACTGCACTTAGCTATACAGGCCTCAGCACTGGATAGTGCCGGTACCTGCATAACTCTTAGCTCCTCCCCAATTCCGCCCCTAGACTGCCCTTCTCCTGTGCAGGTTTGACATGGCTGGTTAGTGCTGATATTCATCAAGAGGATTAAGAGTCTGATGGGACCTCTTAGTGAAATAAAGCTGTTAGTCCCTACTCTACCAAGTGGAAATAATATAAGGACCAAGTCCTAAGAGATGAAAAACTTTTTCTTTTATATTGTTTGTACCTGTAAGAGCCGATCATATGGTTTCAAACCGCCCAAATCTCCAGGTCCATTGAGTTGAATGTTTTTGACATACACACCTTTCTCCAACAACCCATCAGCAACGCTGAACCCAAAGTCTTCTATATCTGAATCCTTGTATAAACATACCTGTGAAAATTTGTTTAGTGAAAAGCAAAACAGATAAGGTGAGTTGTAGCATGTTGCAGGTACAAACTGATTTATAATTTTGACATAGGGCTTATTTTAAACAATTTGCATTTTATGTGGAGATATTTGCTTGGTATAGGTATATATATATATATATATATATATATATATATATATATATATATACACATGAGATATGTTTGCATGCATGGCTTCGTTTATATACATAAAGTGTAAAGCCACCTCCCGCCACACTTCCAAACACACCACCTTGTGCTCCTAGTCCTACACTTCCAAACACACCCCTCATACCCTCACAGGTGAACCTCGTCGACCCTGAAAATACCCACCCTCCCCTGCCCACATCCAGCCACACATACACATACCCACATATACATGCCCTAGGGATGTACATTTGTTTGAAAATGACATGAAAAACTGTGAAAAAGGCTGCTTCTTTTAGGTTAATTTTCCAAATGAAATGAAATAACAGTGGCAACAGAATAATTAATTTTGTTTTATTTAACTTTCCATTGAAGTCTATGGGCCATTAAAGTCTATGGGAAAACAGAAGCACTGCATGTTTATGTTTCAACCCAGGGGGCCTGGAACCAGATAGGTGATGGGGAAGGAGCGTGAGCAGAATAAATCCCTTGCCAGCTTGTCTCAAAGAGAAACTAAACAGAAGCTACCAGAGCAAACATTTTGCAGTTGGTCATATATATGAGACTTTTCAGAGAGTGAACACAGATTCAGAAGCTCCTTGCTTAATCAAGGTTCAAAGATACAGAAAACCTTTAAAACAAAAAAATTAGGGAGCACTAATGAGCTATCCAACATGGTGGCTGATTAAGTCCTGGGCTTGTCTCCCAGGAACCTCAATTTCAAGCAACAAGTTGTTCGGCTGTCTCTTTCCAGGGCGATGTAAATGGAAGATACAATGTGGCTTACATAGATTTCATATCATTGTCATAACAGGATATTGGATACAATTAGTAATGTGTAGCGCTAGAAAGGGGTGAGGGAAAAGGGAAGAGAGTTGTTAGGGTAATTATAGGAGGTGTGCGCTCATAGTTGAGTGGACTTAGTGAGGTTATAAGTTCTCATTGTAGGCCTTATTGAAGAAGAATTTGAATTAATAAGAATTTAGAAGTCCTTTAGTACAATGCTAATTTAAAAGTAGCAGCTCTGACTTCATCCACTTAATCTTATACCCAGAAAAGTGCCCTAATGAATTGATGTGCTCAAGCAAGGCTGGTATGATGTGGTCAGGTTTAGAAAGATACAACACATCATCTGTGTAAGCAGACAACTTGTACTCACAATCACCCATTGATATTCCTACAATGTCTGTATGCTGTCTAATGGCTAATAGCAATGGCTCAAGGGCAAGATCGAATAACAAGGGTGAGAGCAGACACCCGTGTCGAAGGCCATGCTACAAACAAAAGGAATCTGCCAAGAAGTTAACGTATAATCTTGCCCTAGGGCCATGGTATAAGGCTGTCACCATATCACAGAAATAGGGACCAATACCAAACCACTCCAAGGTGCGCAACATATACTTCCATTCGACTTGGCCGAAGGCCTTCTCGGAATCCAAGGATACCGAGAAGGCCAGTTCGTCCATATTACTGGCAAGTTGCATGATCTGCATATATAGTCTAGTATTGTTAGCTGAGTGTCTATTGGCCACAAAACCAGATTGATCCATGTGAATCAGTGAGTTTAAACATTTGGACAACAGCATAGCCAGTACTTCAGCCATAATCTTCCCATTCACATTAATAAGAGACAGAGGCCTGTAATTAGTGACCTCCAAGGGGTCTTTCCTAGGCTTAGGCAAAAGTATAATAAGTGTCTCACCCAGAGTGCCAGTAACTGCCTTTTGTGCTATCATGTGACAGTAGGTGGCAAGTAAATGGGGAACCAAATGGGCCTGAAACGCTTTATAAAATTCCACAGTGAGACTATTCATTCCTGAGGTTTTCCCATTCTGAGACAAATGTAAAGCTTCTACAACCTCATCTGCTGTAGCTTCCCTGTGCTGGGAACATTTGTTTTAGACTGATTCTAACCAGTCTAAAGCAAATGTCATTTAGTGATTAATGCACAAAGGGGTTTTCCATGGCTCTAACATGTGCCGTTAGCAGCCACTGAGAACCCCATGCAAATGTATTCTAATGAGCATTCCAATTGATACACAGCTCCAGAATGCCTAGCTCTAACGAGCTAATTTTATGACTGTTCTGGAGCTGTTGGAAGAGGAAGGAAACACAAACTGGCAGCTGCAAAGGCTGCCTGCCTGTGCTCCCTACCTCTCCCCTCCTGACCCCCCCAAGCAAGAATAGCCCTGTGGCCTAGTGAGCCCCACACACCTTCCCAACCATCCTCCTCGCACCAAGCAAACATGGCTCTGGTGGCCTAGTGCCCCCCCCCCCCCCCGCACTCTCCTGACATCCTCTGCAGCCAGCAAAAATGGCCCTGGTGGCCTAATGACCCCCCGCACCCTCTCACACTAAGCATAGATGGCCCTGGTGATTCCCCCCGCACCCTCCTGACCTCCTCTCCCTGTGCCAAGCAAAGATGGCCCAAGTGGCCTAGTGACCCCCTGCATCCTCCTGACTCCCCCCTGCACCAATCAAGAACAGCCCTGATGGCCTTGTGACCCCCCCTCCCCTCTCCTCCCCTCCCCTTCCCATACCTTCTTAAAAGCTTGAGAGGCAGGAATGCAGGAGCAACACCTCCTTCCTCCTGCCCCAGACCATGCAGCTTCCAAAATGGTGGTGCCCAGCCCAGCCCAATGCACTGGGCAGGGCTAAGCATCATATAAGAAATTTTCTTCTTTATATGGCGCTTAGCCCCACCTAGTGTATCACTACTACTACTACTTAGCATTTCTATAGCGCTGCCAGGGTTACGCAGCGCTGTACAAGTTTAAACATGGGGAAGGACAGTCCCTGCTCAAGAGAGCTTACAATCTAAAGGTAACAAACTATGTAGTCAGTGTAGGTATCATGAATGGGGAAGGTGGTTAGGCGCCAAAAGCAAGGGAGAAGAGATGGGCTTTGAGTAAGGACTTGAAAATGGGCAGGGAGGGCGCATGTCGTATGGGCTCGGGAAGTCTGTTCCAGGCATAAGGTGATGCGAGGCAGAAGGGGCGGAGTCTGGAGTTAGCGGTGGTGGAGAAGGGTACAGATAGGAGTGATTTGTCCTGAGAGCGGAGGTTACGGGTGGGAACATACGGGGAGAGGAGGTTAGAGAGGTAATGGGGGGCTGCAGATTGAGTGCACTTGAAGGTCAATAGGAGAAGCTTGAACTGTATACGGTAGCGGATCGGGAGCCAGTGAAGCGACTTGAGGAGAGGGGTGATATGAGAGTATCGGTTCACGCGGTAGATAAGACGTGTGGCGGAATTTTGGTCAGATTGAAGGGGGGATAGGTGGCTAAGCGGGAGGCCAGCGAGGAGAAGGTTGCAATAGTCAAGACGAGAGGTAACGAGCGAGTGGACGAGGGTTCGGGTGGTCTGTTCAGAGAGGAATGGGCGAATTTTGCTAATATTATAGAGGAAGAAGCGACAGGTCTTAGCTGTCTGCTGGATATGGGCAGAGAAGGAGAGGGAGGAGTCGAAAATGACTCCGAGATTGCGGGCTGAAGAGACGGGGAGGATGAGGGCGTTGTCAACAAAGACAGAAAGTGGGGGAAGAGGAGAAGAGGGTTTGGGTGGAAAGACAAGGAGCTCAGTCTTTGCCATGTTCAGTTTCAGATGCCGGTTGGACATCCAGGCAGCGATGTCTGAAAGGCAGGCCGAAACTTTGGCCTGGGTTTCGACTGTGATGTCGGGAGTGGAGAGGTAAAGCTGGGTGTCATCAGCATAGAGATGGTACTGGAAACCATGTGATGAGATCAGCGAGCCCAGGGAAGAGGTGTATATCGAGAAAAGAAGCGGTCCAAGGACAGATCCTTGAGGAACCCCAACAGAGAGCGGGACGGGGGTGGAAGAAGAGCCATTAGAAAATACTCTGAAGGTGCGTTGGGAAAGATACGAAGAGAACCAGGAGAGGACGGAGCCCTGGAACCCGAATGAGGACAGTGTGTCAAGAAGTAAATTATGATTGACGGTGTCAAAGGCGGCAGATAGGTCGAGGAGGATGAGGATGGAATAGTGACCTTTGGATTTGGCAAGGAACAGGTCATTGCAGACTTTAGAGAGTGCTGTTTCTGTTGAGTGTAGTGGGCGAAAGCCGGATTGAAGCGGATCGAGGACGGCCTGAGAGGAGAGGAAATCAAGGCAGCGGCTGTGGACAGCGCGTTTAAGTAATTTGGAGAGGAAGGGTAGAAGAGAGATGGGGCGGTAGTTGGAGGGACAGGTGGGGTCGTGATGGTTTTTTGAGAAGTGGTGTGACTACAGCGTGCTTGAAGGTGTCAGGGACAGTAGCAGTGGAGAGAGAGAGGTTGAGGATGTGACAGATTGAGGGGTTAACTGTAGGAGAGATGCTGGTAAGCAGATTGGTGGGAATGGGATCAGAGGAACAGGTGGTGCACTAAGAGGAAGAAAGAAGGCGAGCAGTTTCCTCATCGGTGATCTCAGGGAAGGAGGAGAAGGAGGCCAGGTTAGGTTGGTTGAGGGAGTGGGTTAAGAAGTCACAGGGAGGAGAAGGTTTGGAAGTGAATTCAAGGTTTATCTTCTGCACTTTATCGCGGAAGTAGTCAGCTAGTGTTTGAGGAGAGAGTGAGGGGGGGTGGGAGCGGAGGGCACTTTAAGTAGGGAGTTGAGGGTGGCGAAGAGGCGACGAGGGTTGGAGCCAAGAGAATTGGTTAATTGAGAATAATATTCCTGTTTGGCAAGGAATAGGGAGGACTGGAGGGAGGATAGCATGAATTTGTAATGGGTGAAGTCTGGCAGGGTGCGAGATTTCCTCCAGAGTCATTCAGCAGATCGGGTGCAGGAGCGAAGGTAACGGATGCAAGGGGTTAACCAGGGCTGAGGATTAATGCGCTTAGTGTGGCGAGAGACAGATGGTGCTAGGGTATCCAGAGCAGTGGAGAGAATTTCATTGTAGGTAGAGACAGCCATGTTGACAGATTCAGAAGACGAGATGGAAGGGAAGAGATTGGAGATGTGAGAGGATAGGGTAGGGGGTTGACAGCTTGGAGATTCCTGAAGGCAGTGGTTATAGTTGGAGGTTGAGGGGGAGGGTGATGAAGTGTGAGGGTGATTAGGTGATGATCTGAGATAGGAAGGACTGAGGTGCAGAAATTGGAAGGTGAGCAGGAAGAGAAGAGAACAAGGTCGAGACAATGGCCATTACGGTGAGTAGGGGTGGTAGAGCAAAGTCGGAGGTTAAAGGAGGATGTCAGAGTGAGGAATTTAGAAGCGTAGGAGTTGGATGGGTTGTCAACGTGAATGTTAAAATCACCAAGAATGAGGGATGGAGATGAGGGATCAAGAAAGATGGTGAGCCAAGCGTCGAAGTCAGTAAGGAATGAAGAGAGGGGCTTATCAGGGGGGCGGTAGATGACTGCAACTCTGAGTGGTGTCGGGTAGAATAGACGGATGGCATGAGTTTCGAAGGATGAGAAGCAGTGGGACTGTGGCAGGAGGAGGGGTTGGAAACTACAAGAGGGTGAGAGAAGAAACCCAACGCCTCCACCGCGTGCATCTGGGCGGGGAGTGTGGGAGAAAAGATATCCTCCATGGCATAATGCTGCGATTGAGGCAGTGTCGTTAGGGGTTATCCAGGTTTCAGTTAAAGTGAGCAGTTGAAGGGAACAGGAGATGAATAAATCGTGGGTGAAGGAGAGTTTGTTGCATACTGAGTGGGCATTCCATAGGGCATACGAGAAGGGGAGGGAAGCGGGGGGGAGAAGGGGAATAGAGATGAGATTGGAGGCATTCTGGGATCGGTTACGTGGATATGGAGAGGAGAGGTGAGGGGGACCTGGATTGGGATTGACGTCGCCTGCGGAAAGTAGGAGAAGGAGTAAGAGAGTGCGGAGGAGGGTGGGGGAGGAGGGTCGACGAAGATGAAGAAGACGGGATGAGTTAAGGAGGAATGGGGATGGGTTAATGGTGGGGAGGAAGTGTAGAAGGTTGAGAGCTAGGAATCACAGGATGTAACGAGCTGGGCTGTACACAGCCATCTTGGAAATGTTGGGAACCGAGGCAGGAGGGAGGAGGTGTTGCTCCTGCCCTCCTGCCTCCAACCTTTTAAGAAAGTACAGGGAGGGGAGGAGAGCACTAGGCCACCAGGGCCGTTCTTGATTGGTGCGGGAGGGGGTCAGGAGGATGCGGGGAGGGTCACTAGGCCACCAGGGCCATTTTTGCTTGGTTCAGGGGGGTCAGGGTCAGGTGGATTGGCAAGGGGTGTCGGGATTGTGTTAGGTCTGCATCGAGCGGTGTCAAATTCATTTGACAGCTCGGAGTCGCAAACAGCAACTGATGCACAAAGGGGGATCCATTCAGCTCATTTGCATGCAATCCCCTTTGTGCATTGGTCGCTGTTTGTGACTCACTATATTTTACTGAGGCAGCCTTATTTTATGGCTGCCTTTGTGCATTGGGCCCTTAGTCAAAAAATCATCACAGGGCCCCACAGTATCAGGGCCCTACAAGCTATAAAAATTAGTAACCTGCATTGAAATAGCCTGCTGATCAAGGTGAAGGTGACCCTGCAAATCTTTAACCACAACAATCTTTTCTCTGTTTTTCCAACCTTTTAAATAGACCACTAAAATTTTAGCAGCCATCTTATTGGTACCATAATATGAGGCCTGTTGTATAAAATGCTCTCCTCTAGCCTGCTGACTTAGAATCATATTATATTTAAATTTCACTTTAGTTAAAACGGAGAGGAGTTTGGTATCCCATTTAGTTATTAGTTGATCATCCATTCTAACAACGGAGCTCTCAAAGTTAATCAGCTTCTGTTTCCGCTCCTTTTGTTGTTTAGCAGAAAAACCCATTATAGCTCCTCTGATCGTCGCCTTAAAGGCATCCCAACATGTAACAGGGGAGGTGTCTCCAGGAAGATAAAGAGAAAAGTACTCTTGGATCACATTAGACATGCTAGTCAAAGTCCTCAATCCGCAACAGTGCATTATTAAAGCACCAAATAGGTTTATCAGTGGTGCTGCAGGACCATCTAAAGTGAAACACCTGTATGACTGTAAATCAGAATAGCATCCATAGTAGCATCTAATACTTGAGATACCAACATTTTAGATATTAAAATGTAATCAATCAAGGAGTGATGAACTTGGGACACAAAGGTAAAGTCCTTACCCTGAGAACTGAGTATTTCCAAATGTCCAGCAAACCCCCTTCCTTTTAAACTCTGCCGTGCAAGTAGTGCTCCATGTGACTTCAAGCAGGGTAATCTGTTTGAAACAGGGTCCAAAACCTGGTTGAAGTCACCAGCCATGATCACTGGAAGATCACCAAGCTCTAAAAGCAAAGTTCGTAATGATTGAAAAAAAGGCTGAATACCCCACTGCGTAGGAGCATAAATGTTTACAATTGCAACAGGAGCAGTTCCCACTCTAATTTTTATAGCCATCTACAATGTAGATCTGCCCGTTGATCTACCAACAGATTAGCTGTGCAGTTTACCAAAATGGCCACCCCACCTTTTTTAGACACTGCTGCTGCAAACAGCATTGCTTGACCCAGCCCCCTGCAATTTACAGGATTCCCAGTCATTCAAATGTGTTTCCTGAATCATACAAAGGTACGCTTTTTGCTTTTTAAGATAGTTGAGCACCTTTTTCCTTTTGATAGGGTGGTTAAGACCATTTACATTCAGTGAGTAGAATTTCAAATTAACCATAGTAACTATAGACAAGAGAACCCAACCCTAAACTCATAAGTGGAGGAGTGGCCTAGTGGTTAGGGTGGTGGACTTTGGTCCTGGGGAACTGAGGAACTGAGTTTGATTCCCACTTCAGGTACAGGCAGCTCCTTGTGACTCTGGGCAAGTCACTTAACCCTCCATTGCCCCAGGTACAAATAAGTACCTGTATACAATATGTAAGCCGTATTGAGCCTGCCATGAGTGGGAAAGCGCTGGGTACAAATGTAACAAAAAAAAATAAGAAAAAGTAACAGATCCCTAATCCAAGGAACAAGGTATAATGAGCTAATACAAAGTGCGATATGTCCGCAAGTGACTGCCTACCAACAAGGGTAGCAGCACTCGATAAGAAAAGGCTGAAAGTTAACAATCAAATCTCCTCGCACCAACACAGACATTCATGCTCCTATCATACAGCACACAAACTACTCAACAAAGCTTTAAATTGTGATTCATTTCCCTACAGTACAAGACTGTGCCAACATTGCTTATGACAGGCTCCAAAGAAAGCTTTGTGTGTTTGGGTCCTCAAAATGCTGAGTGCGATCACAATGTGTGACCATCAGAGAAGGATAAACAGGCCATATTCCACTCTCATTTGCTTAAGCTGCAGCTCCTAATTTGCACCATATGATGGGGGCACCATTCCACTGCAAATTTGACATTTCATGAGCCTTAGAAAATATCTCCATGATCTGAGCATCTATATCAGACCAAACAGTTATAGTACAACTTCTACTTTATTTTCAAATATTTTAATCCGTTTAACAAATACTTGAATACCCCAGATCAACCGCATTCACACACTCTTCCATAAACCTATTCTCACTAATACATCAATAACTAACTGCCATAAAGCACATCTGAGCATCTTACCACCCTCAGCTATGCTGTGGTAAGCAGAACTCTTTATCTATATATGACCACCTTAAGAGTCGCAACACTTCCCTCCTGTGATCTAAATCTTCACAAGTCCTTTATAATCCAGGTTTGTCGTCCACTTTCATTATGCAAAAGCGTCTTTCATGCAGAGTGTCTTTCAAATCCTTAAATTCTTGTTTCATGCAGAGAGTATCCTTAAGTTCATGATAATATCCAAGTCCTTGCATATCTTTAGTTCAGATGGTTAGCAGTAGTTAAACCAAAATAGCTTACAGCCAAACACATATATTCAGTTCGCCATGCTTCTGACCCAGACTCTACACAGCCTGTGTTTCACTGCTAAAGCGTCATCAGGAGTTGGGTTCTTTTGAATAATTCTCAAAACTTATGTGTACTGCGTGGGGAGGCTCAACCCCACATGCCTGCATACACACTCCAGCGTTCAAATGCCAGCGCATGCGGTTGAATGATCTGGGGTATTCAAGTATTTGTTAAACGGATTAAAATATTTGAAAATAAAGTAGAAGTTGTACTAGAACTGTTTGGTCTGATATAGGTATCTATTAAATTACAGTTATTTTAGAGATTAAAACCTAGGTGCATATAGAGCATGATCTGAGCATGGTGAGGCACTTTCAAAATAAAAGGCCTGTCACGTGTGCATCATGCTCTGAGCACAGCATCGGGATCCAGTGAGCCCTCTCCACCTCAAATGTAATGTTGAAAAACAGCTGCAGTAATTTCAGTATGTTAGAAATAGCTCCCAGATAACCTGAGAACTTACACAAAAAAAAAAGAACTTCCAAAAGCAAATTGGTGAAACAAGTCTTAATTAATTTATTGTTTCAAAATACACTCGTGCAAGAATGGGTGTCTCTGAAAGCAAGCAGGCACACCCACCCCTTAATTCTTACAGTTTATATTCCTTTCACTTGTAACATAGGTTTCTGCCCCTAAGTTTTCATTGGATATTGATTTCTAAGCATCATATGTCAGCCCCCTTTTTCTTTCTGAAGACTGAAAATTTTCCATAGACAGAGCCTCTATTCATTGTTAGTTCTTATGCTCGGTTTACATTTTCTTATCTGTGCCTTCAGACCTTTGTGTGAGAACTCTGCATCAGCAGTTTGGGCTTCCTTCTCCACCCCCCCCCCCCCCCCCTGCTGATCTCACATTCCTTATACTAGCACATCCTGTCCACTTTGAACTAACACAGTTCCTTTGGTAGTAATTGTAAAAGCCATAATGTGATGATCTCTATTAGAAAGGGCCTGCAATATTAGTACGCACACTAACACAAATATAGTTATACCTTTATCCCCAAAAGATTTTCTTTCTACAAGGGCATAAGCCATGTATCTTACCTTTGCAATTTTGTTAAGTGAAAAAGCAATATATTTACACATTTCTCACAAGTAGAAACTTCTATAAAAGCCACCGGCTTTGCTCCTTCAATGCCTTCCAGCAAACTTATCAGCCTGATGTTATTTCGGTGGCTGCAGTTATTGGCTTCTATCAATTCCTTCTACAACTCCATTAAAGTCGCATGGTTCGCCCGCCATAATTGCACTTTGTCCTCCAATGTGGACACCCGCACCTCTACCTGGGAAGCACATTCATTACATATGGTAAGTTGTGATGCCAAATTAGACATTTCCTGTTGGAGAGCATCAATATGTTGGGAGGTATCATGAATCATAGTCTTTATAGTTCCCAGCGCCGTCATGATCGGCTCTAATATCGCTTGCATTTCACATGGCGATGCCATCTATAAGGAAGTTGGGAGATCTTGTTTCAGCTGCTTTCCACCTCCCTACGCTCCAAACTCTGTTTCAATTATATTCTGCTTTCCAGTCACCATTCCGTTGTAGGATCACAAGAAATGTACAGGAAAAAAAATAAAAATCAGGTGCTGCTATCATTAATCAGTCATGGGTGGGAGAGCAATAGTTTTAGGCAGCAATTCCACAGTGCTGCAGGCTTCGCCGCTTCAAGTAAAATATTTATGACCTTTTTGTCAATAATAAAAATCTTACCATAATTACAGGTGATGGTTAATACAGCTTCATTCTGTATAATAAACTGTAGTAGTGCTAGTGTATACAACATATTAAGGAAACTTGCCAAAATACAGTTAGAAGCCAAGGTGGCATCTGCTACTACATATTTCTACCGTATTTATAATAGATGTATGCTGTGCAGATGCATATAAGAAACAGTCTCTCCTCAGTGGAGTTTATAATCTAGTCAAGATGCAACAAAAAAGAGACTTCAAACCACAGGGGTAGTTTGGAATGGGTAGGGTAGTGTCCCCAAACATGCTCTGGGTGCTAATGCTGAATTTACTCCTGAGTCCACTGTCAATATGACTTCCTTATTTATTTATTTGTTGCATTTGTATCCCACATTTTCCCACCTATTTGCAGGCTCAATGTGGCTTACATAGTACCGTTAAGGCGTTTGCCCAGTCAGTTGATGACAAATACAAGGTTGTATAGTGATCGAATGAGGTAAATGTGGAGGGTCGGAAGGGATGAAGATTGTGTATTGTCCAGTACGATCATTAGGCATGCTGTGTTTTGGGTGAAGAGGTTTACGTGGGATCGTTGGGGTAGGCCTTTTTGAAGAGGTTGGTTTTTAGTGATTTCCAGAAGTTCAGGTGATCATGGATTGTTTTCAATCCATTACCACTTGCCTCCCCAAAGTAAGAAGGCAAATTACACCTATGGTTCAAACAATGTACTTATTATAGGAAATAACATCTTTTTGGCATCAGTTGCCCTTCTACTGCAAATTCTCAGGATTACTTTTTTAGTTTATGTGGATGATGTCCAATTACTATTCCGTCTTGAAGCCTGTACCTCACAAGTAATTCATGACATCTCACATAAGCTTACTCAGATAGCTAACTGGATTTCACTGAATGGATTGAAATCGAATCCTTCTAAGACCGTTATTCTACTTTTTCCTCTAATAGGTTCTCCTGATCTATCAGCCACTTCTATGATTCATGACATGCTGGTTCCACTTAAGGATACAATCAAGATTCTGGTAGTAATGATTGATATCTGTATGACTTTTGCAAGCCACATTTCTTCGATAGTTAAGAAATCTTCATTTTGCATTGTATCAAATCCATGTGGCTTGTTCCTTTTTTGATTCAGCTTCATTCTGTCTGCCGGTTCATTTCCTAGTCATTTTACACTTACAATACTGCATCCCAGAAGAGTGCTTCAGTTGAATGTGTAAAACACGGTCGCATGTAGAGGGCAGCTGAAGATTTAAAGGTGGCTGGACTTCAAAGGCTCTATTCCGGAGGGCATTAACTTTACATATGGATTAAGAAGCATGTGAATTTTTACACATTTTCACTTTATGGACACTGGATCACCAAAGCCATTTGGCAGAAGTTTTTTCATTGCATTTGAAAGACAATTGTCTATATGGAGCCTATTTTCTAAAGATAAGTACTGAAAAAGCTTGCCATTGCATATTGAACAAGTGATTTTGGCACCATCGGCTGCATTAGTAATGTGATAAGTGTGATGATGCATATAAATGTTATCTAAGCAATGTCAGTTTGTGAGTGACAACATTATATCTGAGCACTTTTCACTTATTATATTTATACATTTATAAGTAATCAACTAACTTTACTTTGTAATTTGATTCTATGCTCCAAGGCATGTCACAATCTTAACTCCATCACTTACAACTAATTCAAAACACTGCAGTTAAACTAATTCATGGTGCTAGAAAATTTTATAGTGTCACCCCTCTCCTTGTAAATAAACACTGGGAAAGTCAATAGTCACTCAAGACTGCATGGTTTGGAGTGAGGTACCTTTGAAGGATACTATCAAAACAGGACATTTAGGAAATCCCAATAGAGAGGTTTCAACAATGATAAAAGAAAGCCAGGAGTTTTTAGGGGGAGAGCAGAGTAAAGGTTGCATATTATCCCTGTCAGCTTCTAAGCAGCTTGTAAATGCAAAGGGAACCCACAATTTGAAGTGTCTGTATACAAATACTAGAAGCCTAAAAAAATTAGATGGGAGAGTTGAGTATATAGCACTAAATGAAGAGGTAGATAAAACAGGCATCTCAGAGACCTGGTGGAAGGAGGACAACCAATGGGACACTGTTTCTTACCACATCCTATCCCCACTTTTTCCCCTGAGACTGCCATTGGAATGCTTTTATGTTTCACTTATATATTCTTATATTTGTCATTTCTTGCTCATTTCTGACCCAAAGAAGAAAGTATTGCCTTTGCAATCTACTCAAAAATGTATTAAGTTAATTCAATAAAGAAGGTCTCATGGAGGGGCATTTTTAGGGTTACCATTTTTTGTCCCCCCCAAAAAGAGGACACATGCCCTACCCCCACCACACACCCCGCCCCTTTCACACCCCGCCCCGCCCCCTTTCTACATAGCCAGTCTTTTATGAAATAAAAAAAAATGTACATCTATTTTTTCCACCTTCAATTTTTCATTTGCCTCTCCTTATATCCTGCCCGGTACTATAAGGAACAAATTCCTGCGCATGTCCAAACAAATTTTCCCACTCAGCAGGCCCAATCAGTGAGCGCATGCGCTACGGCTCAAACAAGTTGCCATAACAACATAAAACTTTACACCTAGTGAATGCAATCAAGAAACTGAGGGTGGGAGGAGAACATTTCACTTTGCTTTTAAAAGCTCAGCTTTAGGAAACCCTGCTTCTCCAAGCTTGTTCCGCATAATTGCTGACAGGAATGTGCAATTGCAGGCTAGATCCCTACCAGCAAAACTTAATAAAACCGGTTCCACTAAGAACCACAGTGACATAGTTAGCCATGAATCTCCCTCTGTATTCTTGCAGTACTAATCCAAAACCAAAGGCTGCAGGACTAGTTACGGTAGCCAAGATCAACAGAAAATGTACACATTATCACTCAGCAATGCATGTATTCTTTTAGGTTTCTCTTACAAACCACCATGACTCTTTAAGTGATAGAATTACCATATGTCCTGATTTTACTGGGATAGTCTGGGTTTTAGCCTGGAGGTGGCATGCTCATTTTGACTATTTATCTGCTCTGCAGTCAGTCAGAGCCTGTTACATAACCAGACAGTCCTCACTAGCCCTAGCTGTTCTATTCTGCTGCATTCATTCCACTCTTGTCATTTAAGCCTGAATCAAAAGCAGTATCGCCCACATCACAGCCTAAATGCTTTGCTCCCCGCCCGCTACTTACTGCTTCCCGCTGACTGATAGGACAGTTCCATAGAGAACCTGAGAACGAGCACTGTCTACAACAACTACATTTTAATTTACATAATCATTGTGCTCCGGTGGGATAAAAAGGCGTTCACTGTCACCGGTTGGATCTAAGCTATAGATTGCCGATTACTAAAACCAATCACTGCTTAGAATTGCAGACTGTCCTATAGACACTAACCAATCAAGATTTTGGAGGGACGGGGATAAAACTTATTGTGCGTGGCTAATTGGTAGTGGTAGGTACTTGTCGGGTTTCAGCGACGCATCCTGCACTTTTTTTTTCTTTCTCAGATCGAGTGGAATTTCTAAACGCAATACAAATCGCATTCGCACCGTGTTTCATTTTTACAATTCTACTAAGAAGCAACAGGCTACTTCAAAAAGGCAGGATATCATCCCCAGCAGCTGCTAACTTGTCAATCGTGGGAGACCCATGGCACCGCCGCCCGCCCGCTTGTCCAGAAATCTGGACAAACGGGTGGGCGGCCAAACCCCCACCCCCCAGACGCCCTGGACATGTCCTAAAGAGGACATGTCCGGGGAAATCCGGACGTATGGTAACCCTAGGCATTTTCGATATGACATCTAAGTCAGTCTTTGGATGTTTTGCACAAATAGCAAACATAGCAGTTTTTGAAACAGCAAAACATCTTTTTTTTTTTTTTTTTCAAAAATGGCCTTTTGCTAGATGTTTCTGTGCTCTGTGTGTTTATATTTTTGGTCCTTTTTCCAAAAAATACCAGTCCAAGTGAAAAATGCACAAAATCAAGCCATTGGGATGTAGGAGGAACCAGCATTCTTAGTAGACTAGCCACACAAACATCCCAACAGAGCAGTGGGGCACCCTAGGGGGCACTTTAGTGGACTTCACATAAAAGCTCTCAGGTACACCTCTCACCGTTGCTCCCTTATATTGTAGAGTGAGCCCTCCAAAAGGGGGGGGGGGGGGTAGGGAAAGGGAATGGGACTTATATACCGCCTTTCTGTGGTTTACATAATATATACAGGTACTTATTTGTACCTGGGACAATGGAGGGTTAAGTGACTTGCCCAGAGTCATAAGGAACTGCAGTGGGAATTGAACCTAGTTCCCCAGGATCAGAGTCTGCTGCACTAACCACTAGGCTATTCCTCCACCAAAAGCCACCAAAAGCCTAATATATCCAACTACAATAGCCCTTATGGCTGCAATTGTCACCTATATGTGGGTACAGTATGTTTTTGGTGACTTTTGGAGGGCTGACCCATTCCACCACAAGTGTAACAGAGTGGATTATTGGCCTGGGTCCCCTTCTCTACAGTGCACTGCACCAACCACTAGGTTACTTGCTGCACTAATAGGACTGGCTATAACATCTGAGGCTATCACAGAGGCTGGTATTTACTGTTTCTTTTACATCTTTGGGGTGTGGAAAGAGGTCAGTGACCACTGAGGGAGTAAGGGGAGGTCATGCCTACATTCCTCCAGTGGTCATCTGGTCATGTAGGGCATGCAGCTTAATCATTTTTAAAACAGGTCTAACTCAAGACATCTTTGTTTTAGTCCTGGCCATTTTTGTTTTGTTCCATTATGGCTAAAAAATGTCCAGGTCTTAGGAATGCCCAAATCCCACCCTTAACATGCCCCCTTTAGATTTGGATCACTGCAGATAAACAGCATAGAGAAACATCTTGAAAATGGGTTTCGGCATGAAAAACATCCAAATGCTGCTTTATGCCACTTTTTAGATGTTTTTCTCTTTCGAAAATGAGCCCCATATCTTCTTTTTTGGTTATTTTTAATCTCTATTTATTACCTGATCACCTGTTATCTAGAAATTTCTACCATCAGAAAGGCGAGATGTAGCATTTCCTGGATAGCATAAGAGATCAATCTAAGCTAAGTGCTTTTTGAAGTACTAACTTGCATTAAGTGTTTGTGCTTGAAAGTTGCAATATAATTGAGCATTTGAAGGTTGAAAGAAACTCTTTAAAAATACAAAACATATATATAAAAGAAAAATTAATGTAATAAACATAGTTGAAGACCAGTGATGATTGGAGAGTGATGCCAAAAGTGATGTGAGCACCATGACTCCGCTAAACTGAGGTCTTCTAAAAAATAAAGGTGTAGTGATAGGCGCAGTCATGGCCGCTAGGCATGTTCTGTAAACCCACTAGGTGTATTCTATAAACCGTGACTAGATTTAGATGCGGTTTATAGAATATGCTTAGGCAGTATTGTTTTTTACACTGATTTTACAGGCACCATATGTAGAATTGGGTCCTTAATGTGTGATAATGGAGTTTAGTAAAAGAGTCCCAAATTCTCTTGTATAAATTTATACCTGCTTCACAAGAGGCATAAATGTATGCATATACACGCATATTTTACAAACTCTGCCCCAGCTCTTAGGGCCAGTTTTAGACATGATGGGGGCCCAAGGCAGAAATTAAGGGGGGGCCTGATCTCTGATCCCCTCTTCTCTCCCCCCCCCCCCAATCTCCCCACCTGCATTGGTACTACGTGATATGGGCATCTCTTACCCTTCTCCCCACCACAGTCTGTCTACCTCCCTTCCCCTCACCTTGCGGTCTTCTTAAAAAATTTATTTCTCGAGGCTGGGGCGGAGCAAGATGGCGGCTCTGACAATGCTCCACGAGTAGCTCCGGAGGAACGAGCGGTTCAACCCTTCTCTTCGAGGGTTTTCTTTTCCTCTAAACATTTCTTTTTTGAAATCAATATGCCGCATACGAAGAGGAAGGGTTTGGTTAGAGCCAAGACCCAACCGGCACTAACTTCGACACCGAACCAGCCCACTCTGGAGACCTACCTCGTGCGCTCCTCACTTACTGCGGCAGGAGGTCCCGCTGAGTTTTTGGAACAGGAAGAGTCCGAACTCTTGGGACAGGACGTTTCATTGTCCCCTCCACCGCATTACCCTCCGCCGCAGCCAGCAGAACCAGACAGCGGGGGTGTTCCTAATCCTCGCGAGAGCGAAGGACGAAACACACGTGTGGGGCCCGCAGTCGGGGATTCAGCTGAGGTCCCTTTTTCATCTGGGACTCTTTACTCAACAATGCAGAACCCATGTAAGGGTTCCACTGCGTCGGTTACCCTTGAGGCAATTTGGGAGACGCTTCAGTCTGTTCAGGCATCGACGGGCAAGATTGAAGGTTTGGTGAGCAATGTTCAGGACTTAACTGTTTCATTTGTATCGATGAAAGGTGAATTAACTGACAAGATTAACCATTTAACAGCAGAAAACGTAAAATTGAAAGAAATTTCTACTAAGTTGATAAAAGATACAAATGCTATAAATAATAAATTGGAGAACTTTGAAAATTATAATAGGAGGTTAAACCTTCGTTTACTGAATTTTCCCTATACACCAGTGTACTCTCCATTGGAGATATTTAAGAAATATTTAGTGGAAAACTTGAAATTTTCTTCTGATAATATACCTCCTGTGAACAAAATTTATTACCTACCTACAAAAAAGAATACTGAAATTCAACCACAAGGAGACTTGAATATAACAGACTTACTAGAATCATCTATTACATCGACAACGGAGAGAAAAACATTATTGGTATCTTTTATATTCCAACAAGACCTGGACTTGGTGAGAAAGATGGCCTTAAGAAACTTACAGACTCCCTTTTATGGAGGGAAAATATGGGTATTCCCAGACGTAACAAAACAAACACAGGCCAGAAGAAAGGACTTTCTTGCAATGAGATCTGACGTTTTGGCATTAGGTGCTGTCTTTAATTTAAACTACCCATGCAAATGTAATATAAAATATTTGGGTGTTAAATATGTTTTCTTTTTTCCTGAGCATTTAAAACAATTTATAGATCAAAAAAAGATATTGTAATGCCGGTTTATGTCTAACAGACTGAACACTTCTAAATGGGTAATATATAGAATGGCAAGTATGGAGTATAATTAGCTAAGTCTTTCTTTAAATAATGTGTAGAATCTTATCTTCCAAGTTAATAACGGCTCATGTCCCCCTAATTTGGTGGTCTAATTTAAGTCATTTATTTTTTCTTTTAAACTATTCTACGTTAAGAATTACTGACTGTTTTTTTCCTTATTCAAGTAGTAATTGCTTGTAAATTTTTGAAAATTGATAAATAAATATTAAAAAAAAAAAAAAAATTATTTCTCTTCTCAGAGGGGCCCTGGCACAGCAGCCATCCTCATATGCTGCCTCCGGCTGCCCCAAAGCTTTCCCTCTCTGCCGCAATCTGCCCAGGTTGAAACAGGAAATTGTGTCAGAGGGGAGCAAATCGTGGCAGAGAAGGAAAGCTTCGGGGCAGCCAGAGTTAGTTTTTGAGGATGGCTGCTGCCCCAGGGTCCCTTTGAGAATGGAAATAAATTTTTAAAGAAGATTGAGAAGGGAGGAGGAGATGGATCATGGTGGGGAGAAGGGGAAGAGATGCCTGGATCACGGGGCCCCCTGGAGCTGTGGGACCCTGCTTACTCCCCCTAATGCTGGCCCTGCCAGCTCTAAACCATACCCATGCAAATCACATAAAAGTGCGTGTTGTCTTGCAGTGAATCTAGTTTTTATGCTTGCATGCCAGTGCACAATTTTATAAGAACCATTTTCCATTTGTAACACATGCCTTATAAGTGAAAAAAGCTCTCTATGCAAATTAAAAAAGTCAGTGATCATGAATAAATAGTTCTTGCTCAATATAAAAATCTCAAAAGAAAAACTACAAACCTTGTGTAACTCCACAGGAGTTGGTGACATGATTTCTTTCATTTCTTGTTTAATTTTTCTCAAGGCTACTGACTTTCTTCCAACATCGGATGGTAAAGTATTGCTACGAACAGCCTGGTTATAATGTGGCCTCTCAGTGCTTCTTTCCTGAAAACTGGACTGTCTGCCTAGCTGACTGCGAGGCTGTGGATTCTTACGGTTCAAGTTCAGTGTACTTCCTGACATGATTGTTGCCTAGAGTATTAACATATAAGGATTTATTCATAACTAAGACTGAAAAACAAGAATGGTTTATAAAAATTTTCAATGCTGCCGTCATAGTCAATCACACTTCAATTCTGTGTTAGAACATAGCAAAAGGTAATAGAATGAGTAAATATTTGATTTCCTTTGCATGCAATTTATGAAGTAGATAAAACATTTTACAATCTCTCAATCTAGAAATGAAAGAAATGCAACCGTTAACTAGGGGGTCCTTTTACTAAAGTGTGGTAAATGTTTTTCACATACCATGCAGTGGTAAGTGCAAAGCCTGCGTGGTAACAGTTGGGATGTTCCCAGCAGGTTCATATACAGTTATTGCACCGAAAAATATTTTGTATCATATGAAGTGTCCCAAAGAGTCTTTTCCAACATCTATCTCTCATTGCTTTGACTCTTCCATGAACCTGATTGGTCAAGAAAAGAAAACTTCTGATTTACAGTTCTGTACTAGTGTGCCGCAGTAAAGTCAACCATATTGCTAACTTTGGAAGCCTATCTATTTGCATGAAGAAACTGATAAGCCTGGAAAATATCTATGCTTAAAGAAACAAAAAGGCAACCGATCCACAAAATCCAGCATGGACACAAAAACAGTAGATCGAAGAGATGAAATTTAAAAAATATCTAGTTTATTCACCTCTTAAAACAATAAATACAAAAATAATTAAAAGCCCGGCACAGCCATGTTTTACCCTCTCAAGGGCTGCATCAGAGGCTTGCTAAAATACTGTCAAAAGATACACAAAGGACTGTTAGTATAAACCAAAAATGTATACAGTAATATATAAAATATACAGATCATGAAGATGTTAATATTCTCATTAGAATAGGGAAAGTGGAGGAATGGGACTTGATATACCACCTTTCTGTGTTTTTTTGCAACTACATTCAAAGCGGTTTACAGGTATATACAGGTACTTATTTGTGCCTGGGGCAATGGAAGGTCAAGTGACTTGCCCAGAGTCACAAGGAGCTGTAATGGGAAATGAACACATACTCACATACCCACACTCCAGTACAGCTGCAGTGTGTGGCTATTGTGATTCTAGTGCTGGGCAGATATGAAGGCTGCTAAGAGGTCAGAGGTCATGGCGCTCATGATAAAATAAACTAAATTCCAAAAGTAGCTGAAGATGCATACTTTACTTATAAAAAACCTCACTTATAAAAGCAATACAGCTGATAGAATGAAAATTAACTATAAAAATTATACCCTATTAGACCTCACTAAACAAAATCAGCATGAAATTGTAAAAAAACTTATAGTGAGAAACCAAAGATAGTGGAGGATAGTATTCATGATGGGCAACAAAATCACTGTGTTTTTGAAATGGTTAGATTTTAGTTGCTTTTATAAATGAGGTTTTATACCATTTTTTATAAGTAAAGTAAGCATCTATAGCTACTTTTGGAATTTAATTAGTTTCATCATGTGAGCTATGACCTCAGACCCCTTAGTACCCTTCATATCTGCTGCACTAGAGTTTGGGTATTTGTGATTTGTTTTCTGTATTGTGTGTCCTTTGAGTTTTTGTTATGAGCTGAGCATTGAGATGGTTGTAACCTCCTAGTGAAGTTATTTTATATTTTGTTTTTTTTCATAACTGGTAGAAGTTTAGCATTATTTAAACAGCTGCTCTTGCTTTTTGTTTACAGCTTCATTACCAATAGGTGATATTTTGTGACTACACCACTGGGGTATGTGTCTGATTTATATTTGTATTTCATATTATTTGGAATTAATGGTTGTTTTTTTATATCTGGCATATGAGTTTTAAGTATGTCAGTTCTGTCTATTCTAATAATAATATTAACATAAGAACATAAGCATTGCCATACTGGGAAAGACCAAAGGTCCATCAAGCCCAGTATCCTGTTTCCAACAATGGCCAATCCAAGTATCTGGCAAGATCTGTATGTTTTACATATTACTGTATACGTTTTTTATGGTCTTTTGGTTTATACTAACAGTCCTTTGTGTATCTTTTGACAGTATTTTAACAAACCCCTGATGCAGTCCTTGAGAGGGCAAAACATTTTCCAAATATCTATGTTTGGCGGTCTATAAATATCATAATGCTGTAATAAGAAGCAGGCTGTTATATATCTTGGTCTATTTGGAAGGCTATATACGCCTTGTATCAGCTGAAGTGCTGGAACAGATTGGTGGTGGTAGGTTACTGTTTGGAAAGGCCATGGGGAACTAGGGCACCAGATATTTGGTCAACAGCTCTACTAGTATAGATGGATGTTGAGATTATTACAAAGCTTTGTGGTTAGACATGGGAAGGAAGATGTGCCAAAGATGAACAGGTGATTTTACAGGCTCATCTACCTACTGTAAGATGGTAGGGTACAAAATAAGAAAATTACTCAGTGTAGATGTAGAGGAAGTCATAAGCATGTTTATTTATTATTTATGTGATCATTGTTATATCGCCAAATCATTACAGATATCATGGAGGTTTACAAAACCTCAGAAGCAACTCAAGAACAAAAGGCAAGAACAAAACACCACCAACAAAAAAGATCCTCAAAAGGAAGGGTATGGATATCGCAACAAAGTATAACCTAAATAAATATCAACATAGAACAGAACACAAAATGTTAATGAATAAGCTGGTGCATGTGCAGAGAAGGGCCATCTTGAGGCAGTGAGGTTGGGTATACTCCCATGGGGTGGAAGATTGATAAAAGAGGTGGAATGGGCTGTAGAGATGGAACTTCTGAATGCATAATATCATGAAAAGTATGAGCAGAGGAGGATGGAATGAACCTGTTATGATCTTTTTAAAGCAGTAAGTGTGGAATGTGATGACTAGTGTGCTAGTCGAGTACATTAGGATAGCTGATTGGCCAGGAGTGGATAGCGAGGCACTTGGGGAATTTAGGGAAGGGGGTAAATGGAAGTGGGTAGGGATGCAAGGAGGGGCATTATCGAATGGGGCGCCCAAGTTTTCCTGAGGACGTCCTCGCAGGACGTCCCGGCGAAGGGGCGGGGCAACCTATATTATCGAAACAAGATGGGCGTCCATCTTTCGTTTTGATAATACGGTTGGGGACGCCCAAATCTCAACATTTAGGTCGACCTTAGAGATGGTCGTCCCCGGTTTTCGGCGATAATGGAAACCGAGGACACCCATCTCAGAAATGACCAAATCCAAGCCATTTGGTCATGGGAGGAGCCAGCATTCGTAGTGCACTGTTCCCCTTCACGTGCCAGGACACCAACCAGGCACCCTAGGGGGCACTGCAGTGGACTTCATAAATTGCTCCCAGGTGCATAGCTCCCTTACCTTGGGTGCTGAGCCCCCCAACCCCCCCCCCCCCAAAACCCACTCCCCACAACTGTACACCACTATCATAGTCCTAAGGGGTGAAGGGGTTAAACCAACAATGAATATGGTATAAAATACTTGATCCCGGTCTTTCTTTGCCATTTCTGGGGCATAGCCTGTACAAGTCTGCCTGGCACTGTCCTTACAATCCAACTACTGGAGTTGCTGTCAAAGCCTCAGCCTATTCCAATCTGTCTTCTCATATATGGGACACAGACTATAGAAATCTGCCTTGTACTGTCCTCACATTCCAACTACTGGAGTTGCCATCGAAGCCCTTTCCAGCTCATCCTAAACTCTCTTGCCATATACAGGACATAAACTGTAGAAGTCTGCCCGGCACTGGCCCTAGTTCTTCACAGCCAGAGTTGCCATCTAAGCACTACTCGACACATCACACATGTGCAGTCATTCAAGTTTTGTTTTCTAATTAGGGATCCTCTGTGTTCATCCCATGCCTTTTTGAATCACTGATTTGGACTCCGCTAACTCCCTCAGGAGGGCATTCCATGCATGAATCACCCTCTCCATGAAAAAGAATTTCCTGACATTATCCCTAAATCTACCACCCCGCAACCTCAATTCATGTCCTCTAGATTTACCTACTACTACTTATCGTTTCTATAGCGCTACTAGACGTACCCAGCGCTGTACACTTGAACATGAAGAGACAGTCCCTGCTCGACAGAGCTTACAATCTAATTAGGACAGACAAACAGGACAAACAAGAGATAAGGGAATAGTAAAGCAAGGATGATAAAATAAGGGTTCTGAACAAGTGAACAAGAGTTAGGAGTTAAAAGCAGCATCAAAAAGGTGGGCTTTTAGCTTAGATTTGAAGACGGCCAGAGATGGAGCTTGACAGACCGGCTCAGGAAGTCTATTCCAGGCATAAGGTGCAGCAAGATAAAAGGAACAGAGTCTGGAGTTAGCAGTGGAGGAGAAGGGTGCAGATAAGAGAGATTTACCCAGTGAACGGAGTTCCCGGGGAGGAATGTAGGGAGAGATGAGAGTGGAGAGGTATTGAGGAGCTGCAGAGTGAATGCACTTATAGGTCAATAAGAGGAGTTTGAACTGTATGCGGAAACAGATAGGAAGCCAGTGAAGTGACTTGAGGAGAGGGCTAATATGAGCATAATGACACTGGCAGAATATTAGTCATGCAGCAGAATTTTGAACAGATTGAAGAGGAGAGAGATAGCTAAGTGGGAGACATGTGAGAAGCAAGTTGCAATAGTCTAAGCGAGAGGTGATAAGAGTGTGGATGAGGGTTCTGGTAGTGTGCTCAGAAAGGAAAGAGCGAATTTTGCTGATATTATACAGAAAGAAACGACAGGTTTTAGCAGTCTGTTGAATATGAGCAGAGAAGGAGAGGGAGGAGTCAAAGATGACCCCAAGGTTACGAGCTGATGAGACAGGAAGGATGGGAGTGTTATCCACAGAAATAGAGAATGGGGGAGGAGGAGAGGTTGGTTTAGGGGGAAAGATAAGAAGCTCAGTCTTGGTCATGTTTAGTTTCAGATGGCGCTGAGACATCCAGGCAGCAATGTCAGACAGGCAGGCTGATTCTTTGGCCTGGATTTTGGCTGAGATTTCTGGGATCTGGGAGTCATCAGTGTAAAGATGATACTGAAAACCATGGGATGAGATCAGAGTACCAAGGGAAGAAGTATAGATGGAGAAAAGAAGAGGTCCTAGGACAGATCCCTGAGGTACACCAACTGACAGTGGGATAGAAGTGGAGGAGGATCCACCTGAGTATACACTAAAGTATGCTGGGAGAGATAAGAAGAAAACCAGGAAAGAACAGAGCCCTGAAATCCAAGTGAGGACAGCGTATCAAGGAGTAGGCTGTGATCAACAGTGTCAAAAGCAGCAGATAGATCGAGAAGGATGAGGATAGAATAGAGACCTTTGGATCTGGCCATGAACAGATCATTGGAGACTTTAGCAAGCGCTGTTTCATTTGAATGAAGGGGGTGAAAGCCAGATTGAAGTGGATCAAGAATAGCTTGAGATGAAAGAAAGTCAAGGCAATGGCAACAGCACGTTCAAGTATCTTGGATAGGAAAGGGAGGAGGGAGATGGGGCGATAGTTGGAAGGACAGGTAGGGTCCAATGAAGGTTTTTTAAGGAGTGGTGTGACTACGGCATGTTTGAAGGCATCAGGAACAGTCGCAGTGGACAGTGAAAGATTGAGGATATGACAGATAAATGGGATGACAGTAGGAGAGATAGTGTTAAGTAGATGGGTGGGAATAGGATCAGAGGAACAGGTAGTTAGTTTCGAGGATGAAATAAGATGTGTAGTTTCCGTGATTTCAGAAAAGGAAGAAAAGGAGGCAGGGGTTGGAGGGTTGAGAGAATGGACTAAGGGAAGGAGAGGTGGAGATGACCTGGTTGAGAATTCAAGTTTAATCTTGTGAACCTTATCATGAAAGAACTCAGCCAGAGTCCAGGGGGAAAGTGAAGGGGGGTTGGAGTTGAAGGCACTTTGAGGAGAGAGTTCAGTGTGGCAAAGAGACGACGAGGGTTTGAGCCAAGAGAATTTGTCAACTGGATATAATAGTCCTGTTTGGCAAGTAAAAAAGCAGACTGGAAGGAGGTCAGCAAGAATTTGAAATGTATGAAGTCAGCATGGGCACGGGATTTCAGCCAAAGGCGTTCGGCAGAGCAGGCACAGGAACGTAGGTAGCGGATTCTAGAGGTCAGCCAAGGTTGGGGTTTGGTACGTTTTACAGAACGGGGAATGGGAGGAGCGAGAGTATCCAGAGCAGAGGAGAGAATAGTATTATAGGAAGAGACAGCCTCATTGACAAACTTGGATAACATAGTGGTAGAGAAGAGATTTGAAACATTGGTGGACAGAGTAGAAGGGTCAATAGGCAATAGTTTTACCATTTCCCCTTCTCTGTAAAAGATTTGTTTCTATATTAATACATTCCAAGTATTTAAACATTTGTGTCATATCTCCCCTATCTCTCCTTTTCACAAGGGTATGGTCTTTCAGTGACTCCTCATACATCTTTCGGTGCAAGCCCCATACCATTTTACTAGGACAGATCGAAGGTCTATCAAGGCCAGCATCCTGTTTCCAACAGTGGCCAATCCGGGTCACAAGTACCTGGCAAGATCCCCAAAAAAGTACAATAAATTTTATGCTGCTTATCCTAGAAATAAACAGTGGATTTTCCTCAAGTCCATTTTAATAATACATAGTAACATAGTAGATGACGGCAGAAAAAGACCTGCACGGTCCATCCAGTCTGCCCAACAAGATAACTCATATTTGCTACTTTTTGTGTATACCCTACTTTGATTTGTACCTGTGCTCTTCAGGGCACAGACCGTATAAGTCTGCCCAGCACTAGCCCCGCCTCCCAACCACTGGCTCTGGCACAGACCGTATAAGTCTGCCCAGCACTATCCTCACCTCCCAACCACCAGCCCTGCCTCCCAATCACCGACTCTGGCACAGACCGCACAAGTCTGCCCAGCACTATCCCCGCCTCCCAACCACCAGTCCCGCTTCCCACCACCGGCTCTGGCACAGACCGTATAAGTCTGCCCAGCATTATCCCCGCCTCCCAACCACCAGCCCCGCCTCCCGATCTTGACTAAGCTCCTGAGGATCCATTCCTTCGGCACAGGATTCCTTTATGCTTATCCCACGCATGTTTGAATTCCGTTACCGTTTTCATTTCCACCACCTCCTGCGGGAGGGCATTCCAAGCATCCACTACTCTTGAGTTTGCCCCCCTTCAATCTCATTTCATGTCCTCTCGTTCTACCATCTTCCCATCTCCGGAAAAGGTTCGCTTGCGGATTAATACCTTTCAAATATTTGAATGTCTGTATCATATCACCCCTGTTTCTCCTTTCCTCCAGAGTATACATGTTTAGTTCAGCAAGTCTCTCCTCATACGTCTTGTAACGCAAATCCCATACCATTCTCGTAGCTTTTCTTTGCACCGCTTCAATTCTTTTTACATCCTTAACAAGATACAGCCTCCAAAACTGAACACAATACTCCAGGTGGGGCCTCACCAACGACTTATACAGGGGCATCAACACCCCCTTTCTTCTGCTGGTCACACCTCTCTCTATACAGCCTAACAACCTTCTAGCTACGGCCACCGCCTTGTCACACTGTTTCGTCGCCTTCAAATCATGGTCTATGGACTTTTCCTTTAGGAAGCCATCCAAACCTTTTTAAAACCCAACTAAACTAACTGCTTTAATTACATTCTCTGGCAACGGATGAAGCAAATTGGTGAGGCAAGACCTCCCTTGGCTAAATCCATGCTGACTCTGTCCCATTAAACCATGTTTGTTTACGTGTTCTGTAATTTTATTCTTTATAATAGTTTCCACTATCTTGCCTGCACTTTAATTCTTTTTTCTTGAGCATCATAATGCTCTAATGCAGCAAGAGAATTATGTAGGTGCAGCAATTGTGAGGATGGATGCTTCTGTGTCACATGTTGCAGGCTACCTGAGCCTACTGTGACCCGTCTATTCCTGGGTTGACAATTGGTATGATGCTGTGTAGTGCTTTAATTGCATCGAATTCATGCTTAAGGGGGCCCTTTAACAAAGCTGTAGTAAGCACTAACGCATGCTTACTGCAGCAAAAAATGGCATACTGTGGAGTACGCTAAGATCTGTCATTGTAATTTTGCCATATGTGGGCGCTATCCATGCGCTAAAAATATTTTTTGGTGCGAGGGATGTGTCTGGGGGAGGAGAGTGGGAGTGTTCTGTGCTCATTGGTTAGCGCAGTTACATTGCCGTGTGCTAAATGATTAGTGCAGATTTAACACTTGAGTACCTACTGCCTACAAAATAGGTGGTGGTAGGGGCACATGTGCTAATGTGAACATTAGCACATGGTCATTATTGAAAAATTCAGAAAACCGGCCATTTTACTCCAGCATTAAAAATGTCCTTAGCGAGTGAAAATGACCCACATATGGGCGTGCTAAGGCCATTTTTTATTACTATTTGGTAAAAGGGCTCCAAAGTTTGCTGAGCTCCTCTTTTATACTAGCAAGCTGAAGGCAGAAGGGGCAAGCCCTAACCTTCTAGATGGTGTGCCTTGGCACTAATGCCCCATAATTATTACATTGAATAAATGTCATCCTAATTGGTTGAAATGGGTTTGAACAGATTTACTATGATTAGGTGTAACATTACCTGTATGTGACTGAGGAATGATTACTGGATCATCTATATATGAGTAGCAAGCCCAGTGGTCGGTGGGTGGGACTATAAGTCTCACAGTGATTCAGCCAAGTACCACTATTAAAAATATTCTCTAGGAGGGGCAAGCAATGGGACAATTTGATAAAACATCAAAGTTCTGCTAGAATCTAAGTTTTCACCTTTAGATCCAAAGATTCCCAATAAATATAGCAGTTTCTTTAATGTAATCTCCAACTGCAAATTAAACCAGCTTTAAGACTAAAGCTACTTTCTTACCTAGGACTGGCAATGGGGTCAGCAAAGAGAGGGGGGTATTTTACCATGATTTTAGGGCCTTTACGTGACCTGCAGTGTATCACTGCAAGTTGCATTAGAGTATTTGCATAGTACTGTGTAACCTGTGGCGACTTAAATATCGCCATGGTATTTTTAGTCAAGCAGCATAAGGACCCTTTTAAGTCACATTAAGGAATAGATAACATGACTTAAAGCCCTACTGGTGCTTGATAACTTCCCTCCTAAATGTCTGCATCATATCTCCCCTGTCCCTCCTCTCCTCCAGGATATAAATATTCAAGTCTTCAAGTCTCTTTTCATATGTCTTCAGGTGTAGACCCCATACCATTTGATTGCTTTTCTCTGAACCTCTTTAAGTTCTTTCTTGTCAAGATACAACCTCCAAAACTGAACATTACTCCAAATGTGGTCTCACCAAAGACTTGAACAGGGGCATTATCATCCCCTTTTTTCTGCTGCTTATGTCCCTTTCAGTGCAGCCAAACATCCTTCTGGCCTTGTCACATTGTTTCGCCACCTTGAGATCCTCAGACACTATCACCTCAAGGTCTCTTTCCTGGTCTGCACATATCAGTATCTCACCATCTGTTGAATACAGCTCCCCTGAAATGCATCACACTATATTTCTTCACGTTAAAGCCAAGCATTAGCTCAAGCTTCTAATTTTTGTAGATCACTTCTCATGCACTCCACTCCCTCTAGGGGGTCTCTGTTGCCAATGTTTATGCCTCAAAAAGGCAAACTTTTTTTTCTAACCCTTCAGCAGTATCGAACACAAATATATTGAACAGAACTAGTCCCAGGATGGATCCCTGAGGCACTCCATATAAACTGAACGCGAGACTAGGATTCTGAGCTATAATCTTAGATGTGCTCTGTAGTTATAGGCAAAGGCTGAGTACAATGGAAACAGGGAATTGGTTGGGTATAGGTGTGGGGTGGGAAGTTAATATCTGGAGCAGATGGTAGAATTTATTTATTTATTTATTTATTACATTTATATCCCACATTTTCCCACCTATTTGTAGGCTCAATGTGGCTTACATAGTACCGGAGAGGCGTTACAGACTGCGGTGTAAACAAATACAAAGTGATGTTGTGGTAAGATAAAGTTTATGTGGCACAGCCACGCTAGGGAATCGTGCAATGGAAGAGTTGTGTTATGTCCATTACGTTCTTTAGTTTTGTTGTGTTGCAAAGATCGGGCATTTATGTTGGATCGGTAGGGTATGCCTTTTTAAACAGGTTAGTTTTTAGTGTTTTCCGGAAGTTTAGGTGGTCGTTCATAGTTTTCAAGGCTTTTGGTAAAGACAGAATCTTGAATCCCCACCAGTGCTGGCCTTCCAACAGCCACCAAATTTAAAACACAAGCTGATCAGAAGTAAACTTCCAACACAGACGGAAAAAGAAAAGGGCACATTCCCGTGTAACACAGCCAGCTGCAAACTATGCCAAAACATTTCACAAGACCCCACAGTCATTCACAAAGGAGAAATATTCAACATAAAGGACTATTTTACATGCTCATCTTCCAATGTGGTATATATCATTCAGTGTAAGAAATGTAACGAAGGATGCTATATTGGAGAAACAGGCCAGATGCTTAAGACAAGATTCAATCTACACAGACATCACATGAAAATAGCCGGTGCCAGTCAGGCCCCCACCCCTGTGGGCCAACACTTCACAAGACCAGAACACTGCACCAGTGATTTCACAGTAAGAATACTGAAAGGTAATTTTAAAACAATACAGGAACGTAAGACCTTTGAAATAAGAATGATTGAATATTTTGACACCCAACAAACAGGACTTAATAAGGATCTGGGTTTTCTAACTCATTATAAAACATAAAGCTGTATTTCTCTGTTTATTTCTCTGTTTATTACCCTCCTCTCACCTACCAACACCCATTCTGTTAGAATATCAATGAAATGCTTTGATGTCCCCATGCATACCCCCACCCTCCCACTCTGTCAGACTGTCAAAGTAATGCTTTGATGTTTCTCTCATATATACTATCTGCTACCTCATTTGCTTATTTCCGATCTGAGGAAGAAGGGCAACCTTCGAAAGCTAATCAAGAAATGTATTAAGTTATGTCCAATAAAAAAGGTATCATCTTATTTTCTTTTCCATGTTTTATTTTGTTTGATTTCTATTGATAACCTTCTTGTGGTTAGGAAACCCTTGATCCAGCTAAGTATGTTTCCACCAGTCCCGAACTTATCTAGTAATCTTAATAATATATTATGGTTTACCATGTCGAATGCACTAGACATGTCGAATTGGTGGAGGAGGATGTTTTTGCCTATTGCTATTTCCTGCTTCAATTTGGCTAGGAGAGTGAGTAGTCCTGTTTCTGTGCTGTCGAGGGGGCGAAAACCTGACTGTGATTCGTGTAATATTGAGAATTTGTTTATATAATCTGCAAGTTGTTTGGTTACCATGCTTTCCATCTGTTTGACTGACAACGGAATGGGTGCTACTGGATGGTAGTTAGTGATTTCATTTGTTTTTTTCTTGATGTCTTGTGGTATCGGAGTGAGTAGGATATTGCCATTTTCCTTAGGGAAGAGACCTTGCTGAAGCATGTAGTTTAGGTGGGATGTGAGGTCTGCTATGAAGCGGTCAGGGGCGGATTTCATTAGGTAGTTGGGACAGGTATCTAGTTTACAGTGAGTGTTGGAGAATCTGCTGATCACCTGTGCAACTGCATCGACGGTAAGGAGGGCGAATTTTAATCAGGTTCGGTCAGCTGGGTATTCTCCCATGGTTGGGTCCAACTCATTAAGGAAGATTTTGATGTCAGTGTTGTCCTGTGGTAGCGTGTTGCGTAGGTTTGCAATTTTTTCATTGAAATACTTAGCAAATTTGTCTGCAGATGGGATGTCTGTATTCGATGTAGTGACCAAGTTGGTGTCTAGGAGTTTGTTCACGAGTTGGTATAATTTCTTCGTGTCTTTGTAATCTGTCCCTATTTTAGTTTTATAGTATGATCTTTTGGTCTGTCATATTGCGTATTTGTATTTTCTTTGTGATTGTTTCCATGTGTTGAGTGTGTGTTCGTCTTTTGTTTTTCTCCATGCTCGTTCGAGTTTCCTGGATTGTGTTTTTAGCTTTTTCAGTTCATCATTGAACCATGGTATCGAGTTATGCTTACTTGAAGTTCTTGTTTGTAAGGGTGCTACTTCATCTAGTACGCATTTGCATCTTTTATCCCATTCCATGAGGTAATATATGGAGTCTGTTTGTGCTGTCCATTCATTGTTGTATATCTGTTGCCAGAATGTTTTCGTGTCTACTTGACCTCTTGTGCTGTAGGATGTGTGTTCTTGTATTTGGTGTGATCCCTTCTTCCGCCAGTGTAGGGATAAATTTAATTTGTAGTGATCAGTCCAGGGTGTTTCTGTCCATTTAATATCAGTTATTCATGTTGTTTAGTATCAGGCTTATTTTCAAAAGGGATTGCTGGCGATCTTCTGACACAAATCGGGAGATCACCGGCGACCTCTTGATCCCGGCCAAATCGGTATTATCGAAAGCCGATTTTGGCCGGCCACAATTGCTTTTTTGTTGCTGCGCTGGCCAACCTTCAAGGGGGCGTGTTAGTAGGGTAGTGAAGGCGGAAAGGGGGGCGGGCCGGGGCGTGATTACGAGATGACCGGCTTCCCCTTATAATGGGGAAAAAAGGCCGGCTCGAACGAGCATTTCGCCGGCTGGACTTGGTCCATTTATTTTTAGGACCAAGTCCCAAAAAAGTGCCCCAACCAACCAGATGACCACCGGAGGGAAGCGGGGATCACCTCCCCTTACTCCCTCAGTGGTCACCAACCCCCTCCCATACACACACAAAAAAAATTAAAACATTTTTTGCCAGCCTGTATGCCAGCCTCAAATGCCATCCCCAGCTCCCTGACAGCAGTATGCAGGTCCCTGGAGCAGTTTTTAGTGGGTGCAGTGCACTTCAGTCAGGTGGACCCAGGCCCACCTCCCCTACCTGTTACACTTGTGGTGGTAAATGGGAGCCCTCTAAAAAACCCCAAAACCCATTGTACCCACATGTAGGTGCCCCCCTTCACCTCTTAGGGCTATGGTAATGCTGTAGAGTTGTGGCCAGTGGGTGTTGGGGTGGATTTGGGGGGCTCAGCACCCAAGGGAAGGGTGCTATGTACCTAGAAGCTAATTGTGTAATTTTTTAGAAGTGCCCCCTAGGGTGCCCGGTTGGTGTACTGGCACATGAGGGGTGGGGGGGGGGCAGTGCACTACAAATGCTGGCTCCTCCCATGCCGTAATGCCTTGCATTTCGCCGGGTTTGAGATGGCCGGGTCAGGTTTCCATTAAGGCTGGAAAATTGCGCCTGCCATCTCATCTAAACCCGGTGATCTGCCAGCGATCCTATTCTAAACCCAGCGAGCGATTTGGCCGGTGCCAAGTGTATTTCGAAAATATGCTTGGCTCCGCCCACTTACAGCACCGGCCCCGAAGATGGCTGGCCATCGATTTCGCCGGCGCCGTTCGATTATGCCCCTCTATGTTTTAATATGTTTAGTATGTTTTAGTATCTGTTAAAAATTCTATTAATAATGTAATATCTTTCCCACTGAAGTGAAAATGATATGAAAAGTAGTATTGCCTCTAACCCACCACATGAAAATGGAGGAAAAAAGAGCCTCACAGAGCTCCTAGGCAGAAAACTGCCTATTGGAGCTAAAACGGACACTCAACTGTCCTCTGTTCATCATAGGCTCAAAAAAACCTCCAAAAATATCTTTATTCAAGGGCTACTTCTCTTCAAATGCAACTGTTTATACTGTCATGCATGGAGGTTTTTTGAGCCTATGATGAACAGAGAACAGTTGAGTGTCCGTTTTAGCTCCAATAGGCAGTTTTCTGCCTAGGAGCTCTGTGAGGCTCTTTTTTCATCCTTTTTCATGTGGTGGGTTAGAGGCAATACTACTTTTCATATCATTTTCACTTCAGTGGGAAAGATATTACATTATTAATAGAATTTTTTGAATAGATTTTTCCACATCCTATGAGTCAGTGTTTAGTATCTGTTATACATGTTGTTTAGTATGTTTTATAGGTTTCTGATATTTTTAAATTGTTTACTGTTATGTAATTTTATAATGTAATCCCTAACAAGTACAGGTTGAGGGTAGTAGTAGTATAAAATTTCGATAAATAAATAAACCATATCTACAAGACTACTACCATAAAATTTGTTTTTATTCAAACCTTATGTTAAGAAGTACTACTACTACTACTACTATTTAGCATTTCTATAGCGCTACAAGGCATACGCAGCGCTGCACAAACATAGAAGAAAGACAGTCCCTGCTCAAAGAACTTACAATCTAATAGACAAAAAATAAAAAATTAGTAAGCAAATCAAATCAATTAATGTGAACGGGAAGGAAGAGAGGAGGGTAGGTGGAGGCGAGTGGTTACAAGTGGTTACGAGTCAAAAGCAATGTTAAAGAGGTGGGCTTTCAGTCTAGATTTAAAGGTGGCCAAGGATGGGGCAAGACGTAGGGGCTCAGGAAGTTTATTCCAGGCGTAGGGTGCAGCGAGACAGAAGGCGCGAAGTCTGGAGTTAGCAGTAGTGGAGAAGGGAACAGATAAGAAGGATTTATCCATGGATCGGAGTGCATGGGAAGGGGTGTAGGGAAGGACGAGTGTGGAGAGATACTGGGGAGCAGCAGAGTGAATACGTTTATAGGTTAGTAGAAGAAGTTTGAACAGGATGCGAAAACGGATAGGGAGCCAGTGAAGGGTCTTGAGGAGAGGGGTAGTATGAGTAAAGCGACCCTGGCGGAAGATGAGACGGGCAGCAGAGTTTTGAACCGACTGGAGAGGGGAGAGGTGACTAAGTGGGAGGCCAGCAAGAAGCAAATTGCAGTAGTCTAAACGAGAGGTGACAAGGGTGTGGATGAGGGTTTTGGTAGAGTGCTCGGAAAGAAAGGGGCGGATTTTACGGATGTTGTAAAGAAAGAAACGACAGGTCTTGGCGGTCTGCTGGATATGAGCAGAGAAGGAGAGAGAAGAGTCAAAGATGACCCCAAGGTTTCGAGCTGAGGAGACAGGGAGAATGAGAGAGCCATCAACAGAAATAGAAAACGGGGGGAGCGGGGAGGTGGGTTTGGGGGGGAAAATGAGAAGCTCGGTTTTGGTCATATTTAATTTCAGGTGGCGTTGAGACATCCAGGCAGCAATGTCAGACAAGCACGCTGAAACTTTGGTTTGGATGCAAGGTGAGATATCAGGGGTAGAAAGGTAGATTTGGGAGTCATCAGCATAGAGATGGTAGGAAAAGCCATGGGATGAGATTAATGAACCAAGGGAAGAAGTGTAGATAGAAAAGAGGAGGGGACCAAGAACAGAACCCTGAGGTACGCCGACAGGCAGAGGGATAGAAGTAGAAGAGGATCCACCAGAGTGAACACTAAAGGTGCAGAGGGAGAGGTAGGAAGAGAACCAGGAAAGGACAGAGCCCTGGAATCCAAGTGAGGACAGGGTATCGAGAAGTATGCTGTGATTGACAGTGTCAAAAGCAGCGGAAAGATCAAGAAGAATGAGGATGGAATATTGACCTCTGGATTTAGCCAGTAATAGGTCATTGGAGACTTTAGTAAGCGCAGTTTCGGTTGAGTGGAGAGGGCGAAAACCAGATTGTAATGGGTCAAGAATAGTATGTGAGGAGAGAAAATCAAGGCAGCGGCGGTGAACAGCACGCTCAAGTAATTTGGAGAGAAAAGGAAGGAGGGAGATGGGTCGGTAATTAGAGGGACAAGTAGGGTCGAGTGAAGGCTTCTTAAGGAGAGGTGTGACCACAGCATGTTTAAAGGCAGCAGGGACAGTCGCAGTGGAAAGTGAGAGGTTGAGAATGTGACAGATAAAAGGAATAAGAGTAGGAGAGATGGCATTAAGAAGGTGGGTGGGAATGGGATCAGAGGAACAGGTGGTACATTTTGAGGAAGAAAGGAGAAGTGTAGTTTCCTCAATAGTAACTTCAGGAAAGGAGGAAAGGGAATGAGGGGAAGGAGAGAGAGGGGAACGGACTAGTGGAGGGAGAGCTGGTGAGGTAGAGAAAGCAAGGTTTATCTTTTGAACCTTGTTGTGAAAGAATTCAGCAAGGGTCTGAGGAGATAATGAAGGGGGAGTTGGGGGAGGGGCAACTTGAGGAGAGAGTTCAATGTGGTGAAGAGAAGTCGAGGATTAGAGCCAAGAGAGTTGGTCAGTTGGATATAATAATCCTGTTTGGCACGTAAAAGAGCAGATTGGAAGGAGGTCAGCATGAACTTAAAGTGTAAGAAATCAGCAAGGGCCCGAGATTTCCGCCAGAGGCGTTCGGCGGAGCGGGTACAGGAACATAGGTAGCGGATATTAGAAGTCAGCCAAGGTTGGGGTTTTGTACGCCTTACAGGGCGGGTCATCAAAGGTGCAAGAGTGTCTAAGGCAGAGGATAGAGTATTGTTGTAAGAAGAAACAGCCTCGTTGACAGACGTGGATGGTGCCACAGTAGAGAGGAGGTTTGAAACATGGGAGGATAGAGATGAAGGGTCAATATCGTGAAGATTCCTAGATAAATTAGATAGGATAGGACGGGACTGGGAGGGAGGAGATTTAAGTGTGAAAGTTATAAGATGGTGATCAGAGGAGGGATGATCAGAGGCAAGGAAACTAGAAGGTGAACAGTTGGAGGAGAAGATGAGATCAAGACAGTGACCATTTTGATGAGTGGGGGAGGTGGAGCATAGTTGGAGATTAAAGGACGACGTTAAAGCGAGTAACTTGGAAATATAAGAGTTGGAAGGATCATTAGCAGGAATATTAAAGTCACCAAGGATGAGAGAGGGGGAGGAAGGATCATGGAAGAAGGCAAGCCAGGCGTCAAAGTCACCGAGAAAGGATGAAAGGGACTTATCAGGGGGACAATAAATGACCGCTATTCGAAGAGGCAGAGGAGAGAAAAGGCGGATAGAGTGGACTTCAAAGGAGGAAAAACTGTGAGATTGAGGTGGAAGAAGGGGTTGAAATCTGGAGGAGGGAGAGAGAAGTAGTCCAACACCGCCCCCACGGCCAGCAGGGCGAGGAGTATGTGAAAATAGATAACCGCCATGGCACAGGGCTGCGACTGAAGCAGAGTCATCAGGGCAGAGCCAGATTTCTGTTATGGCGAGCAGATGGAGGTGACGCGAGATAAAGAGGTCCTGGATATAGGGGAGTTTGTTACAGATAGAGTGGGCATTCCATAGGGCGCAAGAGAAGGGCAGAGAAGAGGAGGGGAGTAGAGGAATAGAGATGAGGTTAGAGAGGTCACGGTGAGATCTGTAGAATTTGGATAATAGTTGGTGAGGAGGGCCAGGATTGGGATTGATGTCACCAGCTGAGAGTAAGAGAAGGAGTAAAAGAGAGCGGAGGAGAGTAGGAGAGGTGTGGCCACGAAGGCGAGAGGTATTTAGGTGCAACGGGGAAGGCAAAATGGAGGGAAGAAAGAGACGGAGATTAAAAGCCAAGAGGGAGGAAGAGGGTAGGAGAGAAGGTGAGGTGATGAAGTCAATGGATGGGAAGTGAGTTCCTGTAGCGGAGAGAGGAAGGGGGTGAGGGAAAAGATTAGGAAGGGACAGAGCTAGGAAGAGAATGTGAATAGGGGCCATAAACGATTAAGGTACTTTAGCAACTGGAAAAAGATTAGATACAAAGAGAAAAATGCCCCGCACGGATACAGCTGTGAGGAAATGCAGAAGGGCTACAAGTCCTCCACAGCACCTGGTGGGAGCGCTGGGCACCTAGAGCGGAGGCCCTGAGTGGATCGGGGTGGACCTGGGTGTCACCCCGGAGAAGGCTGTAAGGATATGCAGATGAGCTGCAAGTCCTCCACAGCACCTGAAAGGCAGCCGGTGGTAGAGGTGGGCACCTCTCAGCTGAGGAAAAGCTTACCAGGGGTTAGGCCGAAGCCAGCATTCCTCCCCCTGAGGGTCGCCTGAAGTATAAAGCTGTTGCTAGGCAGGCAAAAAGGATTTTTTTTCAGCACAATTGGACTGAACCAAGAATCAACCAAAACCTTTTTAAGACAGTTAATGGTTTGAATGGCCCTGATGTTACAAATCTGGTAGTGTCTGAAGTAAATTTCCAGGCACATAATTTTTTCAAATTTTTTTTATTCTAAAATTTTTCCTATTTGTGGAATTTTTGTATTTCATAAATCTCCTGTTTCCTCTATTGTTAGGCAAGTTATGGGGAAATTCAGGCTAGAGAATGACACGGGGACCTGCAGTAACCGCGGGGATAGGGACAGATCCCATGGGGATGGGGCGGGGACGGGGACAGAGCCCATAAGGACGGGGACAAGGTTTGTCCCAGTGTCACTTTCTACTTTGAAGCCTGTTAATGAACTGGACTGTTATTTATGTTTGATTTATGTAGACGACAATATTATTATTCTTTTGGAGAAACAAGCAAACATGCTGGCCACACCTAGCAAAATTTGCATGGGGGATCCTGTACATCCTGCTACCAGCATATCTTCTAAGAAGGCATCTTTTACTGCAGGAGGGACTGTGGAAGACAGGAGAGCTAGACTGAATCCTCAGATTGTTGATGACTTATTCATTCACAGATTAAAAAATCATAACAGTGCTTCATTTGGCATATTTCTCCCCTCTAGGGCATACAGAATGGGCTGTATTTTGTACCCCTGGACATTTTAACGGGTGGATTAGGATTCCTTGGGGTAGTAGAAGTCAGATATTATTGGGGTTGGAAGGGTAGAGGGTGGTGTTGGTGGTGGGGCCATTATAGTTGCTCCTTGTGTACAAATTACAAATAGAAAACAATAATAACAAAAGTTGCACAGCATATTGTTCCTTTTTATACTTTAATAAAAAGATGTAAATATAAAATAATAAAATCGAGGCTTCTGCAGATGAGAACAGAGCCCACAGGGATGGGGCAGGGACGGGGACAGAACCTGTGGGGATGGAGACAGAGACAGAACCCACAGAGACAGGGACAAATTTTATCCCCATGTCATTCTGTAATTCAGGCCCTCCTATCTCTCTTCAAATCAGGTTCTTCCTCATTGATAGTGACCAGAGCAGGGACCATTAATGAGCTAGTCAAGATATTGCTACATGTTAAAATCTGTCTTCAAGCATTGATCCCCATATTGTAAAAGATGATAGACAAAAAATAATTTGAAATGAAGCTTGCTATAGAGGCAGAGATCAATAATAAAACCTTTTACAAGTGCATTTGGAAAGAAGCCTGTGAGGGAGTCAGCTGTACTACTAGAGGACCAAGAGATAGAAGAAGCATTCATTGGGGACAAGGCTACAACAGTTGAACTAAATGCATTTTTTTCCCATCTTTACTGAGAATAATGTTGTTGAGATACTCATGTCTGAGACACTCTTGGTGATGATTCAGAAGAAATGAAGTAAATCTCTGTGAAACTGGAAGATGTAAGAAATCTACATATTCCAGTCATCCAACTGAAAAAGGTGTGTATGTTTAAAAAAATATATTTATGGCTGGGTAGGGTGGCTTTTCAATTATTTTGATCCTAGTCTTTTTTTTCCTGCTTTCCTCTTTTGTGTGCTTTGTATTTCTAGACCTCCTTTCCATTGTTTTAGCTCAAGATAGTTGGAATATTTTTCAGATATATAAGTCTCTATAATGAGCCTCCAGTCTGTCGGTACCTAGCTGTCTTATCCTGATGCCTTTTCCAGGCTCTCCTTTACATTTTCTTTTTTCTGCTGTCTTTATTGTTTCCTCTTCTCCCCAACATTTTTACCTCTTTTTCTCCATGTATCTCTCCTCTGCCTTTACATTTATCCCTTACACTATCACCACTCTTTTTCAATCACACCTGGATCCCAACCCTTTTTTTCCTCACTCCTTTTCCCCTCATGATCTCTCACTCTTCCATTCTCCCTGTCCTAACATTTCATCTCCCTTACTCTCCCCCACTCCATTCTACTACTACTACTACTACTACTTAACATTTCTAGAGCGCTACTAGGGTTACGCAGCGCTGTACAATTTAACAAAGAGAGACAGTCCCTGCTCAAAGAGCTTACAATCTAATAGACAAGTGAACGGTCGGTCCGATAGGGGCAGTCAAATTGGGGCAGTCTGGATTCACTGAACGGTAAGGGTTAGGTGCCGAACGCAGCATTGAAGAGGTGGGCTTTAAGCAAAGACTTGAAGACGGGCAGGGAGGGGGCTTGGCGTAAGGGTTCAGGAAGGTTGTTCCAAGCATAGGGTTAGGCGAGGCAGAATGAGCGGAGCCTGGAGTTGGCGGTGGTGGAGAAGGGCACTGAGAGGAGGGATTTATCCTGTGAACGGAGGTTACGGGCGGGAACGTAAGGGGAGATGAGGGTAGAGAGGTAGTGAGGGGCAGCAGACTGAGTGCATTTGTAGGTAAGAAGGAGAAGCTTGAATTGAATGCGGTATCCGATCGGAAGCCAGTGAAGTGACCTGAGGAGAGGGGTGATATGAGTATATCGGTTCTGGCGGAATATGAGACGTGCAGCAGAGTTCTGAACAGACTGAAGGGGGGATACATGGCTAAGTGGGAGGCCGGTGAGGAGTAAGTTGCAGTAGTCCAGGCGAGAGGTAATGAGAGCGTGGACGAGAGTTCGGGTGGTGTGTTCAGAGAGGAAAGGGCGAATTTTGCTGATGTTAAAGAGGAAGAAGCGACAGGTCTTGGCTATCTGCTGGATATGCGCAGAGAAGGAGAGAGAGGAGTCAAAGATGACTCCGAGGTTGCGGGCAGATGAGACGGGGAGGATGAGGGTGTTATCAACTGAGATAGAAAGTGGAGGAAGAGGAGAAGTGGGTTTTGGTGGAAAGACGATAAGCTCGGTCTTGGACATGTTCAGTTTCAGGTGGCGGTTGGACATCCAGGCAGCAATGTCGGATAAGCAGGCCGATACCTTTGCCTGGGTCTCCGCGGTGATGTCTGGTGTGGAGAGATACAGTTGGGTGTCATCAGCATAGAGATGATATTGGAAACCATGAGATGAGATCAGGGAGCCCAGGGAAGAGGTGTAGATTGAGAAGAGAAGGGGTCCAAGGACCGATCCCTGGGGAACACCAACAGATAAGGGGATGGGGGTGGAGGAAGATCCATGAGAGTGAACTTTGAAGGTGCGGTGGGAGAGATAGGAGGAGAACCAGGAGAGGACAGAGCCCTGGAACCCAAATGAGGACAGTGTGGCAAGAAGTAAGTCATGATTGACAGTGTCAAAAGCGGCGGATAGATCCAGGAGGATGAGGATGGAGTAGTGGCCTCTGGATTTGGCAAGGAACAGGTCATTACAGACTTTAGAAAGTGCTGTTTCTGTCGAGTGAAGAGGGCGAAAACCGGATTGAAGCGGATCAAGGATGGCATGAGAGGAGAGAAAATCAAGGCAGCGGCTGTGGACTGCGCGCTCAAGTGTCTTGGAGAGGAAGGGTAGGAGGGAGATGGGGCGGTAGTTGGAGGGACAGGTAGGGTCTAGTGATGGTTTTTTGAGGAGTGGCGTAACTACAGCATGCTTGAAGGTGTCGGGGACAGTTGCAGTGGAGAGAGAGAGGTTGAGGATATGACAGATGGAGGGGGTGATAGTAGGAGAGATGGTGTTAAGTAAGTTGGTGGGGATGGGATCAGAGGAACAAGTGGTGCATTTTGAGGAGGAAAGAAGGCAGGCGGTTTCCTCCTCGGAGATATCAGGAAAGGAGGAGAAGGAGGTCTGGGTTGGTTGGTTGAGGGAGAGGGTTGAAGGGTGATCTTTTGCACCTTGTCGCGGAAGTAGTCAGCCAGTGATTGAGGAGAGAGTGACGGAGGGGTGGGAGCGGAGGGCACTTTGAGGAGGGAGTTAAGGGTGGCGAAGAGACGACGAGGGTTAGAGCTGAGAGAATTAGTCAATTGGGTGTAATAGTCCTGTTTGGCAAGGAATAGTGAGGACTGGAAGGAGGATAGCATGAATTTGTAGTGAAGGAAATCTGAATGGGTGCGAGATTTCCTCCAGAGGCGTTCAGCAGATCGGGCGCAGGAGCGAAGGTAACGGATGCAAGGGGTCAGCCAGGGCTGGGGATTAGTACGCCTTGTGGGACGGGAGGTGGATGGTGCAAGGGTGTCCAGAGCAGAGGAGAGAGTGGCATTGTAAGCGGAGACAGCCTCGTCAACAGACTCGGAGGACATGATGGAGGGGAGGAGATTAGAAATACTAGATGATAAGGTGGGAGGGTCAATAATCTGGAGATTCCTGGAAGTAGTGGTTAATGTTGGGCGGGGCTGAGGGGGAGGGTGAAGAAGTGTGAAGGTGATCAGGTGATGATCAGAGACAGGAAGAGCTGAGGTGTGGAAATTGGAGGGTGAGCCGGAAGAGGAGAGGACGAGGTCAAGGCAATGGCCATCACGGTGAGTAGGGGTGGTGGAACATAGCTGGAGGTTGAAGGAGGATGTTAGAGTGAGGAACTGAGAAGCGTGAGAGTTGGACAGGTCATCAACGTGTATGTTGAAGTCTCCGAGAATGAGGGATGGAGATGAGGGTTCAAGAAAAACAGAAAGCCAGGCATCGAAGTCGGTGAGGAAGGAAGGGAGGGATTTATCAGGGGGGCGGTAAATGACTGCCACTCTGAGTGGCAACGGGTAGAATAGACGGATGGAGTGGACTTCAAAGGATGAGAAGCAGTGAGACTGTGGTAGGAGGAGGGGTTGGAAGCTACAGGAGGGCGAGAGTAGTAACCCGACGCCTCCTCCACGGCCAACTAGGCGGGGAGTATGGGAGAAGAGATAGCCTCCATGGCATAGAGCCGCAACTGAGGCAGAGTCGTCAGGGGAGAGCCAGGTTTCAGTTAGAGCAAGCAGGTGAAGGGAATGAGAGATGAAGAGATCGTGGGTGAAGGGAAGTTTGTTGCAGACCGAGTGGGCATTCCACAGTGCACATGAGAAGGGGAGGGAAGAGGGGGGGAGGAGGGGAATAGATATGAGATTGGAGACATCCCGGAAACATTCTCTCGAAGCTGCTTTCCCTATAAATCAGCCTCCCTTTTCCACCAGCCACCTCCTCTCTCTTACAAAGTCCTCATTCTCCTCAAAGATTCATACTCTTTCTAAACTCCACTCACCTTACTCCATCATCCCTGCTCTGACTTCTTCACCTCCAATTATGCCCTACTTCCTCGCCTCCAATTATACCTTTTCATGTTCCTCCCATCATCCTCTCTCTGATGTCTTCAGTTATTCTATTGCATACTCTCATTTCTCTAATATGCTCTTTGGCTTTCTATCATACCCCTTCTCCATCACCATTTCTGCTCTCTTTCATACACTCACCCACTATACCCTCTCGCTCTCACTCTCACATCCTTCCTCCCGTAGACACTAGCTATCTCAGGCCCACTCTTTACATCCTCATCACATTTTTGCCTCTCTCCCCTCCATAACTATTATTAGCTCTCTGGTACCTTCTTGCTCCCTTTATCATCAGACTGCTTTGCAGTATGTTCTGAATGTTCTTCTAGGTAACTTCATATACCAATCAACACTGCAAATCATATTCGTAATACATACATTTAAAAAGCCTACAACATATTTATTTGTCATTTAGGAATATATTAGTGTGGGTTTCTTTTTATTTCTTGAGATGTTATTTGCTGCTAAGTATATACAAAGACTGAAAATAATACATACTTGGGAAGTTTATTGGTGAAATTTCATTTCATACCAATTTCAGAACCTTTTACTGTGCTCTAACACCACGTAAAACAAAAGCACATAATTTCATGCCATTAAAACCATAGTAACCCGAAAGTGTATTGTTATGCATTTTTATACCATTTCTTTGTTTTCTAAATAACTGTACATGCAATGCAAACTGGAGGTAATAAATAAAATCTCAGCATTTCATCTCAATCCCTTCCCCTTTATGCCATTTACATTCCCCATGACTGTGGATGACTCTCCACTATGGCATAAAAACAAGATGAAACTCTACCGGGGATTCAGCTCATAGAATTTACAAGAACATAAAAGAAAATATTTTCATACTTAGGATTTCAAAACTATAAAAATGTCACCTTACAGTTAATTATGCTGTTTGAAAAACTCCAAACAAAATGATAAATAAAGCAAGTGAGGCTATAAAAGTTTTGTTTGCATGAAATGAAGTAAAATTAATCTTGTACTTAGTTCTGCAAGGCTGTTATTGACAAAATGAACTAAGGTACAAAATAAAAACTGCATACTATGTCTTCAATGTAAGGACTTTTATTGCACTGTTTACATTTATTATTTAGATGAAAACTTCATATACTTATAATAATTTCTAATAAAAAAGTATTTTCTTTTATGTTGAAATAAAACTTCTAGCATGCCAGGTAAATCTTTATAAAGCAAAACATAGAAGAATGTGAAAAGTGGCATTGATAAAAATATTTTATATCTGTTTTGGGGGAAATGCTTTACAAATAAATTGAAAGTGGTATGTTTGCAGAATAAGAGAGTGCAAGCTGCAAGCCAGGAAGCAGGGAAGTCAACCTTTTCAGCTAAGTACCACTACACTGTACAAACAGGCTTGGTTTTTTGAAAGGCGTGACATGTAAAGCAGCTTTACAAGCAAAAATATGAACAATGTAAAGATTAGGTACCAACAGAGCCATGTTTCTCAAATACAGAAGCCTCTCAGCCTTCTCCTGTGGAAAGGGGTTAAAGCTATTAAAAAAATCTATTCAATAGATGCCATTTAAATAAAGTGAAAAGAATTCAAACAAGTAAAACATACTGGAGTTCATTTGCTGACAATTAGCATGTGCTGTTTAATAAATGACTCCCATGATTTGCAAAGGTTTAGTGATGCAATACCTCCAGTTCTCTTAGAATTCCAGACTGTCCACAGGTCTCCAAATCTTCTAGAGCTTGGGACCAGAAAGTTTCTTCCTGCTCCGCATATGTGCTGTCATGGCCATCTGTATAACTGTAGTCACAAAATTAATTTTTGTCTGGTTATATAGAATATTGAACATTTGTGTTTTATGACAACTCATACACTGGAAATGTCCAGCATGAACAGCTATTTTACAAACTGGATTGTCCAAATTATGAACAGGAGAAAACAAGATACATGGACAACTATATAACAGCATGATTCGAAAATGGCGACATAGACATTAATACAGAGCACAGGGGCTGCTTAGTGGTGAGTGCAGTGGACTATAAACCAAGGCTCAGGTTTAAATCCCAATTTAACTCTTTTAGGGGGTCTTTTACTAAGCCGTGGTAGCATTTTTAGCATGCGCTAAATGCTAGAGACACCCATAGGAAGATATGGGCGTCTCTAGCATTTAGTGCATGCTTATTTTTAGCGTGCACCAAAAATGCTACTGTGGCTTAGTAAAAGGCCCTATTATTTTGTAATTGTGAGCCCTCCAGGAACAGAAATGTACCTACTGTACCTGAATGTATATCACTTCTATAGTCTTTAGGCTTGCAGGTTAAGTATAGGGGATATTTTTCTGTTTCTGGAGGGTTCACAATTACAAAATAATAATATTTTTTTATTATATAATAATAATATATATATATATATATATATATATATATACACACACACACACACACACAAATACATACATACAGTACAATCCGCTTAAGTGCAAGGGTCTGGGACCAAAGAAATGCATGCAGTTAACCAGAGCGTGCACTTAACCATTGTGACCCAAAGAAGCTTGACATCTGATAAACATATGTACGGAATCAAAGAACGCATTGCTTTCAAACTTTGCACCATGGTTATCTACGGTGAAGCCCCGGGATACATGACAGACTTGATCGACTTACCAATGAGAAACACATCCGAATCAGCATGAACCTATCTGTATCTGCACACCCCAAACTGCAAAGGTCTTAAATACAAAACAACTTATGCATCCAGCTTCTCCTACTTAAGCACATAAATGTGGAATGCATTACCAAAAGCCTTGAAAACGACACATGACCACCTAAAATTCCGTAAAGCACTAAAAACCAACCTGTTCAAAAAGGCATACCCTACTGATCCAACTTAAACACCCGATCTCAGCTGCACAACAAAACTAAAGAACGTAATGGACGTGACACAACTCTTCCATTGTACAATTCCCTAATGTGGCCATGCCACATGAACTTTATCTTACCACAACATCACTTTGTATTTGTTCACACCGGAGTCCGCAAACGCCTCTCTGGTACTATGTAAGCCACATTGAGCCTACAGATAGGTGGGAAAATGTGGGATACAAATGGAACAAATAAATAAATCTGATTGGATCTGAATCAGGCAAGTACTGTTCCACTAATACCTGTTTCTGCCAGTCGTCCTAGCATAATATCATGATCCACAGTGTCAAAATCTAGTAACACCAAGGCAAATCGCATCTCGGTTTCTGTGAAGTGATCTAGTAGGGATATGAGGACCGTTATTGTTCCATACCCGGGTCTGAATCCAGATTGATGTGGATCTTGCCAGCTTTTCTCTTCTAGCCAATCATTGAGTTGATCACAAGCTGTTCTATAAGTTTTCCTAAAAACGGGATGTTGGATACTGGCCGGTAACTTTCAAGTTTGTCCTAGTCAAGGTTGTTCTTAGTTAGCAAAGGACACACCACCACTGTTTTTAATGCTGTTAGTAGTTGCCAATTAGAAAGAAAGGAGTTTTCAATTTTTGTGGCGCCTTCTATGTGGCCCCTGCTTGCCTGCTGCAGTATCTTTGATGGGCAGGGGTCGAGGGAGCAGGTAGTTGGTCAAAGGTCTCTCAGTGTTTTGTCAAGGCCTTCCTCTGTTAATTGGGTTAAAAGAATTGCATATGTCTGTGTCAGTAGGGGGCGAGTTTGTGTGCGCCTAATTATCTGGTTGTAGACTATGTGGGATTGCTTGTAAATCCTGACGGAGACTTTTAATTTTCTTGGCAAAGTATGCAGCAAAATCACTGCAGTTCAGTTGTGACTGGGCAGGCTGGTTCTGTTGTGGGGGTTGCAATAGGATGTTTCCTATGCTGAACAGGTGCTTGGTTGAATTGGCTGCTGTTAAGGCTTGGCGGTACTTTGTCATGTGATCATACAGTTTTGCCTGTCTTCATCCAGGGGAGATTTATGCCATCTCCTTTCCATTTTCCATTCTTTGCGCTTAAAGGTCCAAAGTTTTGGAGAAAAACAGGGTGAGAGTTTGTGATTGGGACATAAGACCTTTTTCAGGTGGTCACTTAGGGAAGACATAATTAGAAAATGGTCTGTCTATGATAGGGGTGTTATTTCAATACTGCTTATTCTAGGATGTTAACCCCTTTGTAGAAGACCAAGCCTAGTACGTGACCCTTTTTCATGGGTTGGAGAATTGATCACCTGTGTGGGTCCTAGTGCTGTCATCGTGTCCAGAAAGACAGTTGTGGTATCGGGGGTTTCAGTGTGTAGATTTAAATCTCCCATGATAACCATCCTAGGGTAATTCAGGGTCATTTGTGTAATCTGAAATTCTGATTCATTTTGCTGAGGGATGGCGATTCTGCACAGTTTGATTGTATCTGGAATCAGGACTGCTATCCTTCCACTCTGTCTTCCTGGTCTTGGTTGATGTTGGATGTTGAAACCTGTTGGGCATAGTTCAGCCAGTGGTAAATCCCTGCTTTCATCTAGCCAGATTTCACTTATTCCTAAGATCTAATGAACCATCTACCTACACATACCCCATGATAACGACATTAACCCTAATTATATCTCCCACCTCACTGCCCCCTCCATTGCCTATTTCTAACTATTCATCTTGCCTTTTATTCTGATATATTTTACTTTTACCCTCTAATAAGATTCTGTATTCCTTTTACTATGTAAGCCGCATTGAACCTGATTTGAGTGGGAAAGTGCGGGGTACAAATGTAATAATAATAATACTGTTGATTATTATACGTACAGTATACAGTCTCCGTTAACTGACATTAATCTTACTTGAAGTAATCAGTTATAGTCCTCTGTACAATCTTAGGTCTGTGAGTTCCATAGACTACATCTGCCAGATGGTAAAAACTGTCATAGCACTGACATCCAGTGGCCTCCAGATAGGCCCGCATGGTGTTGAGACTCTCCAGCACTCTTGCAAAAGTGACAGGAGGAGGTTGTTTAATTTCGTCAGCATGTGCCTCGCTGCTCATTTCATCATCTGTTCTATCATCAGTCATTGTTGCCTGCATTTAGGCGCATATCTCAACATCAGTGCTGTCTTCAGCTGTTTGTAGATCATAATCAACAGCTACATAGCGATGGAACTTCTCTTCAGTAACACTGGCTGGGATGTCAATAACCTGTTCATCTGACGCGTTTGCAACAGCTGCATCTGTTTCATCCCTCTCCACATCCTTAACAAAGCTTGCCCGCTTGTAGCAGTTCACAATGGTTGCCTGTGTAACATGATTCCAGGCTTCTTTCTGCATATGTAGGGAATGCAACAGTGATAGATTATAAGCCAGTTCAACAGCATGTTTATCCTTGCCAGTCTGGTCATCCATAACGCTCATCAGACGACGTAGCACAAGAGCCCGATAATGTTGTTTGAAATTGGCTATTATGCCCTGATCCATAGGTTGGATCAGAGAGGTAGTGTTTGGTGGCAGGAAGACCACCTTGATGTTAGACAGCCTGACATCATCCCTTTGTGCAGCACAATTATCACAAAGCAGCAAAATCTGATGCTTTTGTGCCCACATTCTAGTGTCTAATTTCTTTAGCCACTGCTTCCAAATTTCCCCAGTCATCCATGAATTTGCATTAGCCTCGTATGACACAGGAAGTTGCTTAACTTTCTGGAAACAACGGGGCTGTTTGCTCTTTCCAATGACGAGGGGTTCCAACTTCTCACTCCCATCCATATTGCAGCAAAGGAAGATCGTCAGTCGGTCCTTCGATGTTTTACCTCCAGTAGTTTCGGCATGTTTGAATGCAAATGCTCCATCAGGAATCGCTCGCCAGTAGAGACCGTTTTTGTCAGAATTGAAAATGTCACGAGGTGCAAACTCGTTCAAGATGGTAGGAAGAACTGAAACAACCCAATTTCAGCACCAAAGTCATCAGCATCTTGTTTCTCACCTTGCTGTTTCTTGAATTTTATGCCGTTCCTCTCCTTCCATCTTTCCAACCATCCAACAGTGGCCTTGAATTCAGTTAGTCCAAGACTTTCAGCTAGCTGGTTAGCTTTCTACATAAGCAGTGGACCACTGACAGGAAACTGTCTGCTCCTGACTCAAGAAAACCACCGAAGAAGAGTATCTTCTACCTCCTCAGCTTTTCCTGCCCGTTTTCGTTTCCGTTGTGGATTTGTATTGTTTTGCCAGTCTTGCAGAAGCTGGTCTTTCTGCTTCAAGACATGTGAAATTTGACTGGGATTGACACCATATTCTTTAGCAATAGATGCTTGACTTTGTTTGTTTTCTAATTTTTGAAGAACTTCTATTCGTTCAGCCAGTGTTAGTCTTACAGTTCTGCCGCGATGATGATGACGACCCCGACCCCGGTGTATGCTCTAACAACATTCTTTCGCTTATTCTGCCTGTGGCAGTTAAAGAGACAGTAAATTTGAAATCTCGTTGGTTGGCACACACCAATTGGCTTCCATATTCCATGCGCGCGCTTATGCGGAGTCTTTCCTGAAGAGGAGCGGTCTTGAACCATGCATATAAGTGAATCTTGCACTTATCCGTGGTGCGCTAAACCGAAGTTTGTCCCCATAGAAATTGATGGTGCCAAAAATGGGACTGAAGTATGGCATGCAGTTAAACAGAGCATGCGCTTATCCGACGTGCACTTAAATGGAGTGCCAACCAGAAATACCACAAAATCTACATGATCATACCTAAATCTCCACTACCCAAGCAACAGAAGACTCAAATACAAATCCACCTATGCATCCAGTTTTTCATACTTAAGCGCACAACTGTGGCACGCACTGCCAAAAGCAGTAAAAACTACGCTCGACCACCTAAATTTCCAGAAAGCACTAAAGACGGAACTGTTCAAAAGAGCATACCCCACCGACCCAACATAAAATACCCGGATACCTGCGACACAATGTAACCAAAGACCGTAATGGACATTACCTTCCTCCCCGCTCCCTATCTAAGTTTCCCCCAACTGTACCTACCATATATGTACCTCATTCTACTACAATATCGCTTTGAATTAATCCAAGCCATGTATTTGTTCAGACCGGAATCGATTAACGCCATTAACGGTAATATGTAAGCCACATTGAGCCTGCAAAAAGGTGGGAAAATGTGGGATACAAATGCAAAATATATATATATATATATATATATATATATATATATATATATATATATATATATATATATATAATAAGTGGGTGTTGAACCTGGATCCCTTGGTTAAAGTCTACTGCACTAATCACTAGCTTACTCCTCAGACTTGCTTCTTATTTTGTTAAGAATTCCTATAATACCTGAAGCTATCATAGTTCCTGGTATCTTCTTTCAGTTTCACTCTCAAGGAGAGGGAGGAGAGCAGCAGTCACTGGGGGATTAAATACGTGCCATAGGGTCCAATATTCAAATGATTTATTATTATTATTTTTATTTCTTATATACCACCTGCAAGCCTTTAAACTATTTAAGCAATTGAAGGAGAGGCTTCTGCCAATTAAAATGTGCACTTAACTGGAACTGCTACAGAATATCCCCTCTAACCACTGCAACAATGTCTGGGAAGCACTGGGGTGGTCCAGGGGCAGAGTCTGAGAGAAGCCAGGAGCTAGTTGGGCATTGACTGCTGCCTACATAGCTACCCAGGCAAGTAGGATTACTTAAATAGTAGTCCTACCTTTCCAGTTAGCTATGTAGGTATGGCACTGAATATCAACTGTATCAGCATAACTTCTGGGTGCTGCCACAGACCCAGATATTGGTACCCAGGTATGGTCTGGCCCTGAAAGTCTGTGTCTAATTTAGCCATCAGTGGTCAGCATTTATAAAAATGCTGACCACCACTGGCTCATTATTGACCTGATAGAAAATGTTCTGCCCTTTCACTGGGTGTGATTGGCATGCAGCTTAAACCAGAATATAGAGCATTACTGTGAGAAGATTCAGAACTCTTGAACCAAAATCTTCTTTAATGTAGTAATCAAACAAGGAAAAATAACTTACAGTTCAGATGTGCTGGACAAGTTTTTGCCTTTCACACTGGGAGTCTGTTCTCCAGCAGCTTTCTCTTCATGAAAGAGAGAAGCTGGGAGTAATTCAACAACATACTGTGTAGAGATGCTGTTTATATTTTTACACTGGTGAAATCTTGATAGCGTCAGTAGCTTCAAGAGGGTCATGCAGCAAAATACAGTATAGGCAGTTTCAGTTCACATAGGAGAATGCTGTAGACTAACTCTTACAGACCTGATGTTTTTTTTTTTTTTTTTTTTTTTTGGGGGGGGGGGGGGGGGGGCAACTAGCTCAGCATGCACAGAGAACAGGCAAGTCAATAGAAAGAGTCCCATAACACTTAGGGGTCTGGGACAAGTGCTTTGGATAAACCTATTAGAGAAAGCAACAAGATTGCAGGGATTTGTAGTTCAAGGGCACAACCTTAATTAAAGGTGCAGGCAATGTAATCTGTTATAGACAATGCTTAACAAATAAACATAAACAACAAACAGCTTGCCTCCATGCATATGGGGGCAGTACACTCCCTGCCTGGTATTGGTAGATACCACTATTAACTTTACCAAAATATAAACTATTATGAGCATGCAAAGTCCATTAATACAGCTGTATCTTGAAGGCTGACAACTCCTTGCTTGTCTCAAGTTCTCTGTCGTTCAGATGACTTCTCTCTTGCAGTCTCGCAGGCGCTGAAACAAGAGACAACACAAACAACAAACAACATAAAAGAAAGAAAAAGTCTCTGAGTCTCTGGAGTGTATGCAGTACAAAGTCTCTTTGTAGTGTATGCAGATCACTGGTTCAGTGATGGCTGTGGCGAACAGTCCATTGTCTCCTGCAGGTGTCAAAATTCTCAGGTGGTGCCAAGCTATCATTGATGATCTACATTTCTGCATCTCTGATGGCACTTTGACGATAGGTGTCTGATTTTTCATCAGCTGACTAATGAGATGAAGATGCAATATGGATAAGGTGCACTATGGCTTTTCTGAGTATTACCCAACATGAGAAATGCGAGAAACGATGAGCTCACAAGTTGCTTTCAGGCACAATGTTAGTAGTAAGAATGGTAATCTCTAGATGGACTTCTGCATCAGAGTCAGGGTCTATAACTCAAAGGAGTTCTCTATTTCTGTGGACATGTAGCCAGTTTTTAGAAGTAAATCTGGTCCTGATAACCAGATCATTAGATGGGTTATCATTAGATGGGATGTTGGCTAGTTGGCACATAATACCACTGTTCATGTTAACTTCCATATAGGCTCAATCCTGTTGCTGATGTACATGTAAAGTCTCCTGGTTTGGTTGTCGTTATAGCCAAGGACGACTTTAATGTGGTGTAAATATTAACACTGTCTATTTGAATGTTCATTTCACTAAGTATCATCTCTGCTTTCTGTACTGCCAGCACTGCTCCGCACAATTCTATGCATAGAATGGTATGATTCAGTTGTGGTACTAACCTAGCTTTAGCAAAGATGAATCCCACATGAGATAACCCATCTGCATCTGTAGCCATCTGCAGAACCAACTGAAGCTCACTGGGTCCAATCCCGATGCCCTCAATAGCTACAGCCTCAGGCGCTCACATCATCCCAGGAGGTGGAAGAGTAGATGGTCCACGTGGGATCAATGAAACTTCATTGTCCAAGTTGGGCTCTTTCCTCAGCCCAAGAGCAGAATTGTCCATAGTAGCTGGAAGCATAAAGGACGTTATCGATGCTTGACACAAAGAAGGGGTAACAGGTTGGGCTGGAGGATAGATCCGCTGTTTCCCCTGATGGTTTGGCATGAATGGGTAATCTCAACATGAAAGAAAAATATCTATTTAGCAAGTCAGAAGAGCCTCTGCACCAGCGTCTCACTCTGATGCCATCTTGTTTGCGAGCTACACAACCGTTGGACTCATCTTTATAGAATTCCTAATCCATGATTCTCAAGAATTCTCTGTCTTCCCCTCTGAAGGGACTCAGAGGGCTATGCTGAAGGGTTACCCATATCAGACAGGCCTCTGAAGAGAAACCAGACAAAGAGTGTCCCAAACTGGAGGATCCAAGATGGCGTCGAGGGAGGACGAACGTTAGTTGAGTTCCTGTTTTACACTAGAATACCTGAAGAAGTAAGCGCACTCCCCAGAGAATGAGGAAGGGAAAAGGCAAAGCCATGGTGTTGTCCTCCTCGAACACGGCTGGGGTTCCCACCACTTCTCAGCCTACTTTGGAGAGATTCGGGGTCATAACGTCGGGGATATCGTTTCCTGTTTCTGGGAACAGCAAGGCTTTATCGCCGAATCTCAGTGGAGAGGGAGTGACTTTGAGTCCCCCTGCTGGCACGACCCCTCCAAGACCCGGAAACAGTAACACTTCGCTGTGGAGGTCGACAATGGAAACGCCCAAAGTGGGTTAGGATTTTCACGTGACCCGAGGAGGTCCTGGCGCAGCATTGACTCTGGATAATAAACCAACTGGGGGATTGGAGAGTGAGCTCTTCCCCCCAAAGATATCTGGAGCGGTTTCTGTGGAGAAATTGCATCTGGTGAAGCCAATAATGTCACAATGGACGTACTATGGGAAGTGCTGCAGAGTGTGAATAACTCTCTTCTTCAGATGTTTAAAATTTTTCAGGAATAAACAGGCGAGTTAAAGAATTTATATTAATACTTATCTAACAAAGTGGAAGTCCAAGATATAAAAATAGAGACTTTGACTACAGAAATGGTTTCTCTACGAAAATCAGTTAATTTGGTAATGAAGGTCAGCCATGTTTCTTGTAAAAATTGGAATTTCTGGAGAACCAATTAAGGAAAAATAACTTGAGAATGATAAATTTTCCTATAACATCCTATATATCAGCTACTGAACTGTTGAAGAAATATTTCTCTGATATTTTGCAAATACCTTCTGATAGCCACCCTCTGGTGTCTAAAGTGATTTATATTTCCCTTAACATTTTCTTTATCAGAGAAAAGAGATGTGAACTTAACTGATATTTTGGAAAATTCAGAAATTACAGATAGAGCTATATTATTAGTGACTTTCGCCTTTGATTTAGATAGGAACAATGTTTTGAAATTGTATTTCCGACACATGGCTGATAGTTTTTTGGGTTCAAAGATGAATACATTTCCTGACATATCAAGGGAATCGCAGACTAGGAGGTGTGAATTCTTGGCTTTTAAGCCAGGAATCATTGCCCTAGGTGGGACCTTCCTAGTGCGATTCCCTTGTAAGTGTTTTATTTCCTTATTACTTATTTGTTGAACCTAAGAAATTACAAGAGTTTGTGAAGCTGAAACAACAGATGAAGAACCCTCTGCAGCAACTTCCTTTAGTTACCACTGTACCGGCTGCAATTACCGATTAACCTTCCTCCCTCAGAAAATGTGAATTGTAAGATTAACCATTTTGAGTTTTTCTTATTTTCTTTGAGATTGTTTTCCTGATCTTGGATCTCCCAATTGTGGACAATTATATAATATATATTGATGAGAGAAAATGTTTTCTTTTTCCTTTATATTAATTTTTGTTTTTCCTTACATTTATGTGATAAATGTGAATGTAATTAAGTAAAATGATAAATAAAATAATAATAAAAATAAAAAAAAGAATTCTCTGTCTTCTTTTGAAAGAATTGGGTTGTCATCATCCCTGGTTACGTGGAACACTGAATTCCCCAGATGTTCTCCTAAATCTGGTGGAAAGGTAGATCTTGTTACAGCAGATCTGGCTTACAACTTGTTGATAATTCCTATTATTGAACTATGTAGCCAGGATCAATATTCTGACAATGCCAAACAAACATTTAAAGCCTCTGGTAGTGAACGGATCCTTTACGGTGCTATCTCTCTAGTTTTTAGTTAACATTTTATAGAGCCATCCTATCATTTTGCATCAACTTTTATCTCCCTTGTATGATTATCTTCAGAGCATTCTATAGATCTCTCTGTAAGTTAATATACATCACAAGATATATCTCATTTTAATAGAAAGGTTACTAAATGCAGTTTTGGCAATACATCCATGAACTGAAGCTGAGTTGCTATGGAAGATCTTAGGAAGAAATTCTATAAAGTGGCAAGTCAAAAGCACCATAAAGTGGCAGATAGGTGCTTATGTGCACCAGGCGCTATTCTATAAGGTGGCGCCAAAGAGGGGCATAATTGAACATCGCCGGCGAAATAGATCGCTGGCGATCTATTTTGGTGGCGGCGCTACAGCTGGCCGGAACCGTATTATTGAAAAAGATGGCCGGCCATCTTTTTTTTCGATAATACGGTTTAACCCGGCCAAATGCCAGAGTTCGCCAGGTTTGAGATGGCCGTTTTTGTTTTTCAGCGATAATGGAAAAAAATTCCAGCGATCTCAAACCCGGTCACATCCAAGGCATTTGGTCGTGGAAGGAGCCAGCATTTGTAGTGCACTGGTCCCCCTCACATGCCAGGACACCAACTGGGCACCCTAGGGGTCAGTGTGGTGGACTTCAGAAAACGCTCCCACATGCATAGCTCCCTTACTTTGGGTGCTGAGCCCCCCAACCCCACTACCCACAAATGTAGAACACTACCGTAGCTCTTAGAGGTGAAGGGGGCAACTACATGTGGGTACAGTGGGTTTCGCAGGGCTCCCATTTACCAGCACAAGTGTTACATGTAGGGGGGGATGGGCCTGGGTCCGCCTGCCTTAAGTGCACTGCGGTACCCACTAAAAGTGCTCCAGGGACCTGCATACACGCAGGCCTCTAGGACTTGTTGCTGCTGTATAACCTTGGCACACCAGTTGACACCTGAAGACTAATCTCTTTGAAAAAGTCCTTTATTGGAATAAGCACATTTACTCACTGTTAACTGCAGATCAGAGGTTGTGCCCCACTGGCAAAGAGCCTCCCTTGTACTGAGATGAGCAGTAGGTCAGAGCTGGCAGAATGGTGTACAATGCCCTCTTTCAGCAACATTCAAGGTAATAACTAAGTTCTGTAACGTGAGTAACACATGAAAGGGATCTAAAAGTGGCTTACAAAAATGGCCACTACCTCATGGACTACCGGAAACAAAACTGGACACACTCTGACCCAGTTAGCAGGGGGAAAAGCACCATGGGAGTAGATCCCACTACCCTACACCCACCACAATGCATTGCTGATGTGACTCTGCAGTGCACCTAACAGAAAAGTGTCTCACTCACCCGAGAGCCACATCACAACCAGGGAACGGCTGTCAAAGGATAGAACACATTCTGCTGTCATGGAGGTGGGTACGGCATTTGAGGCTGGCATAGAGGCTGGCAAAATATGTTTTATTTTTATTTTTTTAGTGTGGGAGGGGGTTGGTGATCACTGGGGGAGTACGGGGAGGTCATCCCCGATTCCTGTCGGTGGTTGGCACCCTTTTGAGGCTTGGTCGTGAAAATAAAAGGACCAAGTTAACCCGGCAAAATACTGCTTAATGCCGCTTTTTTTTCCATTATCTGCGAAAGCAAGCCATCTGGTAGCCACACCCATGCCCGCCCATATCCCGCCTTCGCTACGCCGCTGACACGCCCCCTTGAACTTTCGCCGGGGAGGCAACGTGAAAGCGGCGATGCTGTCAAAAAAGCCGCTTTCGATTATACCGATTTGGCCGCTTTTGAGAGATCGCTGGCCATCTCCCGATTTATGTCGGGAAACGGCCTGCGATCACTTTCAAAAATAAGCTGGAAAGTGCCATAGAGGGGCATAATCGAACAAGGACGACCATCTCTAAGGGCGGCGCCGCGAAGGGGCAGGGAAACCCATATTATCGAAACAAGATGGGCCTTCATCTTTCGTTTCGATAATATGATCAGGGATGCCAAAATCTCAACATTTAGGTCGACCTTAAAGATGGGCGACCTTGGTTTTTGCCAATAATGGAAACCGAGGACGCCCATCTCAAAAACGACCAAATCCAAGGCATTTGGCCGTGGGAGGAGCCAGCCTTCGTACTGCACTGGCCCCTCTGACATGCCAGGACACCAACCGGGCACCCTAGGGGGCACTGCAGTGGACTTCCTAAATTGCTCCCAAGTCCATAGCTCCCTTCCCTTGTGTGCTGAGCCCCCCCCAAAACCCTCTCCCTACAACTGTACACCACTACCAATGCCATTAGGGACGAAGGGGGGCACCTACATGTGGGTACAGTGGGTTTTGGGTTTTTTTTTGGAGGGCTCCCATTTACCACCACAAGTGTAACAGGTAGGGGGGGGTGGGCCTGGGTCTGCCTGCCTGAAGTGCACTGCACCCACTAAAAACTGTTCCAGGGACCTACATACTGCTGTCATGGAGCTGGGTATGACATTTCAGGCTGGCAAAAAAATGTATTAAAATTTTTTTTTTTGGGTGGGAGGGGGTTGGTGACCACTGGGGGAGTAAGGGGAGGTCATCCCCAATTCCCTCCGGTGGTCATCTGGTCAGTTCGGGCACCTTTTCGAGGCTTGGTCATGAACAAAAAGGGACCAAGTAAAGTTGGCCAAATGCTCGTCAGGGCCGGCCTTCTTTTTTCCATTATCGGCCAAGGCCGGCCATCTGTTAACCACGCCCCCGTCCCACCTTCGTTACACTGCCGACACACCCCCTTGAACTTTGGCCAGCCCTGGGACGGAAAGCAGTTGAAGCCAGCTAAAATTGGCTTTCGATTATACCGATTTGGCCGGCTTTAAGAGAAGGCTGGCCATCTCCCGATTTGTGTCGGAAGATGGCCGCCCTTCTAAGCAGGATAGGGGCCCTTTTACTAAGCTGCGTAGGCATGTACGCGCGTCCTAGGCATATATGTGCATCCTAGGTGTGTTAATTTGGAGTTACCACCCAGCCACCATGTGGCCCGGGCAGTAATTTCATTTTTTATGTGCGTTCATTAAGTACGATGGAAAATAATTTTTATTTTTCTGCACGCGGCAGAAACCGGGCAGTAATCATCATTTTACATGCATAGATGAATACCGCATGGTTACTGTATGAGACCTTACCGCTAAGTCAATGGGTGGTGGTAAAGTCTCAGACCCAAAATGGATGCGTGCCAATTTTTATTTTGCCACACAGGTGCGCTGAAAAATGTATCTGCACACATCCAAAACATGCGCCTACATTAGCACAGCCCATTTTCAGCGTACCTTAGTAAAAGGGGTGATCTAAGGTATGATCAAATTCTCTTAAACACTGTATAGTGCTATGGAGAATAGGGTTTAAACATTTTGTGGGAAAAGCTGAAACAGTTAACAGAGACTGCAGAGACAACGGAGAAACAAAAAATTCTTCAATTTCTAACCATAATGGTTTATAATCAGCATTAGCATCAGTGGTGATCCTAGGTCGGCCAACACCTGGGGTGGATTGCCGATGCGCACCCCCCCCCCCCCCAGGTGCAGCACGCCCCCCCTCGGTGCAATGTACTTCTTTTCAGATAGAAACTATTGGAAAGTATATTGTTGGTCAACATTTTTGCTGAGCGGTTAGCATGTAATACTTATATTTTTTGTATGAAAGAAGTTGGAAACCCAAACCATACTAGTATAGAAAATAAATATTCCCACTCAACCCTGTCAAAAGCCTTCTCCGCATCTAATGACAATGCCACCACAGGGTGGAGGTGGGATTGTGCAATATGAGAAAGGTGAAAAAATATACGAGAATTATCAGTAATGAGACGATTCGGCATAAAGCCTACCTGATTAGGGTGTATAAGTATTCCTATTTTTTTGTTAAGTCTAGAGGCAAGAATCTTTGCAAATATTTTGTAATCCACATTGAGGAGAGAAATAGGATGATAATTTTGAACCAATAAAGGGTTTTGTCTGGTTTGGGAATTACTGTAATAATGGCTTCTGAAACGTTATTTGTGAGAACATTATCTGAAGACAAAGAACTAAAGAGAGGAGTCAAAAAAGAGGTGAGATCATTCTTAAGATGTTGATAGAATTCAATCGGTATCCCTGGGGTTTTACCAGTATTATAACTTGTAAAATATCTGTATCAGTAATGGGTTCATGCAACGAATCATGAGCTGAAACTGATACATGAGGGCTTTGCAAGGATGACAAAAATTGTTGTATAAGGACTTCATGGTTGGAGGCTTTAGATTGATATAGTTGAGAATAAAAAGTGTGGAATGGCTGTGAAATCTCTTTTAAGGAAGAGTGAATAATATGAGACTGTGATTTAATAGCAGGAATCTGCACTTTGGTTCTCTTCCTCTTTAAATAACTTGCAAGCAAGTGACTACTTTTATTTTGTTCAGAATAATGTCTGGAATGATACTCAAAAAGTTCCTGACCTGCTTTAACATTAAAAATTTGTTTAGCTCTAGTTTGGATTTATATAGGGGCCCTTTTACTAAGCAGTGCAAGCATCTACTTGTGCCCAATGTGTGCCAAAATGGACTTACCGCCTGGCTACCGTGTGGCTCTTGCGGTGATTTTATTTTTGGCACGCATCCAACACGCATGTCTGAAAAAATCATTTTTATTTTCGGACGCATGTATTGGATGCATGCCAAGTGGCATTTGACGCATGTAGGTCATTGCCGCCCGGTTACCGTGTGAGACTTTACCACCAGGTCAATGGCTGATGGTAAGGTCTCAGACCCCAAATGGATGCAAGGCAATTTTCATTTTGCCGCACGTTCATTTTCGGCAAAAATAAAAATAAGGCAGTTTTGGCAGGTGCGCTGAAAAATGATTCTGCGTGCGCCCAAAACACGCACCTACTCTACTGTAGGTCATTTTCAGCGCACCTTAGTAAAAGGACCCCATAGATCATTATCAGGGGATCATTAGTAATAAACTAATCACTCTCAAATTCTTTAATTTTTTTTCCAGAGAAATAATTTGAGCATTATCTGCTTTAATCTTATGGGCATGTATAGAAATCATTTCTCCTCTTAGGGCAGCTTTATAGGCTTCCAAAATTGTCAATAAACTAATATCTGGGGAATTATTCAGCTTAAAAAATTATTGAGTACATTTTTTAAGACAAGTTTTTATTGTCTCATCTGCTAAAAGGTAACAGGGCAAATGCCATAAAGGAGAATTTGTAGGTGAGGGAGTTTTCCAATTTAAGGAAATGGAGAAAGGGGCATGGTCCAATATTACAATAGGAGAAATATTGGTGTGAGACAATGATGACAATATAGATTGCGAAATCAAGAAATGATCTAGTCTAGAAAAGCTATTATGGGGTGGTGAATAAAAATATATTCCTTATCAGTGGGATGTTGTAATCTCCATGGATCCTGCAAATGAAATTGTGCAATAAGGGAATGCAAAGTAGTAGAGGCTTTAACTGGTGAGATTTTGGTTCTAGAATGTCTATCCAACCAGATATCTAAAGGTAAATTAAAATCACCTGCCATAATAATAGGCAGTGATTCATAAGGTTGCAATTTTTGACAGAGAATAAAAAAAAATCAGGAGAATCTACATTATGTTGACCAAAACCATGGAAGACTGGTATAGGGAGACTTTTAATATCTACCTTTAGGATCAGCCTCTTGCTCTAGCACCTGCAAAGGGAGATCTTTATGAACTAAAATATAAACTCAATGCTTTCTACCCTCAGATGGGGCATCATAAGAATTAGAAATCCAATTAGATCCTTTAGTAGTATTAGATACAAGAGTTTCCTGTAGAAAGAGGAGTGGCCTAGTGGTTAGGGTGGTGGACTCTGGTCCTGGGGAACTGAGTTCAAATCCCACTTCAGGCATGGGGGCAGCTCCTTGTGACTCTGGGCAAGTCACTTAACCCTCCATTGCCCCAGGTACAAATAAGTACTTGTATATGTAAGCCACATTGAGCCTGCCATGAGTGGGGAAAGCGCGGGGTACAAATGTAACAAAAAAAAAGATAATTTCTGAGTGTAGCCATTGGCATTCCATGAAACCATATTTATAATATTATTATTATTATTATTAAGTGACATCAGAACTATTGTTCATACTGTAAAAGCTTATGTAAAAGTATAAAGTGATAATGGAAAAGGTGCAGTATGTTTGAGAGCAGTAGAAACTGAATGGCATAAAGAACTATAGCAGTTCAACCACTAACTAATAAGAAATGGAGCTGTCAAGTGAGAGCAAGATGCCACCCAAATCATCACTCCTAAATATAGTAAGTTATAGTGTCTAAGTACATATAGCAAACTATGAAAAATCTGCAAACATGTTTCTGAAAAACACTGTGAAACAGCTTTAAATGGTTAATATCACACGATATGATATGCAACTGATATAGCATAGGTCCCATGACTTGTACTGATGAGTGAAATGGAGAGCCAAAGTTAGTCAGAAAGCAAAATGTAAGGTCATGTGGACATTCCTTGTGTCTGATATTGATCCAAGTAGTTTTGTAATTGCTCAGGAGAATCAAAAGATCTTGTAGAATTATTGAAAGTAATTGTTATGCGTGCAGGATATTGCAGACCATATCTGGCACCCATATATTTCAAGCATGCACACATTTCAAAAAAACATTTGCACTTCCTTGACGTTGTTTTTGCGAAGTCCGGCACAATTAAAATTCTCTTCCCCCTCAAATTGCAAATCCTTAGCAGCACGGACAGTATATAATATGTGCAGTGCTTGCAGAAATCTTAGTAATTTGGCAACAACAGGTCTAGGATGTAAAAGGCCTACCTTCCGTTTTGAGGGAGTGTGATGAGCTCTTTCAAATTGCAAGGGAGGATCCTTAGGAATGTGCAGAATGTCTGGGAGCCATGCCTGCAGAAAACTGATCATGTCTGGGCCCTCAGCTCCTTCTTTCAAACCTAGAATGCGAATATTGTTTCGTTGATGTCTATTTGAAAGATCCTTTTGCTCTAATTTTCTTATGTGATTCTGTGTTTGCACATGTTGCTGTACCAAATGAAGATCCATTCGGTCAGCTCTGGTCTCAAGTTTTTCAACTCGAATCAGTGGCGTAGCCAGACCTGAGATTTTGGGTGGGCCCAGAGCTAATATGGGTGGGCACGCACTTTCTATATAAGTATGAGCAGTGTCTCTTGGGATCCTACAAAATAATGCCTTAGAATTCACTTGATGATGGATTTCTAAGTAGTCTGCCCAAAAGCTGCCCTGCATCAGTATAACCACATACATACTTAATGGAAAAATTGATATTTTTAAATATAATTACATTATCCCACAATCGTTCCACTGCAAAATGCTATACACAAACTTGTGCAAAAACACACTCATATCCTTACTAAACCATAACAGCACTAATTCCAAGGACAGGACGAGCTACAACCTTATGTTTGAAAAGGCAGAACTGTAATTACACTAGGCTCTAAAACACCAATACACTACCTCGTGAAAAAAAAAAAAGCAAAACAAAAAGGGCTGCAAATACTACACGCTATCAGAATACTGCACCTTGATCACACATGAACAACACATGACACAACGGACTAGAAATCAAAAAATATGAAGGCAAAAAGTTATGAACTGGAAAATTATGAACTGGCAAAAATATGAACTGGAAAGTTAACTCAAGAAGTCAGACTCAGCATGCAGCAATACCAGAAAAATTGAAACTTACATGCAAAATATCACAGATGTACATTTCCAAAAGCTGACATATTCCAATTAATACATTCTGAATAAAATACTTTTTTCTACCTTTGTAGTCTGATCTATTCGCTTTGGTCCTAGTGTCTTCTGTTTCATGCAGTGTCTTCTTTCCATCTGATATTTTTTCTCTCACCATGTCCACCATCCTCTTGTGTCCTTATGTGTCCTGTCTACCATCTGTAGCCCTGTCCCTATCCTTCCTCAACTCAGCAGTTTCCCCTCCATCCATGTCCAGCATTTCTCCTCACTCCCCTCCATCCATGTGCATCTACTTCCTGTCTTCCCTCCCCTCCATCCATGAGCATCTCCTTCCTTTGTCTTTCCTTCCCTCCATCATTGTCCAACATTTTTCCTCTCTTCCCTGCCCTCCACTCCATCCACGTCCAGCATTTCTCCTCTCTTCCCTCCCCTCCATCCATGCGCATCTCCTCCCTGACTTCTCTCCCCTCCCTCCATCCAGCAACTCTCCATTCTCCCCTGCCCTCTCCTCCATCCACCCATATCCAGCAAATGTCCTCTGTCCCCTGCCCCCTCCATTCATCCATCCATGTTCAGCAAGTCTCCTTTCCTTTCCCCTGCCCTCCATCCATCCATGTCCAGCAACTCTCCATTCTTTCCTGCCCTCTCCTCCATCCATCCATATCCAGCAAATTTCCTCTCTCCTGCCCTCTCCTCCATCCACCCATATCCAGCAAATTTCCTCTCTCCCCTTTCCCCTCCATCCATGCCCAGCAATTCTCCTCCTTCCCCTGCCCTCCGCCATGTCCAGCAACTCTCCATTCCCCTGCATTCTCCTCCATCCAACTCCAGCAAATTTCCTCTCTCCCCTTTCCCCTCCATCCATGCATGCCCAGCAATTCTCCTCCTTCCCCTGCCCTTCGCTCCATGTCCAGCAACTCTCCATTCCCCTGCCTTCTCCTCCATCCAACTCCAGCAAATTTCCTCTCTCCCCTTTCCCCTCCATCCATGCCCAGCAATTCTCCTCCTTCCCCTGCCCTCCGCCATGTCCAGCAACTCTCCATTCCCCTGCCTTCTCCTCCATCCAACTCCAGCAAATTTACTCTCTCCCCTTTCCCCTCCATCCATGCCCAGCAATTCTCCTCCTTCCCCTGCCTCCGCCATGTCCAGCAACTCTCCATTCCCCTGCCTTCTCCTCCATCCATCTTCAGCAAATTTCCTCTCTCCCCTGTCCCCTCTAGCAATCCCTGTTGTCCGGCAATTCTCCTCTCTCCCCTGCCCATCCTGTTTCTATCCATCTCCTTCCCCATTCTATCCAGCATCTCCCTCCCCCTTCACAGCATTCCCATCTGTCTCAATAAAGAACGACAACGTGGATGTAGCTTGAGGCAGCTCACAGGTTTGCCTGCTTTAACTTGCCTGAACGGCGACGGCTGCGCGGGGGAGTGGAATAGATAGGCTGCTGGCTCACTTCCACTCCACTCCCCAAGTCGCAGCGGCGAACGGGCGGCCCTAAAAGCAGCAAGCAACCAGGCTCGTCGACTCCGTCCTTCCTTCGCTTCCTGCCCTCTCTGCGTGCGTCCCGCCTTCCTCTGATGTCATTTCCTTTCGAGCGGGCGGGACGCTGAGAGGGCAGGAAGCGAAGGAAGGACGGAGTCGACGAGCCTGGTTGCTTGCTGCTTTTAGGGCCGCCCGTTCGCCGCTGCGGGTAAGAAAATATAACAGCAGAGCTGCGATTGGCTCGCAGACTAGGACTGGGTGGGCCTGGCCCCACCCAGGCCCACCCGTAGTAGCTACGCCCCTGACTCGAATCTGAAAGGCTGCCAAAGAGTTGGTAAGATTTTGCAGATCTGCTTTAAGCTCACATGTAGTTTCATAATGTTTTGAGGTAAGTTCACGCAAAGCACGGAGCTCTTCTACTAAAACTTCCGAGGGTGAAGAGGAATTTATTCCCGTCACTATCTTGATTGGGAATAGAGGGTCCTGCTTAGTACATTTAGAACCTGGTGGAATCAAATATGAAGCTTCCGTTTTCCCTGGCTTAGTCACTGACATTGCAGAAGGACGCTAGGGATCAAAATATATATATTGGAGCAAACATCAGTTGCAATCGAAAGTGCTTAGACCGATATTCAATTTGAGGAAATGGCGCAGATGATTCAGGCAGCCATTTCGATGCACAGCTCAACAGCAGTGTTGCCAGGTGGAAAATTTTTTTCCCACCCAATCAGGGTTGCCAGGTGGAAAATTTTTTTCCAGCCCACTGGAGCCCAAAAAACAGCCCAAAAACCGCCCAAACACAAACCCCGCCCCTGACACCCCCGCCCCCGCGTCATCACCCCGCCCCCGCCGTCATCAACCCCGCCCCCGCCGTCACCGGCCCCGCCTCCCACGTCACCGGCCCCGCCTCCCCGTCATCGGCCCCGCCTCTCACGTCATCGGCCCCGCCTCCCCGTCATCGGCCCCGCCTCCCACGTCATCGGCCCGCCTCCCACGTCACTAACCCCGCCCAAAACGTCATTAACCCCACCCAAAAACGTCATTAACCCCGCCCCCCCGCGGCCGAAAAAACCGCCCGAAGCACAAAAAACCGCCCAAAAAACCGCAACCCGCCGCGGGCAAAAATTTCCCGCGGCGGGTCGCGGAAAACCGCCCAATTGGGCGGTAAAACCGCCCACCTGGCAACACTGCACCCAATCCAGCATAAAAACCGCCCAAAACCCGCCCAAACTCAAACCCTGCCCCTGACACCCCCACCCCCCGCATCATCACCCCCGCCGTCATCAACCCCGCCCCTGCCGTCACCGGCCCCGCCTCCCACGTCATCGGCCCCGCCCAAAACATCACTAACCCCGCCCCCCGCGGCCGAAAAAGCAGCCCAAAAAACCGCAACCTGCCGTGGGCAAAAATTTTCCGCGGCGGGTCGCGGAAAACCGCCCAATTGGGCGGTAAAACCGCCCACCTGGCAACACTGCTCAACAGCGCCCCCAGGGCTGTTAATACTGAAGTCTTTCCTTCACCACATAATTAATCAATTAAGTCCTTGAGTCTTCATATTTATTTATTATTTTATTAAACTTTTAACAAACATAATTTCACATTTATGAATGATAATACACTATATAGAAATATCCAACAGAAATAATTTCTAAATTCAAGTTACAAACTTTATATCGACCACAAATTAAAGAAATGATCCAAGAGGAAAGATTATTCAAATAACCTAAAAAGAAATAAATCAATAACACAGTTTACAATGGTGCGCCCGACTTGGGTAGTTCCACCAGCTCCGGTTAATCAGTGTACATATAGGATTACACCTTGACATTTACTTCCTCCCTACTTATTACAAATTCCTCCAACTGTTTGGGATCGAAGAATTGAAATTGTTTAGACTGAAATACAATTCTACAAACACAAGAAAATTTCAACAGGAAACTAGCTCCTATTGCCAAAGTTCTTGTACGCAAAGCCAAAAAGGCTTTACGTCGTTTTTGAGTTTCTCTTGATAAGTCAGGATAAATTCTTATTTTAGACCCCAAAAAGTTTGAATCCAAGTGTCTTAATGAGAGCCTCAAAACTGCATCCCTATCAATCTCTAGAGCAAAGGTAACTATTAGCGTTGTTCTCTTCGTAATGACCTCTAGTGATGATTCCAAAAAGGCTGTTAGATTCATCTCTCCACCTTCTTGAGGAAATTTTTCTGAAACCCTAGGGTCAGTTTGTAAATAGAATGCACGAGTAATGGGTGGAAGAGAAGTGTCCAACATACCCAGTATTTCTACAAGATATTTTTTTACCATTTGTACTGGAGATACCAGAGGAGAGCTAGGAAAATTTATTAACCTTAAGTTAAGTCTTTTAGACTGGTTCTCAAGGTATTCCAACCGTCGTGAAGTAAAATTCTTTTCTTTAATCAGTGATTGAGCCAAAAATTCCATCTTGGAAGTTCTTTCAGTAAGACATTTTACTTCTTCGGTTTGAGAGTCAGTCTTTTTCATTTGTAATAATGCAGCCTCTGATAAAGTTTTAATAGTCCCCGCATTTTTAACCACCAAAGATTGTAGGGAGGCATATGCCGTAAAGGTTAAATCCCATAGTGACTCTAAAGTCACTACGGCTGGCTTTTCCATTTTCCCAGCACTAAACTCAGGGAGTGGTGCATTAGCAGCCAGCTCCAGGGTACTCACTGTCTGTGAGGACAGCGTCAAAGATGGTAACATCACTGGAACTTCTGTGCTAATAGCACTTTGATCTTCATTCGTCTCCTTCTGGCTCCCTCCCTGTGCACATCGATCTCCATTCCGGGCCGAGGCATCTGGGCTCTGAAGAAAACGTTCACTTCCTGGTTGCTGGGGCGCCGCACGTTCGACAGGGCTCAGAGAAGCCCCGTCTTCACTGACGACCAGCGTCAAAGCGCCAGCCTCATCGGAAGGAGTAGAAACTCTCCCAGGACCCAGCGCGATGTTGAACTCCTCCATCTTCGCTTGGCGTAGCTGGCTAGACCCGCCAGGGAGAGAGGGAATCTCCCTGACTTTGCCTCTCCTTTTTCCCATAACGAGAGTCAGGTAAGAAACCGCTAACCACCGCGTTTCAAGAAAGGAGACAAATCGCGTCTGGTCGCGCACCTCAGACCGTCGCCATCTTGGATCTGTGTCCCCCGAGTCTTCATATTATTGGTGCATATAATATGCAAACTTAATTTGGTTTCATTGAATACATCTTATTGGGTTTGCATGAATGATGTCACCAATTAGCATTTATGCTCGCTTGTGCTAGGCGCTATTCTATAAAATTTGTGCGCGAGTGGCATGGCGCATAACAGCAAATGGGCTGTACTCATGCATAGGCATGTCATGAGCTTTCCACCTAGCAATGCACGCACTTTGTAGAACAGTATTAGATGCGTGCATTGCAAGGTGCACATAGGCGTACTAACCTGACCTTACATAAGCTGTTGTGAATAAATTTTGGTGTGCCAAAGTGGCTTTGTGCTACTATTCTGTAACAGGACCGGATAGTATTCATCCTAGAGTACTGATAAAACTGAAAAATGAGCTTGCGGAGCTACTGCTAGTGATATGCAACTTATCCTTAAAATCGAGCGTGGTACTGGAAGATTGGAGGGTGGCCAATGTAACGCCGATTTTTAAAAAAGGCTCCAGGGGAGATCCGGGAAATTATAGACCGGTGAGTCTGACGTCGGTGCCAGGGAAAATGGTAGAGGCTATTATTAAAAACAAAATTACAGAGCACATCCGAGGACAAGAATTACTGAGACCAAGTCAGCACGGCTTTTGTGTGGGGAAATCTTGCCTGACCAATTTACTTCAATTCTTTGAAGGAGTAAACAAACATGTGGACAAAGGGGAACCGGTTGATATTGTGTATCTGGATTTTCAAAAGGCGTTTGACAAGGTACCTCATGAAAGACTACAGAGGAAATTGGAGGGTCATGGGATAGGAGGAAATGTCCTATTGTGGATTAAAAACTGGTTGAAGGATAGGAAACAGAGAGTGGGGTTAAATGGGCAGTATTCACAATGGAGAAGGATAGTTAGTGGGGTTCCTCAGGGGTCTGTGCTAGGACCGCTGCTTTTTAATAGATTTATAAATGATTTAGAGATGGGAGTAACTAGCGAGGTAATTCAATTTGCTGATGACACAAAGTTATTCAAAGTTGTTAAATCGCGACAGGATTGTGAAAAATTACAAGAGGACCTTACGAGACTGGGCGGCTAAATGGCAGATGACGTTTAATGTGAGCAAGTGCAAGGTGATGCATGTGGGAAAAAAGAACCCGAATTATAGCTACGTCATGCAAGGTTCCACGTTAGGAGTTACGGACCAAGAAAGGGATCTGGGTGTCGTCGTCGATAATACACTGAAACCTTCTGCTCAGTGTGCTGCTGCGGCTAGGAAAGCAAATAGAATGTTGGGTATTATTAGGAAAGGTATGGAAAACAGGTGTGAGGATGTTATAATGCCGTTGTATCGCTCCATGGTGCGACCGCACCTTGAGTATTGTGTTCAATTCTGGTCGCCGCATCTCAAGAAAGATATAGTAGAATTGGAAAAGGTGCAGCGAAGGGCAACTAAAATGATAGCGGGGATGGGACAACTTCCCTATGAAGAAAGATTAAGGAGGTTAGGGCTATTCAGCTTGGAGAAGAGATGGCTGAGGGGAGACATGATAGAGGTATATAAAATAATGAGTGGAGTGGAACAGGTGGATGTGAAGCGTCTGTTCACGCTTTCCAAAAATACTAGGACTAGGGGGCATGCGATGAAACTACAGTGTGGTAAATTTAAAACAAATCGGAGAAAATGTTTCTTCACCCAACGTATAATTAAACTCTGGAATTTGTTGCCGGAGAAAGTGGTGAAGGCGGTTAGCTTAGCAGAGTTTAAAAAGGGGTTGGACAGTTTCCTAAAGGACAAGTCCATAAACCGCTACTAAATGGACTTGGGAAAAATCTACAATTCCGGGAATAACATGTATAGAATGTTTGTACGTTGGGAAGCTTGCCAGGTGCCCTTGGCCTGGATTGGCCGCTGTCGTGGACAGGATGCTGGGCTCGATGGACCCTTGGTCTTTTCCCAGTATGACATTACTTATGTACTTATGTAGGTTAGGCACCTCTTAACACCATTATAGAACTGGTGCATCTTTGTCACACCTACATTTAGGCACCACTTTATAGAACTGCCCCTACCCACCTAATTCTATAAAATAACTAGCAAAGCTGCACGTGCAAGTTATAGAATAACAGCAGTAGCATGCAGAACTTAATTAGCTAAGAAGCTTCTAACTGCCATTAATGACAAATTTTTGGCTATGATTGGTGTTAATTGGCAGTAATTGGCAGTTATCTATGTACCTGCCCCTAGTTGGCATTCTATAAATTGCCTGTGCAAATTCCAGAGTGCACAACTGAAAGGGGCTAAACCTGGAACGAGCATAGGCGGGTAAGGGGCATGTATGGCAGATGCATATATGGGTTATAGAATAATTGCATCTATGTGCCTAACTGCCTATAGTTAGGTATGAGCATTTACACCAGTCACTTGGCTAGCGTAAATGCTTATGCCTAAAATTAGCTGCATAAATGCGGACTTATGCTAGTACAGTATTCTATAACTACAATTGCGTATGCTATTGCAGTTATAGAATCTGCACTCAGCATGCAGCATCACGATGCCCAACTTTAGGAAACATTTTGAGAATTACCCCTAAGGGCCAGATTCTATATATGGTGCTTAAAAAATCTGCGCAGAAAACATTTTCACATAAGCGTATTCTACAAGTGGTACCTAGATTTAGGCATGGTATATAGAATATGCTTAGTCGATATTCTAGCACCTAAAATTATGTGCATCCATTTACACCAATAAAAGCTTGGCATAAATCCTAGTGCGTAGATTTAGGCGCAGAGGGCCATTTTCTGTAACAACGCACGTAAATGTTGGAATGCCCATAAAATGCCCATTTCTCTGCCTATAACCATACCCCTTTTTTCCTCCATGCATTAAAATTTAGGCGGAGTGCGCTCCAGAATATGCTTAGGGAATTGTGCATGAAAATTCTAATTATTGTCAATTAGTGCTCATTATTGCTTGTTAAGTGCTGTTAACAACACTAATTGGCTTGTTAAGTCAATTAAGTTATGCATGTTGTTATAGAATATGCTTGGATTTCAGTGAGGAACGCTAGGCGCGCTATATAGAATCTGAGGGTTTATGTCTATGTGGTGCTACTCTTGGAACACCTCAGATCTTGCTCTGTTTTTAGAAGGATACTTTTGACTATATAGAGATTTCAAGGGCCCTTTAACTAAAGTGTGTTACACACTTAATGTGTGAATTGGTGGTTGTTAACTGCTACTGCCAAAGCACGGTAACTGATTCATGAATTAAGGGCTTTTTTTTTTTAGACAGCATAACTAGGTGGAACATGGTTGAAGAATGGGCATGGAGAGTATATTGCAGTTAGCATATGGCAACTACTGCATGCTAACCAACAATTTTGCAGTTTGTACCGATCCACATAGCAGCTCCTAAACAGCACTGATGCACTAATCAGATCTTAACAGCAACCAGGGTACTGTATGCTAGTGAACATTTTAACATGTGACCTGCAAAAGAACTGCTAGACACGACCCCCTAGTAGGCACCATATTACATTTACACTTACCATATTATTTGTTTGTTTGTTTGTTTTTCCCATTTAATCTGTATTCACTGATATGAGGAGCAATATGAAATTTAAATGTTGTGAAGCACAGTAGATAATAAGGATACTCAGGTCCTTATTTATTTATTTTTATTTATTAGGATTTATTTACCACCTATTTGAAGGAAATCACTTAAGGCAGTGTACAGCACGAATAAGTAAAAAATAAACAATAGACAATTACAGCATTGTAAATAGTCAAACAACAATACAAAGTATGGCATAGTATGTACATTACAATGCCAACACAATACACAATAAAACATTTTAATAGACAGCATAGGGTGTAAGCAAAGATGGAACGTACAGATAGATAGAGTAACAGGAGCAAGAAAATAAGGGACTAGTTAAAGAGAGTTGCAAATGAGGTCACAAAGGTGCTTGAACATTATCTTGGCTAGGGCTGGGAGTGGATAAACATGTCCTGCTATAATATGTGCAGCCAGTGTCATTTACTTCTTCCGTTAAAGGCCTAGTTGAAGAGACAAGCTTTCACCTGCTTCCTGAAGTAGATAGTCTTCTGTTACACAAAGCCTTTCAAGGAGTGCATTCCAGAGCGTGGAGGCTACTCCAGAGAAGGCTCGCTTGCGGATATCTCATCATATGATGTCCTTGGATAGGGTGTGGTTAGGGAAACTCCTTGGGAGGACCTTAGTGAACTTGAAGGTGTATAGAGGGAGATCCTGTTCTTCAAGTACTCTGGGCCATTTCCTTTAAGGGCCTTGAATGTCAAACAGAGAGTTTCAAATTTGGCTCTGTAGTGTATTGGTAGCCAGTGAAGTTTATGCAAAAATGGTGTGATGTGGTCACGTCATTAACAACCTTCTGTTAGTCTTGTTGCAGCATTCTGAATCAATTGGTGCTGCTGTAAACCCTTTGTAGTCAGACCAGTGTAGAGTGCATTACCATAATTCAGTCTTGATGTTATCATGGCATGCACAACTGAGACAAGGCTTGCCTTCTCAATGTAAGGAGACAGGCAGCGTAGCTGTCACAAGTGATAGAAGTTGCTCTTGAAGGCTGCTTGGATTTGGGGTATCAGAGTACGTGTTGAATCAAGCTGTATTTCAAGGTTCCTGACTTGTGATTTGAGGAGGAGTTCATATTTACCCCAAAAGATTTTGATGTCAGGTATGTGTTAGGGACCCAGAGAAGCTCAGCTTTACTTGGGTTCAAGCAAAATTTTGTTGTTTTTAGCCCATTCTTGAATTGATGTTAGCAGGTAGTCAGTTTATTCAGGGCTGTGTGTAAGTCAGGTTCAATGGGTATAAGTAGCTGCACATCATCTGCATAGATGTAGAACCGAATGTCCATTGACTGAATCAGCTTGGCTAGTGGCTTGAGGTAGATATTGAATAGAATAAGTGACAGTATCAATCCTTGTGGTACCCCACAGGTCAGTGCCCATGGTGGTGATGAGGTGCTGCCTGATAGATAAGATCTGAACCAGGCAAATACTGTTCCTCTCTGATACCAGTTTCTGCCAGTCATGCTAGCATAATATCATTTGACATGGATCTAGCCAGTTTCTCTCTCCTAGCCAATCACTGAATTGATTACAGATTGTTTGTTCTATAAGTTTCTCTAAAAATGGGATGTTGGGTATTGGCCGGTAATTTTCAAGTTTGTCATGATCAAGCAACCATGGACTCAAAATTGGGAAAACTATTTAGATATCGTAAGTAATTGCATGCCTGTGTTACATTTCGTGCATAGATTTGTGTTGTTTGAGAATGTAATTTTCATGCTACTTACCCACGAGTTGTAGGTCTCTCCCACTCATCATCACTCAGCCTGGTTTCATGATAGGAGTTATTTTGTCGTCTACTGGCAGGTGATAAAGAGCCTTTCTTTTTTAGGAGTTCTCCATTCAAATGTATTGAAGTTGTATCCTGAAGCCTGACTGGTTGGACCTAGAAGTTTATCACATTGTTATGATGGATTCCCAAACTACTGAATTAATTAAAACAGTATTGGTCTGAAATTCTTGTAACAAACTTCTCTCTAGAGTTCCAGTTAAGGAGTTCCAATAAGAAGTAGCGTTCTATATAAATAGTAAGGAATAATCGCTCTCAGAGGTATCATTTGGTTTTCATGGTACAATGGGTAGTCTAGATCCAATAAGTCATTAAATAATTTTTATATTTCAACAATTTTATTGAAGACTCAACAGAGCAAAAGATAAACACAATGAACTGCTGAAATGTACAAAATTCTAAAATCGAAACATTCTGAACAGTTATCCAAAAGAAAGACAAGGTTTGTCATCAAAATTTTCAGTTTTCACCCCCAACTCACTAAAACCTGTAAGCCTCCCGAATCAAACAGTCCCCATCCCAGAAAACTTATATCAACTTCCCACACCTCCTCAATAAACTGCCGGATACCAACAGAATTCTGAGGGCCCATGCTCTTGTGGCCCTAGGGTCTGATAAAAAATAGAAACCCCCCCTACCCCACCTTCTCACCCACAGTACCCCCACACCCCTTCCACATACACAGTCATTCCCATCAGTGTCCCTCCCGACCCAGCAACTAGACAAAAGTAGCACAATCTACAAGGAATTAAGTAATAGACTACGCCTTCTCGGACTCAAGCTATTCAAGTAAGCATCTTACACCAACAAAAAGGCCTTCTTCCTTTTGAAATACCCTCTCACTGCTCTTACTTCCCACATGGCAAGTTGATGGATCAGATTTCTCCAGTGTCAGAATGATGGCGGATTTGAGGATCTCCAATATTGAAGAATGCATTTTCTAGCTACAAGGCACAACTTACACAATAACAAGATTTTCCCCTTGTCACCAGAGGCAAAAGCCCCCTGCTAGTCCAAGAGCAGGTGCTCCATAGAACCCACATTAACACCGCCCAGAGCACAGACCATGTATCTCATCACCGAAGCCCAAAACTGTGTACCCTGGTACAGGTCCAAAAGGAATGCAAGGAATGCCCTAACATGCCATCTGTGCTATGACATTTAATACACTCAGGCAATTGCGCGCCACCAGTCCTAAACAGCTGGAAAACCATAATATAAACCCTCTATATCACTCTAAAATAACACTCCTGGAGCCACACTCCTGAAACCAACCGGGAATAGCCCTGATATTAACCCAAAGGTCCCATGCCTCTAAAAAGAGACGAAGATCTGCTTCCCATTTACTACGGACTAGAGACAAATTCCTCCCTGTTCTAAACTGACACAGAGCCTTATGTAACCCAGAGATGGAAAGTCCCTGGATGAAAATGGTCTTAAAGAATTCCTGTAGTTGGGCCCCCATTCCAAGCTGAAGTGAAGCACACTGCAAAGAGTGGACATAGTGTCTGATTTGACAATAAGCTAGCCTATTGCCCCACTGAAGCCCCACCTGCTGTTGAAGCTCTTCAAAATGTGTTCCAAAACCCAGATACCCCTGTTCTCGCAATGTACGAATGCTGGGTTATCTGGCCCAGGTTCAAACATCAGATTCTCTCTGATGGATAATTGGTCTGTTACAGAAAGGTCCCCTCCCAATAGACATAAGTACATAAGTATTGCCATATTGGGACAGACCAAAGGTCCATCAAGCCCAGCATCCTGTTTCCAACAGTGGCCAATCTAGGTCGCAAGTACCTGGCAAGATCCCAAAACAGTACAATGCATTTTATACTGCTTGTCCTAGAATTAAGCAGTGGATTTTCCCCGAAGTCCATTTTAATAATGGTCTATAGACTTTTCCTTTAGGAAGCCATCCAAACCTTTTATAAATCCCGCTAAACTAACTGCTTTTACTACATTTTCTGGAAACAAATTCCAGAGTTTAATTACACATTGAGTGAAGAAATATTTTCTCTGATTTGTTTTAAATTTACTACTTTCTAGCTTCATTGCGTGCCCCCTAGTTCTAGTATTTTTGGAAAGAGTAAACGAGCGATTCACGTCTACCCGTTCCACTCCACTCATTATTTTATAGACCTCTATCATATCTCCCTTCAGTCATCTTTTATCCAAGCTGAAAAGCTCTAGCCACTTTAGCCTTTCCTGATAGGGAAGTCGTCCCATCCCCTTTATCATTTTTGTTGCCCTTCTCCGTACCTTTTCTAATTCCACTATATCTTTTTTGAGATGTGGTGACCAGAATTGCACACAATATTTAAGGTTTTTGGGAGTAGTTCCCTAGTAAAATGGGGAAGGGAAAGGGAGATGGAAAAGTAGATGACAAAATGATCTGACCAGGGAATTTGTGTGTAGGGAAAAACCAAGGGGGAGAGGGGCAAGTCAGTTGGGGTAATGACTAAATCTAATGTATAGCTTCCCTTGTAGGTAGGGAAGATGAGCACTGGTAGAAATTCAAATCAGTGAGTGTTGATAGAAATTGCTGGTAGGAATATCAACATGTGTATTGAAGTCCCCAAGAATAAGAATAAGGGTAACGTATAGCTGCATCCATTAGGGCCTGAAAACAAAGGTTCTATTGAGCCTGTGACAAGGAAGGGAGGCATTAGCATAACAGGAGAACTAAAGGTGTGGGTGCTGAGATCCAGACTGCAAGAATCTCCAGTTAGTTGAAGATCTGATGAGTAAATGACAGAAAGGCCTCCTCCAGCCCTAGAATGCTTACTAAGAGATAAGTACTACTACTACTTAACATTTCTAGAGTGCTACTAGGGTTACGCAGCGCTGTACAGATTAACAAAAAAGGACAGTCCCTGCTCCAAGGAGCTTACAATCTAATGGGCAAAATGTCAAGTAGGGGCAGTCTAGATTTCCTGAATAGAGGTATGATGGTTAGGTGCCGAAGGCGACATTGAAGAGGTGGGCTTTGAGCAAGGCTTTGAAGATGGGCAGGGAGGGGGCCTGGCGTATGGGCTCAGGGAGTTTATTCCAGGCATGGGGTGAGGCGAGGCAGAAAGGGCGGAGCCTGGAGTTGGCGGTGGTGGAGAAGGGTACTGCGAGGAGGGATTTGTCTTGAGAACGGAGGTTACGGGTAGGAATGTAAGGGGAGATGAGGGTAGAGAGGTAGGGAGGGGCTGTAGATCGAGTGCATTTGTAGGTTAAAAGGAGAAGCTTAAACTGTATGCAGTACCTGATCGGAAGCCAGTGAAGTGACTTGAGGAGAGGGGTGATATGAGTGTACCGGTTCAGGCAGAAGATAAGACATGCAGCAGAGTTTTGAACGGACTGAAGGGGGGATAGATGGCAAAGTGGGAGGCCAGTGAGGAGTAGGTTGCAGTAGTCAAGGCGAAAGGTAATGAGAGAGTGGATGAGAGTTCGGGTGGTGTGCTCAGACAGGAAGGGGCGAATTTTGCTGATGTTATAGAGGAAGAAGCGACAGGTCTTGGCTATCTGCTGCATATGCGCAGAGAAGGAGAGGGAGGAGTCAAAGATGACCCCGAGGTTGCGGGCAGATGAGACGGGGACGATGAGGGTGTTATCAACAGAGATAGAGAGTGGAGGGAGAGGAGAAGTGGGTTTGGGAGGGAAGACAATAAGCTCGGTCTTGGCCATGTTCAGTTTCAAGTGGCAGTTGGACATCCAGGTCGCAATGTCGGCTAAGCAGGCCGATACTTTGGCCTGGGTTTTGGCAATGATGTCTGGTGTGGACAGATAAAGCTGGGTGTCATCAGCATAAAGATGATATTGAAACCCATGGGAGGAGATTAGGGAACCCAGGGAGGAGGTGTAGATTGAGAAAAGAAGGGGTCCAAGGACAGATCCCTGAGGAACTCCAACAGAGAGCGGGATGGGGGTGGAGGAAGAACCCTGAGAATGTACTCTGAAGGTATGGTGGGAGAGATAAGAGGAGAACCAGGAGAGGACAGAGCCCTGGAACCCAAGTGAGAACAGTGTGGCGAGAAGTAAGTTGTGATTGACAGTGTCAAAAGCGGCAGATAGGTCGAGGAGGATAAGGATGAGTAGTGACCTTTGGATTTGGCAAGGACAGGTCAATTGCAGACTTTAGATAGTGCCGTTTTCGTCGAGTGTAGGGGGCGAAAGCCGGATTGAAGCGGATCGAGGATGGCATGAGAGGAGAGAAAATTAAGGCAACGGCTGTGAACGGCGCATTCAAGTATCTTGGAGAGGAAGGGTAGGAGGGAAATGGGGCGGTAGTTGGAGGGACAGGTAGGGTCAAGTGATGGTTTTTTAAGGAGTGGTGTGACTACTGCGTGCTTGAAGGTGCCATGGACAGTTGCAGTGGAGAGAGAGAGGTTGAGGATATGACAGATGGGGGGGGGGGGGGGTGACAGTAGGAGTGATGGTGTTAAGTAAGTTGGTGGGGATGGGGTCTGAGGAACAGGTGATGCATTTTGAAGAGGAGAGAAGATAGGCGATTTCCTCTTCGGTGATATCGGGAAAAGAGGAGAAGGAGGCCTGGGTTGGTTGGTTGAGGGAGTGTGTTATAGGGTGAGGAGAAGGAGAAGATGGTTTGGTGGTGAATTCGAGGCTGATTTTCTGCACCTTGTCGCGAAAGTAGTCTGCCAGTGATTGGGGAGAGAGTGAGGGGGTGGGGGTGGGAGCGGAGGGCACTTTGAGGAGGGAGTTAAGGGTGGCAAAGAGACGACGGGGGTTAGAGCTGAGGGAGTTAGTCAATTGGGTGTAATAGTCCTGTTTGGCGAGGAATAGGGAGGACTACATGAATTTATAATGAATGAAATCGGTATGGGTGCGAGATTTCCTCCAGAGGCGTTCAGCCGATCGGGCGCAGGAGCGAAGGTATTGGGTGCAAGGGGTTAGCCAGGACTGGGGATTAGTACGCCTTATGGGACGGGAGATGGACGGTGCAAGGGCGTCGAGAGTAGAGGAGAGGGTGGCATTGTAAGTGGAGACAGCCTTGTCGACAGTCTCAGAGGACATGATGGAAGGGAGGAGATTAGAGATACTAGAGGATAAGGTGGGAGGGTCGACCGCCTGGAGATTCCTAGAAGTAGTGGTTAGTATTGGGCGGGACTGAGGGGGAGGGTGATGAAGTGTGAAGGTGATCAGGTGATGGTCAGAGAGAGGAAGAGCTGAGGCGCAGAAATTGGAGGGTGAGCAGGTAGAAGAGAGGACGAGGTCAAGACAGTGGCCAGATTGGTGAGTAGGGGTGGTGGAGCTCAGTTGGAGTTTGAAGGAGGAGGTTAGAGTGAGGAATTGAGAAGCGTGTGAGTCGGAAGGTTTATCAGTGTGTATGTTAAAATCACCAAGAATGAGGGATGGGGATGAGGGCTCAAGAAAAATGGAGAGCCAGGCATCGAAGTCGGTAAGGAAGGAAGGGAGAGACTTATCAGGGGGGCGGTAAATGACTGCAACTCTGAGTGGCAGCGGGTAGAATAGACGGATGGAGTGGACTTCGAAGGATGAGAAACAGTGAGACTGTGGTAGCAGGAGAGGTTGAAAACTGCAGGAGGGCAAAAGTAGTAGCCTGACGCCGCCACCACGGCCAACTGGGCGGGGAGAATGGGAGAAAAGATAACCACCGTGGCATAGGGTCGCGACTGAGGCAGAGTCGTCAGGGGTGAGCCAGGATTCAGTTAGGGCGAGCAGTTGAAGGGAATGGGAAATGAAGAGATCATGGGTGAAGGAAAGTTTGTTGCAGACCGAGCGTGCATTCCACAGGGCACACGAGAAAGGGAGGGAGGAGGGGAATAGAGATGAGATTGGAGATATCGCGGAAACGTTTGCATGGATGAAGCGAGGACGAGGACAGGTGTGGGGGACCTGGGTTGGGATCGATGTCTCCCGTGGATAGCAGGAGAAGGAGCAAGAGAGTGCGGAGGAAGGTGGGGGAGGTAGGGCGACGAAGGCGGCGAAGATGGGGTGCGCTTAGGAGGAATGGGGAGGGGTTTATGGCAGGAAGGAGGTGTTGAAAGTTGAGAGCTAGGAAGGAGGAGGAGGATAGTAGGGATGGTGAGGTGGGGGATGGGGGTGGGTAGGGTATTGGAGTAGTGAACAGGACAGGAGAGGACATGGATGGGCAGTGAGTTTGTGCGGTATGCGGCGGTGGGAGGGGGAAAAGATTGGGGAGGGACAGGGCAAGGAAGAAAATGTGTATGGGGGCCATAAGTAGTGACTGGGTGTTTACAGGTGCAAATGTAGTGACAGAGGTAGGTAGTTACGCAGGCTGAGAGGCAAGCGGTTGTTGATGGGCCGACAAGCAGGCGGTTGAGAGGCAGACAAGCAGGCAGGTTGGTTGATTGGTTAGCAGGCAGGCAGGCATGAGGAGGTGATAGGCCAGCAGGCAGGTTGATTGGCTAGCAGGCAAGATAAGAACTCAAACCTCTCAGGGAGACAGGAATAGAGATAGCTTTCCTTTTCTGTTTTGATCTAGGTTTCAGTGAGGCAGAAAATTGAAATTGTAACACCATATATGGTCAATATAATTTAATATACAATATAATTTAATAATTTAATGGGATTACTCAATAAAATAAAAATTTCACAAAAAATAAGAAATCCCGAAAGCGCACTTGCCAGCGAAGCAGGAGTAGAACGTGGCAAGTGTAGGGGAATGACTCAGAAATAATGTCAGAAAGTACATTTTCATGGAGAGGGTGGTAGATACCTGGAATGACCTCCCGCGGGAGGTGGTGGAGATGAAAATGGCAACAGAATTCAAAAATGCATGAGATAAACACAAAGGAATCCCAAATAGAAGGCGTGGAACCAAACAAACTTAGCGGTGATTACATGGCAACACCAGTAATTGGGAAGCGAAGCCAGTACTGGTAAGACTTCTATTGTCTGAGCCCTGATCGTGGCTGGACAAATTCAGCTTCTGTAACTGGACAACATGGCCATTGCTGGGCAGACTTCTACAGTCTGTGCCCTGAAAATGGCAAGGACAAATCAGGATCAAATATACTATCATACCTTATACTATGAGTTTATCTTGTTGTGCAGACCAGATGGACCATGCAGGTCTTTATCTGTGATCATGTACTATGTTACTATGTTACTATGACTGTGTTGATATGATGTAACAAAAAAAAAAAAAATACAGTGCATCAATCGACCAAAATATATAAAGATTGTGGAACGGGAAAGGGCTGATTTGTGTGATCAAAAATAAAGTGGATGACCCATGACAGCAATGGACGAGTCTCACACAAGAAAGGTTGATGAACTCTTACTACTATATTACTATATTACTTCTACTACTACTATTACTACTACTTATCCTTTCTATAGCTTCACTACACGTACACAGCGTTGTACACTAAACATGTAGGAGAGCCCCTGCTTGACAGAACTTGCAATCCTGGAAACTTTGAAAGAACAATTGAGAAGAGTTTGGAAGCCCAAGAAAGAAGTTTTGTTGCAATGTGACAACGCTAAGCTCACAAAGCATGAAACACCACACAGGCAATTGCAAAGATGAGTCTCAGTCTTACCCCATCCACCATACAGCCCAGATCTAGCACCATGCGATTTCCATATTTTTTCCAAAAATTGAAGGAATACCTTCAGGGGCATCTGATCGACTCAAATGAAGAGGTGGAAAGGACTGTGAGCAACTGGTTGAAGAGACAAGATATGCAGTTCTTTTCCAATGGGTTAAAAAAAAAATCATTGGCAGTAAAGTGTGATAAATGGTAATGGAAACTTGGAGATATGCACCATTCTGTCACATATGAAGTAGTTAAATTTTTGCATTACTGTTTGATTAATGTAAATTTGCAGTGCTTAACTTGATTTGCATTATCCTCGTTGTAATAATAGTGACTTGCTTTGCAGCCACTTGTGCACCACATAGAACATTAGCATCTTAATCACTCTAGTCCCTTGGTCTTCACTCCCAGTATTGAGAGTTGCTAACAGGCCAGGTTTTCAGGACATCACTAATGAATGTGCATGAGACAGAATTGCATTTCTACTTCTTCCATTGTATACAAATCTCTCTCATATACATGAGTGAATATCACTGCTCTAGTCTATGCTAATTCTGTGTTTATGTCAACATGGATTAATGCACAAGGCTAATAGAGTGTTAATGTACATTAAAACATGTTGTAATGCATATTTTTTTTTGTTACATTTGTACCCTGTGCTTTCCCACTCATGGCAGGCTCAATGCAGCTTACATGGGGCAATGGAGGGTTAAGTGACTTGCCCAGAGTCACAAGGAGCTGCCTGTGCCTGAAGTAGGAATCAAACTCAGTTCCTCAGTTCCCCAGGACCAAAGTCCACCACCCTAACCACTAGGCCACTCCTCCTAGCATTTACAACTGCAAAAAAGTAAACAAGCCACCTGGAAACATGATAGGTAAAAAGATGACTCCAGGCTGAAGGTGCTCAGCTTGTAAATTTGGGCTAACACAAGTCCCCATTCTAAATGGTAACTGAAGATCTTTGACTATACCTTGGCTTCCATATCCAGTATCAATACCAGAGCCATTCCATGATTCTACTGCACTGTCCATGTGTGGTATCATGGTGGAATAAACATCCATAAATTTGCCTGGTTTTTGTGAATAAGAAACTTCATCTCCACCATTGCTCAGTTCACTTATGCGACTGGAGACAGAACATTTACTGGGACTAGAAGCTAAAAAGAAAATATCATATCAGTGCCATCAGAAGTGTTGAAAGAATAATTCATAAAATCATTGGCAATATGTTTGCAGCAGGTAAGGTGAAATTAGATCTTACTTGCTAATTTTCTTTCCTCTAGACCCTCCAGACCGGTCAAGACGCATGGGTTATGTCCTCCTACCAGCAGAGGGAGACTGAGAAACACTGAGCTTTTGAATACTGTATATATAACCTGTGCAGTACATCCACTAGCCAGTATAACCCTGACAAAGCAGAGAAAACAAAAACATCAACTAGAACTAACAACCCCGTACGTGGTCACTGTCAACTGGACACTTTCTTCATATCTTTCATTGTGTCCTTTGTATTATGTGTGCTTCCACAGGTGGACTAACAAACACGGTCACACCTGACCAGACTTATAAAAACAAAGTCTGAAACCATAGAAACCACACTCAACAGCTGCCAAGATAGAACAACAGACAAACCGACCTCCTGGCCTACAGTACAGACAGGGCGGGCCTTGACCGGTCTGGAGGGTCTAGAGGAAAGAAAATTAGCAAGTAAGATCTAATTTCACCTTCCTCCACGACCCTCCAGACCGGTCAAGACGCATGGGACGTACCCAAGCAGTAAGATCCTAAGGGCGGGATCCACGTAGGCCAGAGGTCAACACTGCAGCCCCAAAACCTGCCTCATCCTTGGCATGCACATCAATCCTGTAATGTTTAACAAAGGAATGCAATGACGACCAAACCGCCGCTCGACAAATATCTAACGGAGGAATCATACTACTCTCCGCCCAGGAGGTCGCCATTCCCCTGGTAGAATGAGCCGAAAATTCCTTAGGGACCACGCGGCCCTTCAGCAAATACGCCGAAGCAATTGACTCCTTCAACCATCTAGCTATCGTAGCTTTGGAAGCTGCCGCGCCCTTCCTTGCACCACCATGGAGAACGAACAAACGATCAGAAAGCCTATAGCGTCGAGTTCTGGAAACGTAACAGCGCAAGACTCTTCGCACATCTAACTTGGCCAGTCGACGCTGCTCTGCATCCCCCGCAAAGTCACCCAAAACTGGCAAGGAAATCACTTGATTCACATGAAACTCTGAAACCACCTTGGGCACAAAGGACGGCACCGGGCGCAACGAAACCTTCTCCTTGGAAAAAGACAGAAAGGGCTCTCTACAAGACAAAGCCTGAAGTTCTGACACTCGCCGAGCTGAAGTAATAGCCACCAAGAACACCGTCTTTAGGGACAGATCCTTATCTGAGACCGAAACCAAGGGCTCAAACGGCGGCCTCACCAAAGCCTCCAAAACGAGATTCAAATCCCATGGAGGCACCATCCGCCGCCGGGGCGGGCGCAGTAACTTAACACCCTTCAAAAATCGAACCACATCAGGACTAGAAGCTAATGACTTTCCCTGGAGCTTCCCACGGAAACACGACAAAGCCGCCACCTGCACCTTCAAAGAGGACAAGGCCAAACCCCTGTCCATACCATCCTGTAAAAACTCCAAGACATCTGTCACCGACGCCTGAAAGGGAAGAACCTGCCTACCTGCACACCAATGCTCAAAGACTCTCCAGACCCGGACATACGCCAGCGAAGTGGACTGCCTACGCGAACTCAACATTGTATCAATCACTCTGGACGAAAAACCTTTCTTCCTTAACCTGTGCCTCTCAAGAGCCAGGCCGTAAGCGAGAACCGATCCGGATCTGGCATAACTATCGGTCCCTGACACAACACCCCTGAATCTGACAACGGCAGAGGATCCGCTATCGCCAACCGCACCAGATCTCCGTACCACGGCCGACGTGGCCAATTCGGGGCTAACAAAATCACTTGTCCGGTGTGCCGAGCGATGCGCTGAATCACTCGACTGACCAACGGCCATGGGGGAAACACATACAGCAACTCCTGCGGCCACGGCATTAGAAGCGCATCTATGCCTTCTGCTCGAGGATCCTCCGGCGACTGAAAAACCTCTGAACCTGAGTATTGCGGGCCGTTGCCATGAGATCCATCACGGGAAGTCCCCAGACCGCCACAATGCGATTGAACACCGACCGATGAAGCGACCACTCCCCGGGGTCTAGAGCATGTCTGCTTAGGTAATCTGCCTCCACGTTGTCTACTCCAGCCACATGCGCCGCGGAGAGCGCTAGAAGATGAACCTCCGCCCATTGACACAACAGCGCCGCCTCCTCCGCGACCGCCTGACTCTTTGTGCCCCCCTGACGGTTGACATAAGCCACGGCGGTGGCGTTGTCGCAAAACACCCTGACTGCCTTCCGCACCAGCACACTCTGAAACGCCTGAAGCGCTAGCCGAATGGCCCGGGTTTCCAAACGATTGATGGACCACTGAGCTTCTACCTGAGACCAGCGTCCTTGAGCTACCTGACCGAGACAATGAGCTCCCCAGCCCCTGAAGACTGGCGTCTGTGACGAGAACCACCACTGCGGAGCCTCCAACGGCATTCCCTTTTCCAGATTGCCTGGATCTAGCCACCACTGGAGACTGAGGCGTGGGGTTACCGGCAGCTGAAGGCGTACATCCAACTCCTGCGACAGAGGCGCCCACCGACTGAGAAGAGCTGACTGCAACTGCCGCATATGCGCCCGGGCCCACGGAACTACCTCTATGGTGGCCGCCATTAACCCCAGGACTTGCAGATACTCCCGGGCCGTCGGGGCCGCCTCCGACAGAAATAGACGAATCTGACCTTGCAACTTGCGAATCCGGGGGCCCGGCAGGAAGACCCGACCGTTCCTGGTATCGAATAGAACCCCCAGGTACTCCAGCGACTGCGACGGCACCAGGTGACTCTTGCCGAAGTTCACTACCCAGCCCAGAGACTGAAGAAACTGCACCACTCGAGCCGTAGACACCTCGCTCTCCGACTGGGACTTGGCCCGAATCAACCAATCGTCCAGGTACGGGTGCACCAGAATACCCTGCTTCCGTAAGGCCGCCGCCACTACCACCATGATCTTGGAAAAAGTTCGAGGAGCCGTTGCTAAACCGAAAGGCAGAGCACAAAACTGAAAATGCTTCCCCAAAACCGCAAAGCGCAGAAATCGCTGATGAGCGGCCCGAATGGGGATGTGCAGATAAGCCTCCGTCAGATCCAAAGACGTGAGAAACTCCCCTTCCTGCACCGCGACAATGACCGACCTCAATGTCTCCATGCGAAAAGAGGGGACTCTGAGAGCCGCATTGACTGCCTTCAGATCTAAGATAGGCCGAAAGGCGTCCTCCTTCTTTGGGACTACAAAATAGATTGAATAGCAGCCCAAGCGGCGCTGGGCGGCGGGAACAGGTACCACCGCCCCCAGACTGATCAAACGCGCCAAAGTGTCTCGCACTGCTGCCCGCTTGAGCCTCGAATGACAAGGGGACTCCAGAAACCTTTCGGGAGGCGAGCCGTCGAACTCCAGAGCGTATCCGTCTCGCACCACTTCGAGAACCCACTGATCCGATGTGATTTGGGCCCAGTCCTGGTAAAACAGACTCAGCCGAGCCCCTACCCGAACCAGAGCCTGGACCCGCACACCTTCATTGCGAATTACGCCCCGAAACCTGTCCTCCTGCGGAAAAATCACGCCCTCCCGCGCCGATTCCCACGAAAGGACTGTGTTCGCTTGGAAGAACCGACCTCTAAAGGCTCCACTAGCCCTCCCGGGCCTATACCGTCGAGCCTCCTAAACCTGCCTCGGGAGGAAGTACCCCTGGAAGCCACCTTCGGACAAAAATCCGGAAGCCGAGGGGCCTTGGCATCGCTGAGTCCACGCACCAACTTATCCAAATCCTCACCAAAAAGCATGGACCCCTTAAACGGAAGCGAACAAAGCTTAGCTTTGGAGGCCGCGTCCGCGACCCAACCGCGCAACCACAGAGCCCTACGTGCCCCCACCAGCATAGCCATATTCTTGGCCGAGGCACGGAGCAAATCATAAAGCGCATCAGACAAAAAGGACGATCCCATTTCCAATTTGGCTAATTCCTGTACTCTGGAGGTCCCAACCTCCACCGAATCATCAAGCAGTTTCTCGGCCCATCGGAAACACGCCCGCGCAACTAGCCCCCCACAAATCGAGGCCTGCAGGGCCAGGGCCGACAAATCAAAACTCCGCTTGAGGAAGGACTCAAGCCTCCTATCCTGGGGATCCCGGAGAGCAGTCCCCCCGTCCACCGGTATAGCCGTGGCTTTTGTCACTGCTGTCACCACCGCATCCACTGTGGGAGCCTTAAAGGAATCTCTATCTTCCTGTGGGAGCGGGGACAGTCTAGACATAGCTTTAGACACTTTACAGGGAGAATCCGGCGAATGCCACTCTTGAAACACCATATCCCGGATGTCCTTATTCATGGGAAAGGACCTAGCCTGCCGCTGAATCCCCTTAACCAAGGGATCCACCTGTCTAGCCTCCCCCAAAACCGCCTCTGGCTGTTCGAACTTAAGGGTGGAAGAAATCTGCTCAATGAGCTCCGCAAGCTCCTCCCTGTGAAAAATCCGCACTACAGAGGGATCCTCCCCAGGGACCACCAACTCCGGATCCTGAGGACCCTCAAGCCCCTCAGGATCCCCAATATCACTCAAAGCACCTTCGGATCCTACAGGGGAGAATCCCTCCTCGTCATCCCATTCAAACCGAGGCCTCTTCGCCAGCGCCGCACTAGTCCCCTCCCCTAAAGGTGGGGGACCCGCCTTCCAGGCTTGAAAAAGGGTCCAAACGAAATCCGGAGGAAAACCAATGCCTCCTGTACCCTCAGGCGCCACCTTCGGAGCCGATCCGGGAGCAGCAGGGCCAAAAACAGCTGATTCCGCGGGACGCGCGGAATCCAAAATGGCGGCCGTTCCCGCCAAAACTAAATTTGTTGAAACCGCCCCTGCCGGTGCCCCTGCTGCCCCCGACACCCCCGAACTAGCTGGGGCCTCCGCAATCAACACCGGGGGTGCCGCCATCGGCGAGGCCTGCTTCGGTTCGCCGCACAACCGGCACTGACCTCCCGCGCTTCTATGCCTCGGCGGCGAGCACGCGCGACAGCGGAGAAGTTTGCCTGCCATGACCTCGAAGCACACCACACGCTGTGCTGAGCGGCGCACACACTGTCCTCTCACAGCTTCCCCACAACAAAGACCCGCTCTGCTCTCTCTCGCTAGCAATAGGAAACGAACCTGCCGTCCGTTCCTACTCTACATAAAGCCTCAGAAGGCTCTTAAAGAGATATCACCCATTTCTTTCTTTCTTTCTTTCTGGCAGCTGAAAAGTGGGGGGCTCTCAAGGCTACAATCTTAGAAAGCAGCCGAGGCACAAAGCTGCCAGAGTCTCCAAGGAGAGCAGCACAGGGGGAGGGACCTGAACACAGGTGTAACACCCCAGGGGGAAAACTGGGCCCCGAAGCACTTTTTTTTTTTTTTTTTGTACCACGTACAGGGAATAGTCCAAACTAATAACTTAGGCAATAAGAGAAGAAACCTCTTAACTGAATAATCAAACTACCTCACCAGACTATTGAAGACTGCACAGGCTGTCCATCTACCTCTGCTGAGACTGAGAAAATACTGGCTAGTGGATGTACTGCACAGGTTATATATACAGTATTCAAAAGCTCAGTGTTCTCAGTCTCCCTCTGCTGGTAGGAGGACATAACCCATGCGTCTTGACCGGTCTGGAGGGTCGTGGAGGAAAACTCAATTTACTTTTACACAAGCTTGGAGATATGGTAAATGATGTTTACAAACAAGTTATCATATCATCGTATTAAATAAAACCTTCAGATTTTGCTGAAAACATATAGGGGCCCTTTTACAGAGCGGCAGTAAGCCCAATGCGGGCTTACCACATCGATCTTTTGGGACTACCGCCAGCCCAACGCAGCTGCTGACATTAATTTTGCCTCCGAGCGTGCTTGCCTTATCCGGGGGTAAAAGAAAACCCCTGGAAATGGCTTGTGTGGCGTTACATGGGTTAGAGCGGGAGCCCTTATTGCCACCTCAATGGGTGGCGGTAAGGGCATCCCATCACATGGCTATGTGATAAGAGTTCTCTTACGGCATGCCATGTGTGCCAGGGGATTTTTACCCACTGCAGTAAAAAGGGCCCTGGCACATGGGAAAAACAGCCCCTGCCGCTGCTGGGCCCTTTTTCCTGCAGCTTGGTAAAAGGGCCCCATAGCAATTAGCCCTTTTGTTATACCTTATTCTTCACACAAAACAACATGATAAGAGATTCTTAAATGAAGCCATGTTGGTTGCAAACATTCACCCTTGGAACAGCAATCATTTAACTCCATTTGTACTTACCATCTGTCTGTTTCTTGATTTTCAAAGTGACAGTTTCTCCTGCCATCTGTAACAAATGTATGGCTTCACTCAAAGGCTTTCCTTTCAGACTATTGCTATTTATTGCTAGAATCCTATCTCCTACATGGATTGCCCCAGTCCTAAAATGGCAGAGAAATATAGAATTCTTTAAAAATATTCTTAACTCTAAACTATTCTTCAATTAGAACTATTTAAATTTTTCTCTCTCATGGCATGAATCTATATCAAATATTAAGGAAATAAATCATATATGGAAGTTATTTAACATTTAGTCATGATCTCCTAAAAACAAACATGGCTATACAATTCACTGAGCTATATCATACACAATGGATAAGCTTTTGTTTAATAATGAATTGTATAACATGATAAATAAGGCCATTTTTAGGTTGTATCCTTTAAATGAACTGAATGGTGAAGGGATCCAAATAAAAGCTGAAAATTATTCTTTTTTTGTCACCATTAAAGTCTATGAGGCCAGAAAACAGCATTGTCTAGACCAGTGTTTCCCAAGTCAGTCCTGGAGTACCCCCTTGCCATTCAGGTTTTCAGGATATCCAAAATGAATATGTATGGGATTGATTTGCATACACTGCCTCCATTGTAAACAAATATCTATGAGATTGATTTGCATACACTGGCTCCATTGCAAGCAAATATGTTTCATGCATATTCATTGTGGATATCCTAAAACCCGACTGGCAAGGGGGTACTCCAGGACCATCTTGGGAAACACTGGCCTAGACTATATGGAGCTACTGTAGGGAAAGACCAGGAAAAAGCAGAAATCACTTGGCATATCACGTTGATGCTTTTTGAGAAGAAGCATATGAAGCAGTCTACAGACCACTGCCACTTTCTTATACAGAAACTCCCGCACAGTGTCAAAACCATCTTAACACTCATAGTCCCACCCAAGGGGGAGGTGACATAGGAGGGGTAGAGCCAGGAGGGCATGATCCAGGAAGTATAAAATCTCAGAGCACAGCTAGGTTAAGGAGGCCCAGAGGGAAGCAGCAAAGCCCACCTGCATATGCCTCTACCACATATCTGTGAACTTCAACCAGGACAGTCAGGCAGGCCAAGTTCAGCTTGGAACATTGCAAACCAATATCTTGGACCTGGTCAGATGTAGGTTGGCCTATGTTGACTGCTAAAGATTGTACTGGTACTCTGGGGAGACAGACCAGATCTCAGCAGTATATGTTACCTTGCTGGGAGTCCATAGTGCATGTGGCCCTGTAGGAGCAGGCCATGAAATGATGTTCTTATATCCAACGACTAGTTTTATGTTTACTTTTCTTCCTCCACCTGTAAATTGAGCAGGACCCCTACCCTACCTGACACTCAAAATAAATGATTTTGTAAACCTTAACCCACTGTGTGCTCTGGTTTATCCTAAGTTCCAGGGCCTGCTCTTGATCACGTTACCAGACAGCCAAACAAACCTATCCCAGCTTCAGCTTTTCCAAATCCTAGGGCTGACGGCGTTAGCATAAAACTGAAAGCACCATCGGTCCAGTATGATTTTCTCTCCTGTATTTGGAGAGAAGGCAATTTCAGGAAAGTTCTAGTTTTAAATTGAGCCTGTTGAAGTGAAAAAGAGGTAAAAAAAAATATAGAGAAAAAGAATCCACAAATCACAGCCATGGCTCAGTCAGAGACAGATGATCATCATGTGTCTGTGTCTGAGAAAAATCATTTAAAAAATGTTTTCAGGCACCATGGGTTCAGACTCTATAGTCATAGCCTTCATAGAGAGATAGAGAGAGAGAGAAAATCTTCCTAAAAGAGGACAAACAGGGAACAGATCGAAACAGGCAGATAGTGACTGTGTTTTAGTGTCTGTGAACAATTACTAAAAAAAAAATTCTAAGGCTCTTTAGGCCCACAGAAAGTGACTGCCTCTGCACAAGTTTGTCTAGTCTACCCTAGTGGTATGTTCACTGGGTAAGTAAAATCCTGAACATTACAGTAGAGTAAAACTGTTTTACTACGATTAATTCACTATATTTGGAAGGACTAGGTGAGAGAGACTAAGATGGGAGAAGCAGAGCCGTGGGGGGGGGGGGGGGGGGGGGCATTATCGAACGGGGCCGGCCATCTCTAAGGGCACCCATCTCCGAGGACGGTGCCATGAAGGGGCGGGGCCAACCGTATTTTCGAACAAGATGGCCGGCCATCTTTCGTTTCGATAATATGGTTGGGGCCAGCCAAATGTCAGAGATGGCCGGCCTTGGTTTTTGCCGATAATGGAAACCGAGGCCAGCCATGTCAAACCCGGCCAAATCCAAGGCATTTGGTCATGGGAGGAGCCAGCATTTGTAGTGCACTGGTCCCCCTGACATGCTAGGACACCAACCAGGCACCCTAGGGGGCACTTCTAAAAATTAAAAAGAAAAACATTAAAATAGCTCCCAGGTGCATAGCTCCCTTACCTTGGGTGTTGAGCCCCCCAAAACCCACTCCCCACAACTCTACACCATTACCATAGCCCTTATGGGTGAAGGGGGGCACCTACATGTGGGTACAGTGGGTTTTGGGGAGGGGGGGTTAGAGGGCTCCCATTTACCACCACAAGTGTAACAGGTAGGGGGGGATAGGCCTGGGTCCAGCTGCCTGAAGTGCACTGCACCCACTAAAAACTGCTCGAGGGACCTGTATACTACTGTCAGGGAGCTGGGTATGACATTTGAGGCTGGAATAGAGGCTGGCAAAAAAAGTTTTTAAAGTTGTTTTTTTGAGGGTGAGAGGGGGTTAGTGACCACTGGGGGAGTCAGGGGAGGTCATTGTCACAATGTCAAGGAAGGTGAGCCCTTGGACTGCCGCCGGATACTGGCTAGCGGCAGGCAATCACCCGTACAGAACAGGGAACAAAGGCAGAGACTGGGCAAGACAGGGCTGGAGATGGAGACAAGCAGAACTGGGGCTGGAGACAGGCAAACCTGGAGCTAGAGGCAGACAGGGCTGAAGCTAGAGCTGATGACAAGCAGGGCTAGGACTGGAGCCGCAGATAAGCAGAGCTGGAGCTGAAGCTACAGATAAGCAGAGCTAGAGCTGAAGCTGAAGACAAGCAGGGCTGGAACTGGAACTGAACACAAGCAGGGCAGGAACTGGAACTGAAGACAAACAGGGCTGGAACTAGAAGTAAGGTCAGGAAAAGCAGGACAAATCCAAATAAGAGAAACACAAGACCATGCATGCACAACTAGGCAACAAACCTTGTTACAAAGGCAATGCATGAAAGTCCCAAGGTTCCTTATAAAGGCCCTCACTACAATCGCTGGTGCCCTGGAATGAGGCTTGGAACGAACTGAAGAACACAGCAAGGGCACCAGAGAGAAGCTAAGATACTGGGTCATTAGACTGAGGCTTAGATAATCTCTGGAATGAGGCTTGGAAAACAGGCAACAGAAGCAATCATGCAGGGAGAAGGCAGTCCGGAGAAGCTGTGGAGCCTGACTATGGGAAGGAAAGATGAGTCTGAATGTGAAGGCACGGCCATGGCTATGACATGCATATGCTCTGTAATTTTATCCTTTATAATAGTCTCTACCATTTTGCACTGCGCTGACGTCATGCTCACTGGTCTATAATTTATTGGATCACCTCTGGAACCCTTTTTTAAAATTGGCATTACATTGGCCACCCTACAATCTTCTGGTACCATGCTGGATTTTAAAGATAAAATGCATATTACTAACATTTGCTCTGCAAGTTCATTTTTCAATTCTATCAGTACTCTGGGATGTATACCATCCGGTCCAGGCAATTTCCTATTTGTCTAATTGCCCCATTACATCTTCCAGGTTTACAAAGATTTGTTTCAGTTTCTGTGACTCATCAGCAGTAAATACTATTTCTGGCACTGGAATCTCTCCCACATATTCCTTGGTGAAGACCAAATCAAAGAATTAATTTAACCTTTCAGCTATGGCCTTGTCTTCCCTGAGTGCCCCTTTGTACCCCCAGGTTATCTAACCATCAAATTGATTCTTTTGCTGGTTTCTTGCTTACCTAAAAAAAGATTTTTATTATGTGTTTTTGCCTCCAACACAATCTTCTTTTCAAAGTCTCACTTTGCTTTCCTTATCAGCGCTTTGCATTGACTTGCCATTCCTTATGCTATTTCCTATTATTTTCAGTCAGATCCTTCTTCCATTTTCTGAAGGATTTTCTTTTAGCTCTAATAGCTTCCTTCACCTCACTTTTTACCATGTCAGCTGTCGTTTGGCCTTCCTTCCTCCTTTTTTAATACATAGAATATTTTATTTATTTTTGTTACATTTATACCCCACGCTTTCCCACTCATGGCAGGCTCAATGCGGCTTACATGGGGCAATGGAGGGTTAAGTGACTTGCCCAGAGTCACAAGGAGCTGCCTGTGCCTGAAGTGGGAATTGAACTCAGTTCCTCAGTTCCCCAGGACCAAAGTCCACCACCCTAACCACTAGGCCACTCCTCCAGAATATATCTGGTCTGGGCTTCCAGGATGGTAGTTTTGAATAGCATCCACGTCTGATATAAATTTTTGACCTTTGCAGCTGCTCCTCTAAGATTTTTTTTACCCTTCTCCTCATTTATCATAGTTTCCTTTTTGAAAGTTAAATGCTAATGTACTGGATTTCCTGTGGGTACTTACTCCCAACAACTTTATTGCATTACAAGTCAATGGAGGAGTGGCCTAGTGGTTAGGGTGGTGGACTTTGGTCCTGGGGAACTGAGTTCAATTCCCACTTCAGGCACAGGCAGTTCCTTGTGACTCTGGGCAAGTCACTTAACCCTCCATTGCCCCAGGTACAAATAAGTACCTGTATACAATATGTAAGCCACATTGAGCCTGTCATGAGTGGGAAAGTGCAGGGTACAAATGTAATATAAATAAATAAAACAAACATTTGAAAATGGAAGTCATTAATCCAGCACAGCTAAGAAGGTGACTAACCACTGCACTAGCAGGAAGTGGATTATTCAGTTTGATAAGAAGTTCCTTCACATCAGGTCAGGCTGCGATACTACTGAAGTCTTCTGATTGGGTCTGCAGGTATTGATCAAGGGAATGTGTCTGAAACATCTGACTTCCATATAGCAAAGAATACTTTATCATCATCATTGTCATTTTCATCTGTATTAGTAGTGCTGTCAAATTCATCACTTGCATCTTCATCTTCATTATCATCGTCATGTTGTCCAAGTACAGAGAAGGCTTTCTCAAAGTTCTAATCATTGTCTTTTGTTGTTCTAACAATTTTTAATCTGATGGCAAACTCTGTTTGAATATCTTTGATAACTTGATGCAAGAACATCAAATGTATGGGAACCCTTTAATCTTCTTACGGCCAGACAAGAAATCTGTTTCTTAAGTGAAAGATGGGAGTCAAAATTACACCTAAGTATTGAAAAGAATTTACTGTAGGTATCGATAAGTTGAAAATTAGTGGAATAAAAGCAGGTTTGAAATGAGATCCTGTGATCCAAGCAGTTTTCTGAATGGGATTAGGACCAGTGTATGTACATTTAGCCAATGTGACAGAGCCAAGAGACATAATTGAAGTGGATTCAGATCAGATGAAACTGGAGTTATGGGATAAATAAGCATTGATTAGCCATGTACAAGCAAATTAAACGTCCAGGATCCATTTCTAGCTATTTAAATCATTTGAATATTGACCCCCCCTATCTTTGTAAAGGCCACTGAACCCTTCTAAAATGAACTCCTTTATATTTTCTGCCTTTATTGGCAAACTATTGTAAGGCATGATAAAACAATTTCAACATAAGCAGCAAAATAAAAACAATAAAATGATCATTAAATGACAAATTTACAAATACCGGTAAGATCCTGCATTAGCAACTCACCATCCTGTCATATCTAGCATATAATGCTACTGTCAATCATATACTTTAGTCAAACATATTCACCCTTATTCTATATATGGAGCTCAAAATTACACACATAAATTTGGGCTTGGACCCAATTTGCACATACAATTTAATTGACATTAGTCAATTAGCGCCAATAATTGGGCATTAATAATCAATTATCAGCACTATTTGGCACCCATTTAAATTTACATGTCATGTTTAGGCACAGGGATCTGTGCCTAAATTTTAAATGCAGATCTAAAAATGGGGTGTGGCCTTTGCAGCAGCAGAATGACAGACCAAGGGCATTCCTTGAATTTGTGCAGTGTTACAGAATAAGGGAGATCTGCCCCTAATTTAGGGACAAGAATTTACACAAGGTTTCAGTTGTAAATCCTCATGCCCAAAATTGGGCGTGGATCCCGGTGCCCAACTCTGAGCACTGTTTATAGAATAATGCATAATGCTAATTTTTATAAGCGCCATATACAGAATTTGGACCATTGTGCATAATATTCTCTCTCCATAAAAAAGGGGAAAATACAGTCTTAACATAAATCTTGATTGAAAAAAAAAAATGTTCTTCAAAATATCCTTTATCAGAAAAGTTTTCAAAGCTCTTTGGAGGCTTAAATCTGAAAGAGTTTTAATACTCAATGAAAATGAATTCCACCAGATTAGGGCTACTGCAGAAAAAGCCTTCAATCTAATCTAACAGTATTTTATGATGCAATGAAAGCTTTATTTAAGTGACTGAGTTATGATTGCATTGGACCTAGGAACAAGTCTTCTCCCCTCTTTTCCTCTCTCCCATGTTGGCTGAACCTTCTACTGCAACTGCTGCAAGTTTTCCCAAGGCTATGCAGTGCATGAAGGTGGTCTTTTGGTGTACATAGGGAGGAACCCATGGAAAGAGGTTACACTGTGTTGTCGTATGGTTGTTAGTGCTTAGTAAACATACAGAGGTGCTACACATTAGTAATGCTCTTTGAAAATGGTTTGTTAATTTAAATGAAGAACTGAACACACTCACATATGCATTTTGATATATGTATTCTATTTACCTCTCAGCTAGTCCTCCTTTAGTAAGACTTGAGATCGTTATTGGATCAAAAGGCTCCTCTGTACCTGAGATCGTGATGCCCAGAGGTCCACCATACCGCTTGAGTTCTACAGTGTAAACGATGGCTCCACTAGTCTCTTGTTCATCTGCAATATATTTCAAGAGTATGCAATTGGTTTCATATAAAAGAAAGTATGGAGAATATAACAACATTCCATAAGCATCCAGAAATGAAATGATACACAAGCCTCCTTGTATAATTGCTCACAGTCAGATAAACAACTAATCCACTACATGTAAAATGGGAAAGAATTTTGGATTTGACTCATGTCCTTTTTTGTTGTAGGACAAGGGTAATTACATTCAAGTATAGAAGACATTTTCCTGTCCCCAGACAGTTTACAATCTATGTCTATACCTGAGGCAATGGAGGGTTAGGTAACGTGCCCTGAATCACAAGGAGTTACAGTGGGATTTGAACTGGGATTCCTTGTTCTCAGCCTGCTACTATTAGGCTAAGGTTTCTGATATTTAAATTATGATACTGGAAAGAATCAATCAGCTGTAAAAGATGGGGCCCTCCAGATTGGTAAGAAATTCATTATGGAGGTGTAGATATTTTGGTGGGGGGGGGGGGGGGGGGTCCAGCCTTCATGGGTGATCAGAACTTCAAGTTGATGGGGGAGCTTGATGTTGAGAAGATTTCACTAACGTATTGAAGGGACCATTCATGTTGTGGAATCATGGGGCATGGATAGGGGGGTCAGAGTATAGATGGTACAATGCTGAAAACTTTGGGGTGTTGGAAATCTTGGTGGATTGGAGGGAATGAAATTCTCTTCATTACCTAGTCCAACATGAAAGGGCCAGATAGCATGCTGCATTTTGAGATAGTGTATGCAAACATATACTATGCATAGAATACATTTTAGAGTTCATATTCAGTGGATTGGTGATATGGTAAAGTTTTTTTTTTTTTTTTTAAAGAAATTCTGCAAACAGAAGCCACCTCTCTGGGTAAGTGAGCATTACTTTGGTAAGTTTGGTGGCTAGGCTACGGCTCTTCAACTTGGAGAAAAGACAACTGAGGAGAGATATGATAGAGGTCTATAAAATATTGAGTAGAGTGGAACAAGTAGATGTGAATCGCTTGTTTGTTCTTTCCAAAACAACTAGGATAGGGAGCCGCAATGAAGCTACAAAGTAGTAAGTTTAAAATGAATCGGAGAAAATATTTCTTCACTCAACATGTAATTAAACTCTGGAATTTGTTGTCAGAGAATGTGGTAAAAGCAGTTAGCTTAGCAGGGTTTAAAAAAAGGGTTGGATAGCTTCCTACAAGAAAAGTCCATAAGCCATTATTAAAATGGGCTTGGGGAAAATCCACTGCTTATTTGTAGGATAAAAAAAGACGCCGTGGCCATTTTTGAGAGAGACAGAGTAATGCTGCAGTTGCACTTGAGACTGTTACTTGAACTGGTGACTCCCCCTTGAAAAAGTAGCCACGAAACGGGGACCTGTCGGGGTTTTAAGAGCACCAACTTGTTCAAGCTAAGTGCTGTATAAAATTAGATGATAGCATATTGATAAATAGAAATATATCTTCATATATAAGATTAGCAAAGGGTGGTGGAGGTTCAGTCAATGATTAGACAATACACACAGATAATACACCCAGTCAGTGGGTGAAAAATCAAATAACCTCTATCGTGTGTCACATATGAGACTACTCCACTCTCAATAAGCTGAAGAAGCAATACACTTGTATTCATGTGTGTTTAAATATTTTGTTATATTTGTAGGATAAGCAGCATAAAATGTATTGTACTGTTTTGGGATCTTGCCAGGTACTTGTAACCTGGATTGGCCACTGTTTGAAATAGAATGGTGGGCTTGATGGACCTTTGGTCTGTCCGAGTATGGCAATACTTATGTACTTATGGTAATTTGTGGATTTACTGGTAAAATCTGTTTTAATTTTACTATTAGCTTGTTTAAATAGTGCCCTAGGACACTAAAAAGTATGCATTAGATTGGTTAGAGGGTCTTAAATTCTTTTGCCCCAGTTTAGTCTTCTTTCCCTCCTATCCTCCCCAACTCACACCCACCCCAGGCACTTCTCTTAATTTATAGTCAACTAGCCGTTGAGCCCGTAAAAACGGGCTAGTAAAGGAAGGGGAGGTTGAAAGCCCCCCCCGGATAGGTCGCCACTACCCCTCCACCAGGGCCGGGTACCTGGCTTCACTATTCAAACCGCCGGAACGCAGCACACAGCTCATCTGAGCTGCCGTCGGCCTTCCTTCTTCTCTGCGTGTGTTCCGCCCTCGTGTGACGTAACGTCGGCGAGGGCGGGACACAGGCAGGTAAGGAAGGCCAACGGCAGCTCAGATGAGCTGTGTGCTGCGTTTCGGCGGTTTGAATAGTGAAGCCAGGTACCCGGCCCGGGTGGAGGGTGGGTGGCGGCAGCGACTCCGGGTGGGTGGGGGGAGCGGTAGCGGCAACCCTTGGGGGGGGGAGCGGTGGCGACGGCGGTTCCCTCACTCGCAGGTGCGCAGGTTCCCTCTCTGTCACGCCCCGTCATCACGTATTGACGTGGGGGCGGGACAGAAAGGGTCTCTACTGCGTATTTGCGAGTGAGTACGCCTCTTGCCATTTATATGTTTGATTATCTCAATTAAGAGATATTTATCACCCTAGGGTATTTTTTATTAGCAAATGACTCACCCTAAACAACAAAATATAAACATAAAATATACAAAATAACCTTAAGGCCCTTTATATTAGTTTCAGAATTCCTAGTTTCTTAGCAACTTTAAGTAACTAATCAATCCACAAAACTATGATGAAAATAACAGTAAGGTGGATGGTATCCAGGCTTTTGAATTGAGGGGGTAACTCCATAAAGTGGGCACTAATATTTACAGGCCAATTAAGCACATAAATATTTAGAATAACAGTACATATGTGTACATACACGTGTAAATGCTAAAACCTACCTGAGATCTATTCTGTAAATACATGCATGTCTTATATACTGTGTAGTTGACAGGTGGCTATACATATAGGCAAAGTCTGGTTGGTATGTAAAAAAGCACTCACCCTTATGTGCATATTTTTTTAAAATCATTTATTTATAATTTTTCATTTTACAAGGGTCACTTGCAAACAGTAATACTGAGATGACTGTACATTAATACAATATTAGAGGAAAACAATCTCAACTAGATAAATGGATTCTATACAATCTTTCTCTTTCTTAGACCACAAAATAAATAGGGAGAGTGAAACAAGACAAGGAGATCAATTAAACAACAGTAAACAAGAAAACGTGGCATTAACCTGATTATCATCCAGTTATTATTTATCTGAATCATTATTCCGCATTGATCGTCTGGTTGGCTTCTTCAATCCCAAAACGGTGTATAGTCAATTAATTTGGTTGGAAACATACTTATTGTCCAATATTAGTGGAAATAATACACCTGATTTAAATTTTTTCTCTTTTAAAACCAGAAATTATTTAACAATACAAACACTTGAATCTGTAATCCAATTCCCACTGATTAAGGTAATCCCAGTTTCACAGGCTTCACTCCTTTTGAGTTAATATACTAAGAGGAATCATTGCAGAGGAAAAAACTTTAGGAGTCATACCCGGAACTCTGGGAAAACAACAATCTCAATATTAATCATCTGTAATAATATTCATTTTGTTCAAATTTTTCTGGTCTATTATCATTTTCAAAATCGTAACTGTTTCCTACTCCTGTAGAACTTCATTTGCTGTATCAATTTTTCATTCTCAAAGGATTCGATTCGATTATCCATGTGGCTCACTAATAAGATTATATCTAAAGCAAAATTATTTGCTACCACTGTTATGTCCTGGAGCACCTTCTAGATGATATTCAATGTAACCTCCACGGGAGCCAAAAACTCCAAGCTGATAGCTCTTACGGGTTTAGGAGTGGCACCGCCGACACAGGTTCAGCTGTAAACGACTTCTGTTTCAGCATATACTCCTAACTCATTCCTCCACTCCTTTGGACATGGTGGTTAAATGACTTGGGAGTGATGAAGTTGTTTCCAGGTCCAAGAGCACTAATCAAAGGACTCATCAACCCAGTCATCTGTGGGCAGCTCATCGCGCAGCGGTCCCATACTTGCTGCACAGGGGACAAAACGGTGGTCATCGGCAGCTGACCCCCCATTGTCCCCTTCCTCTCAGTAAGGTAACTGCAAATGCAGAGAGGAAAATTCAAGTAAACAAAGACAGACCTTCAGAGGACAGCTGGGCCGTTGAGCGTACAAGCTTCAGGTCACCATCTTTCCACTCTCCCTAGTTTGGGATACTCTTTGTCTGGTTTCTCCTCAGAGGCCTGTCTGATATGGGTAACCCTTCAGCATAGCCCTCTGAGTCATTGAAACACAGAAGCCCCTCCACCACTACAAGGTGGTGTCCCTTCGGAGGGGATGTGCATAATTTTTGAAATACTAGAATACTGTATGTTATGTGTGAATCTCTGGTATATATGCACAAATGTATATATTAGCTCAATGGCTGGCATAAGTGTTCATGCCAAAAATTATATGTGCACATATACTTGATTACAGTGGTATTCTGTAAAGGAAAATAGACACCTACTTTCCTTTATAGAAAAGGCACCTATATATAGCACACTGTTATAGAATTATTCTCTTGAGTATGATTATCTCCCATCTGCTCCCTTGTATGATTATCTCCCAGTTGCTGAAAGGTCATATATGTGCATGGTACAAAGAGCTCCTGGTTCTCTTAGAAGAAGTCTAGTCTCTGGAGGTCTAGGATAGCAGACTTGGAGGAGATGAGGGAGACTGAAAAGTAAACAGAAGAGATATACATGAGCATAGGGGACCTAGTAGAAAAGTCTCATCTACAGTCTGGAAACCTTGTTGCTGCCTTGGAGGAGAGAGGCCATCTGAAAGGAGAGCATCACCTTAATGAGGCAGAAAGTGATTCTGTAGCTATGATCTGCCCTCTAGGGGATGCAATATCCTCTTTCACCAACAATGTATTTCCAGGGGCTTCTATCCAGGATAGAAAGGTTAAGATGGCCATTTTAGTTGGAGATTTGATAATTAGGCATGTTGATTGTTGTACGGCTAGTGGGCATGAGGATCTCTTATTAGCTGCTGGTAGGGCTTCTCGAGTAATGCAGTTTTGTAATTTGTTATTTCCAAATTGTAAAGGGGTGAAATTTAATAAATACTTAGTTTCTTTAAATAATTGTCTGTGAAAGTTTGGAATGGATACCGGCCTATATAAAGTCTGTTCATTCTTATTTTTTTATTTATGAAACATCTAAAGACCTACTTGTTTTCAGATATGGATACTGATTGATTTGTGATTTGGTTTTAAGTGAATTCTTTTTTTGATATTGCCTATATTATGTCATTCCATCTGAACGGGATGTCTCTTATTTTTATAATCCATGGAGATAGTGCAAAATATAAGCCATACATTGTATAGTATACTATAGTGTCTCTTGGTCACTTGCTTGCCTAAGTGGTGGACCTCATGTGTCACCTAGATAAAAGACTTTAGATAGTGCTGGGGAGGAGTTAGTTGTCTTGGTTCACATGGGCATCAACAACATTTAGGCTTTTAGGTAGAAATTTGAAATCCAGAACCTTCAGGGTTGCATTTCATGTGCAGCCTCCAAAAGGCAGAGGTTCAGAATCTCAATGAGTGAAAGAGACTATGATGGAGGGAAAAGGGATATAGATTCTTTAAGAACTTGGCAACATTCTTGTGAAGGGGAAACCTATTCTGAAAAGATGGGCTGCACCTTAACTGGGGTGGAACCAGGTTGCTGACAGTTGCTCAGTAGCATAGGCCCTGGAATAGGGGGAGCCACAGGTGCCATGGCACCCCCAAAATTTTGCTACTCTTCCTCATGAGGCCTTTCTTCTCTTACCTTGCATCTGCACATACTCAAGGCTGGCCGGTCGGCTGGCTTCCATCCCCTCCAAAAAAGGAAGTTCGGAGGGGGCAGGAGCTGGCAGGCCTTCGGCATCTGAAGGCCCTGCATTGGGCCAGCTGTGTGATGTCTCCGATGTAGCTTATAGAGTTGCCACCCTAGAGGAGCATAGTAAAGCGAATGCTACATACCTGTAGAAGGTATTCTCCGAGGACAGCAGGCTGATTGTTCTCACTGATGGGTGACGTCCACGGCAGCCCCTCCAATCGGAACACTTTCTAGCAAAATCCTTTGTTAGTCCTCGCGCGCCGATGCGCGGCGTCTTCCCGCCCGAACCGGCTCGTGCCGGCCAGTCTCATATGTAGCAAGACAAAGAGAAGGGAAGACACAACTCCAAAGGGGAGGCGGGCGGGTTTGTGAGAACAATCAGCCTGCTGTCCTCGGAGAATACCTTCTACAGGTATGTAGCATTCGCTTTCTCCGAGGACAAGCAGGCTGCTTGTTCTCACTGATGGGGTATCCCTAGCCCCCAGGCTCACTCAAAACAACAACCATGGTCAACTGGGCCTCGCAACGGCGAGGACATAACTGAGATTGACCTAAAAAATTTACCAACTAACTGAGAGTGCAGCCTGGAACAGAACAAACATGGGCCTAGGGGGGTGGAGTTGGATTCTAAACCCCGAACAGATTCTGAATCACTGACTGTCGCGTCGGGTATCCTGCTGCAGGCAGTAATGAGATGTGAATGTGTGGACAGATGACCACGTCGCAGCTTTGCAAATCTCTTCAATAGTGGCTGACTTCAAGTGGGCTACTGACGCTGCCATGGCTCTAACATTATGAGCCGTGACATGACCCTCAAGAGCCAGCCCAGCCTGGGTGTAAGTGAAGGAAATGCAATCTGCTAGCCAATTGGATATGGTGCGTTTTCCTACAGCCACTCCCCTCCTGTTGGGATGAAAAGAAACAAACAATTGGGCGGACTGTCTGTTGGGCTGTGTCCGCTCAAGATAGAAGGCCAATGCTCTCTTGCAGTCCAATGTGTGCAGCTGACGTTCAGCAGGGCAGGAATGAGGACGGGGAAAAAATGTTGGCAAGACAATTGACTGGTTCAGATGGAACTCCGACACAACCTTTGGCAAGAACTTAGGGTGAGTGCGGAGGACTACTCTGTTATGATGAAATTTGGTGTAAGGGGCCTGGGCTACCAGGGCCTGAAGCTCACTGACTCTACGAGCTGAAGTAACTGCCACCAAGAAAATGACCTTCCAGGTCAAGTACTTCAGATGGCAGGAATTCAGTGGCTCAAAAGGAGGTTTCATCAGCTGGGTGAGAACGACATTGAGATCCCATGACACTGTAGGAGGCTTTACAGGGGGCTTTGACAAAAGCAAACCTCTCATGAAGCGAACAACTAAAGGCTGTCCTGAGATCGGCTTACCTTCCACACGGTAATGGTATGCACTGATTGCACTAAGGTGAACCCTTACAGAGTTGGTCTTGAGACCAGACTCAGACAAGTGCAGAAGGTATTCAAGCAGGGTCTGTGTAGGACAAGAGCGAGGATCTAGGGCCTTGCTGTCACACCAGACGGCAAACCTCCTCCATAGAAAGAAGTAACTCCTCTTAGTGGAATCTTTCCTGGAAGCAAGCAAGATGCGGGAGACACCCTCTGACAGACCCAAAGAGGCAAAGTCTACGCTCTCAACATCCAGGCCGTGAGAGCCAGGGACCGGAGGTTGGGATGCAGAAGCGCCCCTTCGTCCTGTGTGATGAGGGTCGGAAAACACTCCAATCTCCACGGTTCTTCTGAGGACAACTCCAGAAGAAGAGGGAACCAGATCTGACGCGGCCAAAAAGGAGCAATCAGAATCATGGTGCCTCGGTCTTGCTTGAGTTTCAACAAAGTCTTCCCCACCAGAGGTATGGGAGGATAAGCATACAGCAGGCCTTCCCCCCAGTCCAGGAGGAAGGCATCCGATGCCAGTCTGCCGTGGGCCTGAAGCCTGGAACAGAACTGAGGGACTTTGTGGTTGGCTCGAGATGCGAAGAGATCTACCAAGGGGGTGCCCCACACCTGGAAGATCTGTCGCACTACACGGGAATTGAGCGACCACTCGTGAGGTTGCATAATCCTGCTCAACCTGTCGGCCAGACTGTTGTTTACGCCTGCCAGATATGTGGCTTGGAGCACCATGCCGTGACGGCGAGCCCAGAGCCACATGCTGACGGCTTCCTGACACAGGGGGCGAGATCCGGTGCCCCCCTGCTTGTTGACGTAATACATGGCAACCTGGTTGTCTGTCTGAATTTGGATAATTTGATGGGACAGCCGATCTCTGAAAGCCTTCAGAGCGTTCCAGATCGCTCGTAACTCCAGAAGATTGATCTGCAGATCGCGTCCTGGAGGGACCAGCTTCCTTGGGTGTGAAGCCCATCGACATGAGCTCCCCACCCCAGGAGAGACGCATCCGTGGTCAGCACGTTTTGTGGCTGAGGAATTTGGAAAGGACGTCCCAGAGTCAAATTGGACCAAATCGTCCACAAATACAGGGATTTGAGAAAACTCATGGACAGGTGGATCACGTCTTCTAGATCCCCAGCAGCCTGAAACCACTGGGAAGCTAGGGTCCATTGAGCAGATCTCATGTGAAGGCGGGCCATGGGAGTCACATGAACTGTGGAGGCCATGTGGCCCAGCAATCTCAACATCTGCCGAGCTGTGATCTGCTGGGATGCTCGCACCCGCGAGACGTGGGACAAGTTGTTGGCTCTCGTCTCTGGGAGATAGGCGCGAGCCGTCCGAGAATCCAGCAGAGCTCCTATGAATTCGAGTTTCTGCACTGGGAGAAGATGGGACTTTGGATAATTTATCACAAACCCCAGTAGCTCCAGGAGACGAATAGTCATCTGCATGGATCCAGGGCTCCTGCCTCGGATGTGTTTTTCACCAGCCAATCGTCGAGATATGGGAACACGTGTACCCCCAGTCTTCGAAGTGTCGCTGCTACTACAGCCAAGCACTTGGTGAACACTCTGGGCGCAGAGGCGAGCCCAAAGGGTAGCACACAGTACTGGAAGTGACGTGTGCCCAGCTGAAATCGCAGATACTGTCTGTGAGCTGGCAGTATCGGGATGTGCGTGTAGACGTCCTTCAAGTCCAGAGAGCATAGCCAATCGTTTTGCTGAATCATGGGGAGAAGGGCGCCCAGGGAAAGCATCCTGAACTTTTCTTTGACCAGATATTTGTTCAGGGCCCTTAGGTCTAGGATGGGACGCATCCCCCCTGTTTTCTTTTCCACAAGGAAGTACCTGGAATAGAATCCCAGACCTTCTTGCCCGGATGGCACGGGCTCGACCGCATTGGTGCTGAGAAGGGCGGAGAGTTCCTCTGCAAGTACCTGCTTGTGTTGGAAGCTGTAAGACTGAGCTCCCGGTGGACAATTTGGAGGTTTTGAGGCCAAATTGAGGGTGTATCCTTGCCGGACTATTTGGAGAACCCACTGATCGGAGGTTATGAGAGGCCACCTTAGGTGAAAAGCTTTCAACCTCCCCCCGACTGGTAGGTCGCCCGGCACGGACACTTGGATGTCGGCAATGCTCTGCTGGAGTCAGTCAAAAGCTCGTCCCTTGCTTTTGCTGGGGAGCCGAGGGGCCTTGCTGAGGCGCACGCTGCTGACAAGAGCGCGCGCGCTGGGGCTTAGCCTGGGCCGCAGGCTGTCGAGAAGGAGGATTGTACCTACGCTTGCCAGAAGAGTAGGGAACAGTTTTCCTTCCCCCCAAAAATATTCTACCTCTAGAGGTAGAGGCTGAAGGCTGCCGGCGGGAGAACTTGTCGAATGCGGTGTCCCACTGGTGGAGCTGCTCTACCACCTGCTCGACTGCTCGCTGCTGGATTCTATTCTCCAGGTAGGAGGCACGCAGCCATGAGAGTCTGCGCATCACCACACCTTGAGCAGCGGCCCTGGACGCAACATCAAAGGTGTCATACACCCCTCTGGCCAGGAATTTTCTGCACGCCTTCAGCTGCCTGACCACCTCCTGAAATGGCTTGGCTTGCTCAGGGGGGAGCTTATCCACCAAGCCCGCCAACTGCCGCACATTGTTCCGCATGTGTATGCTCGTGTAGAAGGAGTCCAAGGTTCTAGAGTCCTTGCCCGGGGGCGCCGAAGCATGCTCCCTAGAACTCTTGGCCTTCTTTAGGGCCCAATCCACAACTCCAGAGTCGTGAGGCAACTGAGTGCGCATCAGCTCTGGGTCCCCATGGATTCGGTACTGGGACTCAATCTTCTTGGGGATGTGGGGATTACTTAATGGCTTGGTCCAGTTCGCCAGCAATGTCTTTTTGAGGACATGATGCATGGGTACTGTGGACGCTTCCTTAGGTGGAGAAGGATAGTCCAGGAGCTCAAACATTTCAGCCCTGGGCTCGTCCTCCACAAACACCGGGAAGGGGATGGCCGTAGACATCTCCCGGACAAAGGAAGCGAAAGACAGACTCTCGGGGGGAGAAAGCTGTCTTTCAGGAGAGGGAGTGGGATCAGAAGGGAGACCCTCAGACTCCTCGTCAGAGAAATATCTGATGTCTTCTTCTTCTTCCCACGAGGCCTCACCATCGGTGTCAGACACAAGTTCACGGACCTGTGTCTGCAACCGTGCCCGGCTCGACTCTGTGGAACCACGGCCACGGTGGGAGCGTCGAGAGGTAGACTCCCTCGTCCGCACCGGCGAAGCTCCCTCCGCCAACGTAGTCGGGGAGCCTTCCTGGGAGGCTACCGCAGTCGGTACCGCACGCGGCACCGACGCCGGAAACCTCACCCCGGGCAATGGGCCAGCCGGCGCCTCGCTCGACGGTACCGGTGGCGCAAGCACCCCCGGTACCGGAGGGGTAGGGCGCAACAGCTCTCCCAGGATCTCTGGGAGAACGGCCCGGAGACTCTCTTTCAGAGCGGCTGTAGAAAAAGGCATGGAAGCCGATGCAGGCGTCGACGTCAGAGTCTGTTCCGGGTGTGGAGGCTGTTCCGGGCTGTCCAAAGGGGAGCGCATCGACACCTCTTGAACAGAGGGCGAGCGGTCCTCTCGGTGCCGATGCCTACTGGGTGTCGACTCCCTCGGCGACCCAGAGCTCTCGGTGCCGACATGGGAAGGGGACCGGTGACGATGCTTCTTCGACTTCTTGGGACGAAGCATGTCACCGGAGCTTCCCGGCACCGACGAGGAGGACGTAGAATCCAGCCGTCGCTTCCTCGGGGCCGAGACCGAAGGAGGTCGGTCTCGGGGGGGGCTGTACCGCAGGAGCCCTCGCAATGGGGGGAGACCCACCCGAAGGCTCACCGCCACCAGCAGGGGAATGGACAGCCCTCACCTGCACTCCAGACGAAGCACCACCGTCCGACGACATCAGCAGCCGAGGAGGTCTCGATACCGACGCCGACGCAGCCTTCCGATGTCGCCCCGATGCAGAGGGCCGATGCCTCAATGCACTCGATGCATTCGGGGGCGAAGATGAAGGTCCAGGCGCCGACGACGTCGAAGCAGTCGATACTCCCAGTGCCGATGCCAACGAAGAGCCCGAGAACAAAATGTTCCACTGGGCTAACCTCGCTACCTGAGTCCGCTTTTGTAAAAGGGAACACAGACTACAGGCCTGAGGGCGGTGCCCAGCCCCCAGACAGGGTATGATACATACCTGTAGCAGGTGTTCTCCGAGGACAGCAGGCTGATTGATCTCACGACTGGGTGACGTCCGCGGCAGCCCCCACCAACCGGAAAAAAGCTTCGCGGGACGGTCGGCACGCAGGGCACGCCCACCGCGCATGCGCGGCCGTCTTCCCGTCCGTGCGCGACCGCTCCCGCCAGTTGAATGACTAGCAAAAGATGAAACACACAACTCCAAAGGGGAGGAGGGAGGGTAGGTGAGAACAATCAGCCTGCTGTCCTCGGAGAACACCTGCTACAGGTATGTATCATACCCTTTCTCCGAGGACAAGCAGGCTGCTTGTTCTCACGACTGGGGTATCCCTAGCTCTCAGGCTCACTCAAAACAAGAACCCAGGTCAATTGAACCCCGCAACGGCGAGGGTACAACAGAAATTGACCTACGAAGAACAACTAACTGAGAGTGCAGCCTGACCAGAATAAATTCGGGTCCTGGAGGGTGGAGTTGGATTTACACCCCAAACAGATTCTGCAGCACCGACTGCCCGAACCGACTGTCGCGTCGGGTATCCTGCTGGAGGCAGTAATGAGATGTGAATGTGTGGACAGATGACCACGTCGCAGCCTTGCAGATCTCTTCAATAGTGGCTGACTTCAGGTGGGCCACCGACGCTGCCATGGCTCTGACACTATGAGCCGTGACATGACCCTCAAGAGTCAGCCCAGCCTGGGCGTAAGTGAAGGAAATGCAATCTGCTAGCCAATTAGAGATGGTGCGTTTCCCGACAGCGACCCCTAGCCTGTTAGGGTCGAAAGAAATAAACAATTGGGCGTACTGTCTGTTGGGCTGTGTCCGCTCCAGGTAGAAGGCCAATGCTCTCTTGCAGTCCAATGTGTGCAACTGACGTTCAGCAGGGCGGGTATGCGGCCTGGGGAAGAATGTTGGCAAGACAATTGACTGGTTAAGATGGAACTCCGACACCACCTTCGGCAGGAACTTTGGGTGGGTGCGGAGCACTACTCTGTTGTGATGAAATTTGGTATATGGAGCATGAGCTACTAGGGCTTGAAGCTCACTGACCCTACGAGCTGAAGTAACTGCCACCAAGAAAATGACCTTCCAGGTCAAGTACTTCAGATGGCAGGTATTCAGTGGCTCAAAAGGAGGTTTCATCAGCTGGGTGAGGACGACGTTGAGATCCCATGACACAGTAGGAGGCTTGATAGGGGGCTTTGACAAAAGCAAGCCTCTCATGAATCGAACGACTAAAGGCTCTCCAGAGATGGCTTTACCTTCCACACGATAATGGTAAGCACTAATCGCACTAAGGTGATTCCTTACTGAGTTGGTCTTGAGGCCAGACTCTGATAAGTGCAGAAGGTATTCAAGCAGGTTCTGTGCAGGGCAAGACCGAGGTTCTAGGGCCTTGCTCTCACACCACACGACAAACCTCCTCCACTTGAAAAAGTAACTCTTTTTAGTGGAATCCTTCCTAGAGGCAAGTAAGACCCGGGAGACACCCTCAGACAGACCCAACGCAGTGAAGTCTACGCCCTCAACATCCAGGCTGTGAGAGCCAGAGACTGAAGGTTGGGGTGCAGCAACGCTCCGTCGTTCTGCGAAATGAGAGTCGGAAAACACTCCAATCTCCACGGTTCTTCGGAGGACAACTCCAGAAGAAGAGGGAACCAGATCTGACGGGGCCAAAAAGGCGCTATCAGAATCATGGCGCCGTGGTCTTGCTTGAGCTTCAGTAAGGTCTTCCCCACCAAAGGTATGGGAGGATAAGCATACAGGAGGCCGGTCCCCCAATGGAGGAGAAAGGCATCCGACGCTAGCCTGCCGTGTGCCTGAAGTCTGGAACAGAACAGAGGCAGCTTGTGGTTGGTCTGAGAGGCGAAAAGGTCCACCGAGGGGGTGCCCCACGCTCGGAAGATCTTGCGTACCACTCTGGCATGAAGCGACCACTCGTGCGGTTGCATGACTCTGCTCAGTCTGTCGGCCAGACTGTTGTTTACGCCTGCCAGGTACGTGGCTTGGAGGAGCATGCCGAACCGACACGCCCAACGCCACATCCCGACGGCATCCTGGCACAGGGGGCGAGATCCGGTGCCCCCCTGCTTGTTGACGTAATACATTGCAACCTGATTGTCTGTCCGAATTTGGATAATTTGGCAGGACAGCCGATCTCTGAAAGTCTTCAGTGCGTTCCAGATCGCTCGGAGCTCCAGGAGGTTGATCTGCAGATCCTTTTCCTGGAGGGACCACAGACCCTGGGTGTGAAGCCCATCGACATGGGCTCCCCACCCCAGGCGAGATGCATCCGTCGTCAGCACTTTCGTGGGCTGCGGAATTTGGAATGGACGTCCCAGGGTCAAATTGGTCCGGATGGTCCACCAGAGCAGTGAAGTGCGGCAACTGGTGGAGAGGCGGATGACATCTTCTAGATTCCCGGTGGCTTGGAACCACTGGGAAGCTAGGGTCCATTGAGCAGATCTCATGTGAAGACGAGCCATGGGAGTCACATGAACTGTGGAGGCCATATGACCCAGAAGTCTCAACATCTGCCGAGCTGTGATCTGCTGAGACGCTCTGGTCTGCGAAGCCAGGGCCAAGAGGTTGGTGGCCCTCGCTTCGGGAAGGTAGGCCTGAGCCGTCTGGGAATTCAGCAGCGCTCCTATGAATTCCAGAGACTGAGTTGGCTGGAGATGGGACTTTGGGTAATTTATCACAAACCCCAGCAGCTCCAGAAGTTGAATAGTGCACTGCATGGACCGGAGGGCTCCTGCCTCCGAGGTATTCTTGACCAGCCAATCGTCGAGATATGGGAACACGTGCACTCCCAGCTTGCGTAGGTAGGCCGCTACCACCACGAGGCACTTGGTAAACACTCGTGGGGCAGAGGCGAGCCCAAAGGGCAGCACACAATACTGAAAGTGCCGTGCGCCCAGGCGGAATCTGAGATACTGCCTGTGAGCTGGCAGTATCGGTATGTGAGTATATGCGTCCTTTAAATCCAGGGAACATAGCCAATCGTTTTTCTGAATCATTGGCAGAAGGGTGCCCAAGGAAAGCATCCTGAACTTTTCTTTGACCAGGAATTTGTTCAGGCCTCTCAGGTCTAGGATGGGACGCATCCCCCCTGTTTTCTTTTCCACAAGGAAGTACCTGGAATAGAATCCCTGCCCTTCCTGCCCGGGTGGTACGGGCTCGACCGCATTGGCGCTGAGAAGGGCGGAGAGTTCCTCTGCAAGTACTCGCTTGTGATGGGAGCTGAAAGACTGAGCTCCCGGAGGACAATTTGGAGGCAGGGAGGCCAAATTCAGGGCGTATCCGCACCGCACTATTTGGAGAACCCACTGGTCGGAGGTTATGAGAGGCCACCCTTGGTGAAAAAATTTTAACCTCCCTCCGACCGGCAGATCGTCCGGTACGGACACTTGTAGGGCGGCTATGTTCCCGTGGATCCAGTCAAAAGCCCGTCCCCGGCTTTTGCTGTGGAGGCGCAGGGGGCTGCTTAGGCGCACGCTGTTGACGAGAACGAACGCGCTGGGGCTGTCCCTGTGCCTGACGAGGCCTTCGGGCCGGCTGGTTGTACCTACGCTTTGCAAAAGAATAGGGTGCAGCCTGCCGGGCCCGGGAAAAAACGTCCACCTGTGGAGGGTGGATGCTGAAGGCGCCCGGTGGGAGAGCTTGTCGAGAGCGGTTTCCCGCTGATGCAGTTGGTCCACCATCTGCTCGACCTTCTCACCGAAAATGTTATCCCCCCGGCAAGGGACGTCAGCCAGTCTCTGCTGGGTGCGGTTGTCCAGGTCAGAGGCACGCAGCCATGAGAGCCTGCGCATCACTATACCTTGGGCCGCAGCACGAGATGCCACGTCACAGGTGTCAAAAATACCCCTGGACAGGAACTTTCTGCACGCCTTCAGCTGCCTGACCACCTCCTGATAAGGCCTGGACTGCTCCGGCGGGAGCTTATCGACCAGGTCCGCCAGCTGTTGCACATTGGTCCGCATGTGGATGCTCATATAGAGCAGGTATGACTGGATGCGGGTCACGAGCATGGAGGATTGGTAGGCCTTCCTCCCAAACGAGTCCAGAGTGCGAGACTCCCGCCCCGGGGGCGCCGAGGCGGTATCCCTCGAACTCCGTGCCCTCTTGAGAGCAGAATCCACGACCGCTGAGTCATGGGGCAATTGGGGCCGCATGAGCTCTGGGTCAGAGTGGATCCTGTACTGGGACTCTGCTTTCTTGGGAATGGTGGGGTTAGTTAAAGGTCGCACCCAGTTCCGGAGCAGCGTCTCCTTCAGGACATTGTGCAGCGGCACCGTGGAGGACTCTCTAGGTGGTGATGGATAGTCGAGGACCTCGAGCATCTCGGCCCTCGGCTCTTCCACAGAGACCACGGGGAAGGGAATGCTGATAGACATATCCCGCACAAAGGAGGCAAAGGAGAGACTCTCAGGAGGTGAGAGCTTCCTCTCCGGTGAAGGCTTGGGGTCCGAGGGAAGACCCGTAGACTCCTCTGAGGAGAAATATCTAGGGTCCTCCTCTTCCCCCCACGAGTCCTCATCCTCGGTATCGGACATTAGCTCATGTAGCTGAGTCCTGAACCGGGCCCGGCTCGACGTCGAGGCACCAAGGTCTCGGTGTCGTCGAGCGGTGGACTCCCGCGCCGGCGGGGACGGAGCTCCCTCCATCGACGTCGACGGGGACTCCACCTGCGTGGCGGTCGAGACCGGCACCGCAAGCGGCGGCGGTGTCGACAGCCCCGGCGCCGGGCTAGAGCTCGCCGGCGCCACAGTCATCGGCGCCGAGGGCGCAAGCACCCCCGGCGCCGGCACAGCCTGGCGCATCAGCCCTTCCAGGATCCCCGGAAGGATGGCTCTGAGGCACTCGTCCAGGCCCGCTGCCGGGAAAGGCGGTGGGGCCGGTAAGGGTGTCGGTGCCGGAAGCTGCTGGGGGCCAGGAGACGGCACCGAGGTGCCGGAACCCTGACGCGTCGGTACCTCCACAACCGACGGAGACCTCTCCTCACGACGATGACGCTTCGGCGTTGCCTCCTCTCCGACATCGGGATGCACCGAAGGCGACCGGTGACGACGCTTCTTGTCTTTCTTCCGATGCACGTCACCGGCGCCGGAGGGCATGGAGGAGGAGGAGGTCGATCCCCCTCGGTCTCGAGGTACCGGGTCAGACAGGGTTCGGTCCCGTGGGCCACGAGCTGAGGGCGTGACCGGGGCCTACTGCCCACGCGGCCTCTCACCCCCACTCTCACCGGAGGACCGGCGGCCCGACGGGACCTGTTCTCCTGGGGTCGCTGCCATCGGTTCCGATGTCTCGGGCATCGATACCGGTACCGAAGGGCCGGGCGTCGATACCGATGCCTTCGAGGTCGACGTCGAGGGGCCGGCGCAAGTTCCAAAAAGACGGTCCCGCAGAACTTGCCTCGCAACCTGAGTCCGTTTCCGGAGACCGAGACACAAAGAACACGACTTGAGATTGTGCTCCGGCCCGAGGCACTGGAGGCACCAAGCGTGGGTGTCGGTCTGCGAGATCGGCCGGCCGCAGCGACCACACTTTTTAAATCCACTCGGGACCTTCGAGGACATCGACGGAAAAATCGCGTCGGCGAAGTCAAAGTCGTCAATGGTGGCTAAAATCACACCACGAAAAACAAACGACGTAGCGGCCACTAGGCCGCAACGTGGCGTCCCCGCTGGAAGCGAGGGAAAAAAGGGAGCGCGTGTCCCACACGCGCAGGGTTTCTTTTTTTTTTTTTTTTTTTAAAGGAAACCGGGCGGTAACGAAATACCGAAAAACAAAGTTAGAAACAAGCACGATCCGCGTATACGCGATCGAACGATCCGGCGGCTGAACAGAGAGAGCGCAAAACACGACTCTCTCCAGGCGCGGAAAAAAAGGAACTGGCGGGAGCGGTCGCGCACGGGCGGGAAGACGGCCGCGCATGCGCGGTGGGCGTGCCCTGCGTGCCGACCGTCCCGCGAAGCTTTTTTCCGGTTGGTGGGGGCTGCCGCGGACGTCACCCAGTCGTGAGAACAAGCAGCCTGCTTGTCCTCGGAGAAACTGAAGACACGACGCGTGCCTGTCAGTGAGCGAGATTACCCGGGCGCACTGGGTGCACTTCTTGAAGCCGCTGGAAGACTTCGATGTCATGGGCGGAAAAATCGCGCCGGCGAGATCAAAACTCGAAATGGCGAAAATGGCACCGCAAAAATAGGAGGAAGAAAAACTTCGACCGAGGCCTAAATAGGGCCTACCCCGACGACGAAAGAAAACTTACCGGGGCAAAGACTGGAAGTACGGGAAGGGAGAAAACCATAAAGGTCTCCTTCCGACACCTTTTTTTTTTTTTTTTTTTTTAGAACGAAGTCGATAAAACGACGCGCGAGGTCAACTTTGGGGCGCGAACGGCGAAACACGACCGTACCGAGCGCGGACAAAAGAAGACTGGCCGGCACGAGCCAGTTCGGGCGGGAAGACGGCCGCGCATGCGCGGTGCGCATCGGCGCGCGAGGACTAGCAAAGGAGTTTGCTAGAAAGTGTTCCGATTGGAGGGGCTGCCGTGGACGTCACCCATCAGTGAGAACAAGCAGCCTGCTTGTCCTCGGAGAAAAGAATAAATACCTTGTGGCCTGATAGGGAACAAGAGAAATGTTGAAGATGGGGGGGGGGGGGGGTGAATGATGGACACCACAGGCAGAAGGGGGAGACGAGAAGGAGAGAGATGCTGAAGAGAGGAGGGTGGGAGAGGGGAGAGGAAGGGAGAGATTCTGAAGGTCATGGGGGATTGAGAAGGAGGAATGGAGAGATTCTGAAGATCATGGGGGATTGAGAGGGAGGAATAGAGAGAGATACTGGAGATCATGGGGGGTGGTGGACAGGAGTAAGGGAAGGAGACAGATGCTGAAGAGACGAAGGGGGAGGGGAGGAGAGAGATGCTAGAAACCATGAGAAGTTGAGAGGAAGGAAAGGAGAGAGAGATGCTGGAGACCATGGGGGATAGAATTTGGACATCACAGGTGGGGAGGGGGAGGGAGAAGTGAAGGAGACAGATGCTGAAGAGGTAGGGAAAGAGAGAGATGTTGAAGACTATGGGGTGTTGAGGGGGAGGGATGCTGGAGACCATTGAGGGAGAGGGATGCTGGAGACCATTGAGTGGGTGGGATGCTGGGCACCACAGACAGGGGAAGAACGGAAGGTGAGAGATGCTGAACGGGGAGGGAATGAGAGAGGTACTGAACAGAGGAGGGGGACGGAAGATGCCGGAGACCCGGGGGGGGGGGGGGTAGAATGTTGGACACTATAGGCAGGAGGCAGGAAAAAGGAAGGAGAGATGCTGAAGGGGAAGGGGAGAGATGCTGGAGACCATGGGGGAAGGAGAGAGATACTGTTGTCCATGAGGGGTTAAGAGGCAGGGAAAGAGAGAGATGCTGGATAAGATGGGGAGAAGGGAGTAGGGAAGAAGTGAAATGCTTGACATCATGAGGGGGGAATTGAGAGGGACAGAGGGAAGGAGATGTTGGATGCTATAGGAGTGGACTAGGGTGATATGGAAGGGTTGGGGGCGGAACATGGGCACCCCAAAACAAAAAAAAGAGTTCCACTGGCCCTGCTCAGTAGTGCATGATCCAGAGTAAGGTATCTTTGAAAGATACTATCAAACAGGGAAGTTAGGGCATCCATATAGAGAAGCTCCAATAAAGGCAACAGTAAGCCAGGTGCCTTTATGGGAAAAGCAGATAGAGATTCAAGATTGTAAATTATCCATGTCAACTGCGATATAGTAACAGTAAATGTCGGCAGGTAAAGACCTGCATGGTCCATCCAGTCTGCCCAACGAAGTGGCCAGATTTGACTCTGGCACTTTTTATTTATTTATTTATTGCATTTGTATCCCACATTTTCCCACCTCTTTGCAGTTTCAATGTGGCTTACAATACATCATGAGTGATGGAAATATAATAGAAAATAGAAAAGGATCTTGGGCAACATGATAATGATAAAACATGATGGTTTCACTTCTTCATAATTAAATACTGGTATACTTAGAGGCATATTTTCAAAGCACTTTGGGAGGCTAAGTTCCATAGGTTTCTATGGAACTTTGGGAGGCTAAGTGCTTTGAAAATGAGCCCGATAATCTCTGTCTCTCCCTGCCAATTTTCGGGCACAGATTGTAGAAGTCTGCTCAGCACTCCAGCCTTGATCCTGGCCTGTTTTAGCCATTTACAGGACCGGGCCATAGAAGCCTGCCTGGCACTGGTCTTACTTCCCAACCTCTGAAGCTGCCGTCAAAGTTCACTCCAGTTATGAGGTCATTTAAGCTTTTCTTTGATTGGATTCCATCCTTTTTCTACATAGTGTTCCTCTATGTTTATCCCATGCATTCTTGAATTAGACATGTTATTCCTGGAATTGTGGATTTTTTCCCAAGTCCATTTAGTAGTGGTTTATGGACTTGTTCTTAAGTCCATACACCACTACTAAATGGACTTGGGAAAAAATCCACAATTCCAGGAATAACATGTATAGAATGTTTGTACGTTTGGGAAGTTCACCAGGTGCCCTTGGCCTGGATTGGCCGCTGTCGTGGACAGGATGCTGGGCGTGATGGACCCTTGGTCTTTTCCCAGTGTGGCATTACTTATGTACTTATGAATTCCGTCACCACTTTTGTCTTCACAACCTCCCTTGGGTGGTGCATTCCAGGCATCCACCACCCTTTCTGTGAAAAAGTATTTCCTGATATTGCTCCTAAATCTCCCACCCTGCAACCTCAACTCATGACCTCAGCTCTATCACATCCCCATCTCTGAAAAAGATTAGTTTGCATATTAATACCTTTTAAATATTTAAATGTCTATATCATATCCCTCCTATCTCTCCTTTACTCTAGGGCAGTGTTTCCCAAGTCGGTCCTGGAGTACCCCCTTGCCAATCAAGTTTTCAGGATATCCACAATAAATATGTATGAAACAGATTTGCATATAATGGAGGCAATGTATGCAAATCAACTTCATGCATATTCATTGTGGATATCCTGAAAACCTGACTGTCAGGACCGACTTGGGAAACACTGTTCTAGGGCATACATATTGAGATCTTCAAGTCTCTTCTCATATATCTTTTGGCACAAGCCCCATATCCCTTTTGTTGCTTTTCCCTGAACTGCCTCAAGTTTTTTTGATGTTCTTAGCGAGATATGGCCTTCACAACTGACCACAATACTGCAAATGGGGCCTCACCAATGACTTCTACAAAAGCACTATCACCTCCTTTGTTCTACTGGATATGCCTCTCTCTATGCAGTCTAGCATCCTTCTGGCAACAGCCATCGCTTTGACACATTGTTTTGCTGCCTTAAGGTCCTCTGACACTTTCACCCCAAGGTCCCTCTCCTGGTCTGTGCTTACCAGCCTCTCACCCCTTATAAAATAGAACTCTTTGGATTTCTTCACTCCATGTGTATCACTCTACACTTCTTTGCATTAAATATTAACTGCCAAATATTAGACCATTCTTCTAATCTTTTTAGTTCACTTCTCATGTTGTCCACTCCCTCCAGGGTGTTCACTCTGTTGCAAATCTTTGTGTTGTCTGCTAAAAGGCACACTTTCCCTTCTAACCCTTCGGCAATGTCACTCACCAATATGCTGAATAGAATTGGCCTCAATTGGGTCCTAACTTCAACCCATTCAGTTTGTTCAAAACAGTGGCGTAGCTACGTGGGGCCTGAGGGGGCCCGGGCCCCCGCAGATTCGCCCCTGGCCCCCTGCCGACGACCCCCCTCCCGCCACCAACCCTCCCCCACCATCGCCGCCAGCCCCGCTACCGCATGATTTACCTTGATTGCTGGCGGGGATGCCCAAACCCCGCCAGCCAAGAGTGTTCTTCAGCGCTGGAGTTAGTAAACTCCGGCGCCTTCATTCAAGAAAGTTCGTCTGAAGGATCAGCTGGTTTTGACGCCTTATGTCCTGCACCGTGCATGTAGCCCCGTGCAGGACGTAAATGCGTCAAAACCAGCTGATCCTTCAGACGAACTTCCTTGAATGAAGGCGCCGGAGTTTACTAACTCCAGCGCTGAAGAACACTCTTGGCTGGCGGGGTTTGGGCATCCCCGCCAGCAATCAAGGTAAATCATGCGGTAGTGGGGCTGGCGGCGATGGTGGGGGAGGGGAGTTTAAGAGTGTCGGCGCGATCGAGCGGGGGAAGGGGGGTTGCCGGAGGGGGGGAGGCGGCTTAACAGTGCCCCCCCCCATCTCGGGCTCTGGCCCCCCCTCCTGGCAATGTCTGGCTACGCCCCTGGTTCAAAAGCCTCCTGTAAGGAACTGTGTCAAAGGCTTTGCTGATGTTCAATAGACCATATCTAGCATGTGCCCTCAATCTAGTTCTCTGGTCACCCACTCAAAGAAATCTATCATATTTGTTTGACATGATTTTCCTTTGGTAAACCATGTTGTCTCGGATCTTGTAAGCCATTGGATTCTAGGAATTGTACTATCCTTTCCTTCAACAGCGCCGCCATCATTTTTCCAACCACTGAAGTGAGGCTTACCAGCCTGTAATTTCCCACTTCTTTTCTGTCCCCAATTTTGTGGAGAGAGACATCTGCCCTTCTCCAATCCTGTGGAGGATCTATTATATAAATCTTTCAGCTTGGAGAAGAGACGGCTGAGGGGAGATATGATAGAAGTGTATAAAATAATGAGTGGAATGGATCGGGTGGATGTGAAGCGACTGTTCACGCTATCCAAAAATACTAGGACTAGAGGGCATGAGTTGAAGCTACAGTGTGGTAAATTTAAAACGAATCGGAGAAAATTTTTCTTCACCCAACGTGTAATTAGACTCTGGAATTCATTGCCGGAGAACGTGGTACGGGCGGTTAGCTTGACGGAGTTTAAAAAGGGGTTAGATAGATTCCTAAAGGACAAGTCCATAGACCGCTATTAAATGGACTTGGAAAAATTCCGCATTTTTAGGTATAACTTGTCTGGAATGTTTTTACGTTTGGGGAGCGTGCCAGGTGCCCTTGACCTGGATTGGCCACTGTCGGTGACAGGATGCTGGGCTAGATGGACCTTTGGTCTTTCCCAGTATGGCACTACTTATGTACTTATGTACTTATGTAAGAGGTCCCACCAAAACCTCTTTGAACTACCTACTATGCAGGTTGTAGGCACAAACAAAAAACTTACTTTGAAATGCCTGTATACAAATGCTAGAAGCCTAAAATTTGAGATAGCAGAGTTAGATTTCATAGCACTAAATGAAGAAGTACGTATAGGCACTTCAGATATCTGGTGGAAAGAGACACTGTGATACCAGGGTAGAGGGCGACCATAACAGTTTTTTTTTCAGATTCGACCACAACCAAATCTGTAGCCAAAATTTGTCATGTGGTTTCAGTCAAAGCCGAAGCTGAAACCAATATGGCATGCCCCCCCAAAAAAGTGGGCCTCACTCTGCCCTCCTGAACAAAAGCAGGCCCCAACCCTACCCCGCCTGAACAAAATTGGTCCCACACCTGTAGGCCTCCCTGGGCCTACCTTAAAAACCCTGGTGGTCATAGGCACCCCGTATAGGAGGCTTGGGGAGGCCCAGTCGTGGACTTGTCTGCTGCAGTGCTGCCCTCACAAGCGCAGCGCTTTTGCCAGGCAGCTCTGACTCCAGGGTTGCCAGGTGGAAAATTTTTTTCTAGCCCAATCCAGCCCAAAAACCAGCCCAAAACCCGCCCAAACACAAACCCCGCCCCTGACACCCCCCCCCCCGCGTCATCACCCCCGCCCCTGCCGTCACCGGCCCCGCCCCCGCCGTCACCGGCCCCGCCTCCCACGTCACCGGCCCCGCCTCCCCCGTCATCGGCCCCGCCTCCCCGTCATCGGCCCCGCCTCCCACGTCATCGGCCCCGCCTCCTACGTCATCGGCCCCGCCTCCCACGTCATCGGCCCGCCCAAATCGTCACTAACCCCGCCCAAAAAACGTCACTAACCCCGCCCCCCGCGGCCGAAAAAGGCAAAAAGCCGCCCGAAAAACCGCACAGAAACCCAAAAAGCCGCCCAAAAAACCGCAACCCGCCGCGGGCAAAAATTTCCCGCGGCGGGTCGCGGAAAACAGCCCAATTGGGCGGTAAAACCGCCCACCTGGCAACACTGTCTGACTCTCCCTCCTTCCTTCCTTAGTTCCCGCTCTCGGCAGCCCTCGGCTCCCTGATCGGCAGCCCCCCCCCCCGCGCGCATTTTAACCTTTACTTCGTGGCAGCGACGTCAATCAATGAAGAAAAAGGCACTACAGGCTCGCTTCCAGTTTCTCTCTTCACACAGTGCCCCGCCCTCACGGAAACAGGAAATGCATCATCGCTGAAGGCGGGACACTGTGTGAAGAGACTGAGAAGCTGGAAGCGAGCCTGTTGTGCCTTTTTCTTCAAGTAAGGACATACATTTTGCTTCTTCAGCATGTTGATTGTGCAGAATCTGACCTGGCTGACAGTTTTGGTAGGCAGTGTGCTTCTGTGTGTACATAGCAAAAAGGTAGAAGGAGTCTTTTTTTCTAGCTAGTGGCTGGGAAGTTTCAAAGGTACTTTTAGTAAAGCTAGACTGCACAGCAGCAGTCTATCTGCAAGCCCTTTAAAGTTATACATTCAGGGCTGTTTTTCTCACTGTTTAGTTCAGTCACTTCTTGTTATTTATGGCCACTGAGGTCAATAAGGGGTTAAAAACTAGCTCTGCACAGCCAGATAGTGATGGACCCTTTTGGTTTTTTCCAGTATGGAATGATAAACTTTCTGACAAAGAAATATTGTGGTCCAAAACCAAAACATCAAAGAAGTAAGGACACACAATATTGTGCAATCACTACCCACAGATCTGTATTCTGCAGTCTGAAAATTGCCCCATTCTTATTTTTTATGGAAAACATTTTAAAAAATCACCAACCCAAATTCAAATTTTACCTAAAAAAAATCAAGATGTAGAGTGCACCCTAGCCTTACATTCTGGTTCTACAAAGGGAAAAAGTCATTGTCATCAATGAGGACTATGCTTTGTGGCCAAATTTAGATCCCATGATACAGGATTCTAGAAAGAGCCCTATAATTGCTCCCACTCTATAGATTCTTGCTGCAGTGTCAGACTGGGGACAGTGAGAGGAAGGGGCTATTAAAATAGGGGGACAATCTCTGAGTAGTTGTAAATGAAGCCTTATAGCACCAGAATTCCAGCAATGCTCCTGATTGAACTGAAAGAAAGAAAGAAAGAAAGAAAGAAAGAAAGAAAGAAAGAAAGAAAGAAAGAAAGAAAGAAAGAAAATACACGCACATGTGGGCTAAATATTTATACATTAACATGACTATATGGAGACACACCATGCATTATTTCAGCATGATTCTGCTAAAGCTTCATTTGCATTTGATCTATCATCATTTAAATACACATGCATACTAATTTTAGTGCATACACTTAAATGTCTTTTCAAACCACTAAGGCATAAATACATAAGCATTGTCATAGTGGGACAGACAAAAAGTCTGTCAAGCCACTCAAGCCTAGTATGTTTCCATCAGTGGAAAATCCAGGTGACAAGTATCTGTCAGTACCCAAAACAGTAAATGGATTCCATCCTGCTTATTCCAGTTTGTGTATAGTGTTTTGCAGTGGAGAGATTGTGTGTTGGGCTTACTGAGGTGGCACCAAAACATCAGAAAGGGTGTACAGCGTAAATCATGACACACTACTCTTGAAGGATCTACATATGGTTGTTAATAAAAGGAGCTCATTGTGAACACTATCCACCCTAAAAGGGTGTTTTGTGGCTCTACATGAGAATTGTGATATTATGATCCCTTGTTTCATATTGTTGACGGTCTGCATTTTCTCTATGGGTGCTATATTGGTGTATTAGGGTCTGCCCAGTGTAATATTTATGGTACAGTAAGGTTCTGAGTGTGTTTTTGCACAAAGTTGTGCATAGTGTTTTGCAGTTGAGCAATTGTGGTTAGTATATGCTTTTAGCAACCACTTTATTCTTTGACATATGATATACAGTGGGGGAAATAAGTATTTGATCCCTTGCTGATTTTGTAAGTTTGCCCACTGACAAAGACATGAGCAGCCCATAATTGAAGGGTAGGTTATTGGTAACAGTGAGAGATAGCACATCACAAATTAAATCCGGAAAATCACATTGTGGAAAGTATATGAATTTATTTGCATTCTGCAGAGGGAAATAAGTATTTAATCCCTCTGGCAAACAAGACCTAATACTTGGTGGCAAAACCCTTGTTGGCAAGCACAGCGGTCAGACGTCTTCTGTAGTTGATGATGAGGTTTGCACACATGTCAGGAGGAATTTTGGTCCACTCCTCTTTGCAGATCATCTCTAAATCATTAAGAGTTCTGGGCTGTCGCTTGGCAACTCGCAGCTTCAGCTCCCTCCATAAGTTTTCAATGGGATTAAGGTCTGGTGACTGGCTAGGCCACTCCATGACCCTAATGTGCTTCTTCCTGAGCCACTCCTTTGTTGCCTTGGCTGTATGTTTTGGGTCATTGTCGTGCTGGAAGACCCAGCCACGACCCATTTTTAAGGCCCTGGCGGAGGGAAGGAGGTTGTCACTCAGAATTGTACGGTACATGGCCCCATCCATTCTCCCATTGATGCGGTGAAGTAGTCCTGAGCCCTTAGCAGAGAAACACCCCCAAAACATAACATTTCCACCTCCATGCTTGACAGTGGGGACGGTGTTCTTTGGGTCATAGGCAGCATTTCTCTTCCTCCAAACACAGCGAGTTGAGTTCATGCCAAAGAGCTCAATTTTTGTCTCATCTGACCACAGCACCTTCTTCCAATCACTCTCGGCATCATCCAGGTGTTCACTGGCAAACTTCAGACGGGCCGTCACATGTGCCTTCTGGAGCAGGGGGACCTTGCGGGCACTGCAGGATTGCAATCCGTTATGTCGTAATGTGTTACCAATGGTTTTCGTGGTGACAGTGGTCCCAGCTGCCTTGAGATCATTGACAAGTTCCCCCCTTGTAGTTGTAGGCTGATTTCTAACCTTCCTCATGATCAAGGATACCCCACGAGGTGAGATTTTGCGTGGAGCCCCAGATCTTTGTCGATTGACAGTCATTTTGTACTTCTTCCATTTTCTTACTATGGCACCAACAGTTGTCTCCTTCTCGCCCAGCGTCTTACTGATGGTTTTGTAGCCCATTCCAGCCTTGTGCAGGTGTATGATCTTGTCCCTGACATCCTTAGACAGCTCCTTGCTCTTGGCCATTTTGTAGAGGTTAGAGTCTGACTGATTCACTGAGTCTGTGGACAGGTGTCTTTCATACAGGTGACCATTGCCGACAGCTGTCTGTCATGCAGGTAACGAGTTGATTTGGAGCATCTACCTGGTCTGTAGGGGCCAGATCTCTTACTGGTTGGTGGGGGATCAAATACTTATTTCCCTCTGCAGAATGCAAATAAATTCATATACTTTCCACAATGTGATTTTCCGGATTTAATTTGTGATGTGCTATCTCTCACTGTTACCAATAACCTACCCTTCAATTATGGGCTGCTCATGTCTTTGTCAGTGGGCAAACTTACAAAATCAGCAAGGGATCAAATACTTATTTCCCCCACTGTATATCTAATATCTAAATTTAATAAAAGGTATTAACTGTGACTATTTTATTTTTACTTATTTTTTTTCTGTGTGTCGTCAGACAATTATGGAGGTAAGCTCCGCCCCTGGCCCCACATCTAACCCCGCCCCCTTTAGCCTCCCCAAACAGTTGGGCCACCGACCACCTATGCTGGTGGTCTAGTGTCCTTGTCAGGGCAGGAGCGATCCCCAGTTAGCCTTGCCCATGCCGGCTCTTGCAGTCAAAATGGCTGTCATGTCTTCCCATAATCTGCAACCTATCATTAAAGTTCTCTACATTACCTGAAGATTGGAGGGTGGCCAATGTAATGCCAGTTTTTAAAAAGGGCTCCAGAAGTGAGTCGAGAAACTACAGACCAATGAGCATGACATCTATGCAAAGCAAAATGGTAGAAAGAATTGTAAAGAGCAAAATTACTGAATTACATTTTCTGAAGGCATGAATAAACATATGGATAATGGTGAGGCAGTTGATACAGTGTATTTAGATTTTCAAAAAGCTTATGACAAAGTCCCTCATGAGAGATCTCTGAGGAAATTAAAGTCATAGGATAGGAGGCAATATCCAGTTGTGGGTTGGGGACGGTTAAAAAAATAGAAAATGGAGAGTTTTCACGCTTATTAAACACTTAGGGGTACTTTTACTAAGCCGTGGGGCCCATTTTTCTCATGCACCAGGGCCCTTTTTACCACAGTGGGTAAAATGCTCCCCCCCCCCAAAAAAAATGGCCACTGAGGTGGTGGTAAGGGCTCCTGCAGTAACTCAGCGGTAACCAGGCAGCATGCAGCGATGTACGATTACCACTGGGTTAACTCCACAATATAAAAAAATGTTTTCCAGCATGCCGAAAATGGCACACACTGGAGCCGGAACTGCCAGCGGTTCCAGGATAGCATGCGGTAAGCCCGCATTGAGCTTACTGCCGCTTTGTAAAAAGGCCCCTTAATATCCTGCACATCATATAAAATATCTGAATGGCTAACAATCTATTATAGAAAGAGGAAAAGATGAATGAAAAGGAAAAGTGAAAGGGGGGGGGGGGGATAGGCAGTCATGGGTTGAAAGAAAAAAAGAACTACAATATTTTCTGAGCTTTCTGTTTGTAAAACCAAATTTTTGTTAAAGAAGTTATCTAGTTCTAGATAGCTGTCCATCATACTTAATAGCAGACTTGGCTCACGTTCATGTTAATTGATTTTTTACAAAGGGGAATTTTTCTATCTATATTGGGTGATACTGTTTTAACCCCCCCTTTTGAAAAATGTGAAGTTGAATTCTAGCCAGCCTGCGAATTATTGACCAGTGACCAGCTTCCTCTTACTGGCAAAGTTGTTGGAATCCTATGTAGCAGAATAACTATCAGATTTTTTAGTTAATTTTGATTGTCTGCGTCCTCAACAGTTTGGCTTTTGTCCATTTCATTTAACAGAGGCAGTCTTGCTAGCCATTTCCTCAGAAGTAAAATCATTGTTTGCACAAGGTAGGACTGCGATACTACTACATACTACTACAGTTCAACCTTACTGCGGCTTTTGACACAGTAGATCATAACATTCTGTTATATAAATTAAGTCTCTTCGATAAAGGAGTTTTTGATCCATAGGCGTTATCAAGTTAAAATGAAAAACACATTTTTCTCTTGTTGAAAACCACATTGTAGGGTTCCTCAAGGATCTCCACTTTCTCAGATATTATTTAATATCTACATGACCTCATTTTGTCCTGGTTTCCTTACATTTGGTGCAAAGTTCTTTTAGTAGGCTGATAATATGTTTTTGTTATTGCCTATTAAGAAAAATATTCCCTCTATCCTACCGAACATTACATCATATATAGGGAGAATTGAGAAATTAAGTACTGCTCATAGCTTTAAACTTCACAAAAATAAGTCAAAACAATTATGGTTAAGTCGGGTTGATATAGTTCCTGTTCTAAATAGTATTGGATAATGGACTGTCTCCTGATATTAAAAACATTTCTAAGGTACTGGGAGTCTATTTGGACAATACTTTATCCTTAGTTCCACAAATGAATTCAGTTGCTAAATCAATTTTATTCAGACTTCACCTATTGAGATCCATTTGGTCTATTTCATCAGTTCAACATTTTGCAGTGTTGGTTCAATCATTAATTTTATCTCATTTAGACTATTGTAACAGTTTATACTATTTTGTTTTTTCTACTTTGCTCTCTAGGTTATAGGCATTACAAAATACCAAAGCCAAATTGATCTTCAGCAAAAAGAGATATCATTCAATTTCACGTCTTGTTCAGTTGCATTGGCTAGAATATTTTGTAAGCCGACTTGTTTGCTTTCCAAAATATTTGATGGCTATACTCCTGACTATTTAGTGATTTTTTTTTCATCTTATTTTTTTTTTTATTCTAGATGAAGAATGTCTTGCCTTCTTTACTAGGAACAGCAAATAGGGGAAACCTCCATGATAAGCAAAACAGACCAACAGGAATAGAGGCTGACCAACAGACAAAGCAAACTCGGGAGATGGTGCTGAAAATGTTTTATTGATTGCTTATATAAGGACCCAACATGGTCTGTGTTTCGACATGATAAAATGCCTGCTGCAGGGGTCACAAATAGTATTCTAAAAAAGACATATAAATGTGTCATGCATATATGAACAAAAATATAAAATCTTATTGTGTAATCAAATATCAACCATTGTGAAAGTAAAACAAGAGTATAAAAAAGAAAATATATCTAGTTAAAACAATATTAAAATGAGCATGTATATATATTTTTGGTTGATATTTGATTACACAATAAGATTTTATATTTTTGTTCATATATGTATGATACATTTATAAGTGTTTTTTAGAATACTATTTGTGACCCCTGAAGCAGGCACTTTATCATGTCGAAACACTGACCATGTCAGGTCCCTTATACAAGCAATCAATAAAACATTTTCAGCACCATCTCCCAAGTTGGCTTTGCCTTCTTTACTATCCATCATTAGGTATTAGTTGCCATTAGAATTTTCTTTTCCTTACCAGGTAGTTAAATCCTGGTGCTCTTTGCCCATTCCTCTCAGAACTTTACCAACATACTCAAATTTTCACAAAATCTTGAAGACTTACTTATTTCAGAAATGTTATAGTTAATTGTTTTTCTTTTTTCCATATTTTCTATTTTGTTTATTTTTAATTTTGTAATCCGCTGTGAACCACTAGTTGGGAATTGACGGCCTATAGGAATCATGTCTCATCACACTTGATAGGAAAGAGTGGGTAGCAGATGGAAATAGATAAGTGTAAATGTTGTAAACAGGCTTACACCAGAGAGGAACAGTTCCAAATCAGCTGAATTAATTTGTAGGAAAAGCATCTGCAAAGAGAAAAGTTTTGTGGTTGGTCTTGAATTGTTTTAAAGATGTGTGCGATCTGAGGTGGGAGAGTAAAGCATTCCAAAGGGTGGGGCTGACAGTGGAGAAGAGGGTAGTATAATACCTGATATGGCAAAAAGAAGGAGTGACTAAAAGATGTTGCTGGGAAGAAAGAGGAACCTGTGATGGGGAATATGGGGTCAAGAAATGAGCCAGGAAAGAGGGGGACCCAGATGTGATTATTTTAAACACCGGAAGTAGAATTTTATAGGTTATTCTATGTGGAATAGGAACAGGGTCATATTTCTTTGCTCCAGTAATTAGTTAGAGGTATTTTGGATCAGTTGAATACATTGTATATTTTTCAGTCATAGGCCCTTGTACGACAAGTTACAATAATCTATTTGAGAAAGAACCAGAGAATGCACCAGAATTTGTAGAGCAGTAGGGTGTAGGAGGGTGCCGATGGATCACATTAGACGCAGCTTATAGAAGCAGTGCTGAATCAAAGTAGAAATTTGAGTTTGGAAGTTTAGATCATGGTCAATTATGATACTGAGAAGTTTCAAAGAAGGCATCAGAGGAACTTGTATATTATAGACCAAGAGAGTGAGAGCAACGTTGTTTGGGTCTATGAATAAACTGGCCTTGGATTTTTCTGGATTCAGCTTTAACTTGCGGACTGTTAGCCAAGAGATAATCTTTGAAAATTTATTGTTTATTGACTGAATGAGAGTTAGGAATGTGGCCAGTATGGATTCCCAAGGGACACTGCAATTGGCGGAGAATTGTTTGGAGGTAGCACTTGATGACTCACTATATACCATCTAGAAGAGAGATATGACTTGAACAAGGCTAAGACTTGATCTATGATGCCAATGTGATGAAGACATTGAAATAATGTGACATGATCAACAAGATCAAATGCGTCCGAGAGATTGAGAGAGAGGAGAACTGAGCTAGAATGATCAAAGTGATAACGGATGAATGTGGTTACACCTAATAAGAAGCAAGGTTAAATGGCTAATTCTCTCAATGGAGGAAGGTGAATAGCAGAATACTACAGAAATCTGTACTGGAACCAGTGTCTTTATTTTTATTTCAACCAATTACAATAAATGATCTGGAAATAGGAATGAGGTGATCAAACTTGCAGATGATGCAACGTTATTTAAAGTTTTAAAATCACAAACAGATTGTAAGAAATTGCAGGAGGACCTAGTGAGGCTAGAAGACTGCACATGTAAATGACAGGTGAAATTTAAGTGATTCACATAGGAAAGAATAACCCAAATTATAGCTATACAATATTTGGTTCCATATTAGGAGTCACCACCTATGGAAGGATCTAGAGTTGCTGTTAACAACAATATTCTATTCTGTGGCGGTGGCAGCAAAAAAAATAAATAAAATAAACAGAATGGTAGGAATTGTAAGGAAAAGAATAGAGATTTTAAAAATGGCATAATTTGATGAGACTGCACCTTGAGTGCAATTCTGGTTGCTGCATTTCAGAAAAGATACAGAGAATGATTAAGGGGGTGGGAAAACTATCACATGAGGAAAACCTAGGGAGGCTGAAGCTCTTCAGTTTGGAGAAGACATGGCTACAGGTAAATACGATACGTTTCTATAAAATCCTGAGTGGAGTGGAATGGGTACTTATTGTTCAAAAAGGTAAACAGACTTGGGGAGATGCTATGAAGTTAATAAGGGCTTCTTTTACAAAGCTGCACAAGCGATTCCCGTGCAGCAAATGAGAGGATGCCCAAAGGAATTGAATGGGCTTCCTCATTTACCGGGCAGGAATTGCTAGCACGGCTTTGTAAAAGAAGCCCTAAATATTATATTTAAAACTAATTGGAGACAATATTTTTTCACTCATAGTTAAGCACTGGAACACATTGCCGGAGATATGGTTAAAGCAGTTAGTGTATTTATTGTTTTATTATTATTTTGATCATTAGAGCATAATAACCAAGCAATCTGCTTTTATAGAAAAAAGTACCATGAAAGAACTTCCAGAGAAGAAAAAAGAAAACAAAATATATTGAAGCACTTCTTCAGTATAGATCATTAGCAATGAAATAACATTTCTATTCTACAACAGGTAAAGAAAGATTTGCTGATTTACTGCAAAACCAGTAGTCACCCTTTAATGAACAATCACCCGTACAGATATAGAAGAGAGTAAAGCTACAGAAGCCAAGGGACAGTTAACAGCTAGGAACAAAATTAACTGAGCAAGCTGAAAAAAATATACAGATTTATACTTCACAACATATATACAGGGAAAATGTTGAGACAGAAAAAGCCCCGACCTGTAGTACCCCAGGCCTAAGAAATAGAAATTCTGAATTTCTTTGGTAACATCTAGAAAAATCCAAATCATACAGTTCCAAAACAGCCCATCTCTATGTTTAAAGAAGAATTTTAACAGCCAATGCCTATCTGATCTCAAGAGACTGCTAATGTAGCACTAGCCACTAGATCAGAATCTGCTATCTCCAGAATATCCAAAATGTCCAGTACAACTGGTGCATAATTTTCAGATGTAGCATTGTTAGACAAAGTATCATTAGATGATCTCTTAGCCAAGTGTAAATAAAATATCTTCACTATTGGAAGGTAAGGGTAAGGGTACTGTCTCAGCTGCCACCTTTAGAACCTCAGTTAAGTATTTAAGAAAAGTGTCCCTCCAAGATCTTGCCTAATTTTCCAAAGCCTTAATTTTGAGTTTTAAAGATGTGAAGAGTGTGAGAGTGCAGGTGAAAGGGGATCCAGGAAGGCACGAAGAAAGGGGGTGCAGGGAGCCGGGGAACCCCAACGGGGCAGATTTCATGTGCACAACACCCACATTCAGAAAGCTGGGCTACCGGAGGTAGAGAGGTTGGCTGGGTTAAGGAAGAAGGGGAGGAACTACCAGTCCAAGAATCCTTCTCTTCCCCACCCAGCTGTGCAAGAGTTAGGGGAGGAGATAGAAGATTGGGAAATGGTCTTTGAGGAAGGTGATGAGGGCCAGCTGGAGAGGTTGGGGGTGGGGGAAGTTGAAGAGGAGAATAAAATGGAGATTACTGAAGGACTAGAGGAGGAACAGATGGAGATTGGAGCTCTGGCTCAAACCTGAAAAGCTGCTGTAAGAGGGTGGCTAGCCGTGCCTTGGAGAGACTGGTGGAAGACTGGAGGAGAGAGGCTGAGGCACTTGGGGAGATCTCTACTAAAGAGGAAACAGGTGCAGCCCCTGGGAGAGAAAGAGGGCTGGGCACAATTGAAACCCCAGCCTGAACCAGGTGGGAACTGTCACGTCTGTGGCTGTGACCACCCTCAGCCTTACCTTCTTTCTGGGGGTCAGCAGCTCTGCTGGCTTCTGTCTGTGTTTGTGTTAGTCTTTGTCCTGGTGTGCTGGCTGCTTCCAGCATGAACCTGATTGCTTCACTAGACCTCACCTGTGTGGGCTATGTCTCTCTAGGGAGCCAGCATCTAAGAAGGCTGCCACCGGCTCTGTGCCAGCTTCCAAGATGGCTCCTGCTTGTCTTTCCTGTGGGCTCACTTCCTATGTGTGTCAAGCTTCTCTTTGGGGTCAGTGTACTTCCTGCTTCTATCCTACTGCTGGTGACTCATCAGTGAGAGCCTTCATAAGGAAGAGCTGTGCTTGCAGTCAGGGCTTTTGCATAAGTGTTATGTTCTTAGGCCAGGTCAGGTTAGTAAGTGTCTGCTGCACTACTGCTTAGCCTCTCTCTGGGTTCCAGCCCAGTTCCTTTCTGTGTCTCTGTTGTCCTTCCATGGGGGGTCTTCCCTGCCACTGTCTGTCTGTGGACTGCGGGTCCTTCCTGGCTTACCCTGTGTTTGGGGTGAAGCCTCTGCTCCAGGCTTACCCTGTGTTTGGGGTGAAGCCTCTGCTCCAGGCTTACCCTGTGTTTGGGGTGAAGCCTCTGCTCCAGGCTTACCCTGTGTTGGGGTGAAGCCTCTGTTCCTGGCTTACCCTGGGTTGGGGTGAAGCCTTTGTCCTGGTTTACTCTCTGTTCTCCTGTCTGCCCCAAAGACCCTTGGCCTATTATTCCTGGTTACTCTGTTGCTCTGCTGCCAGCCCAAGACCCCTGGCCTGTTCTTCCTGGTTTGCTCTCTTTACCCTAAGTCCTGCCTTGCCTAGCCTGTGTGCCTACCCTGCTTGTATATCCTGAATCCTGTATCTGTCTAGCTAGTGTGTATTTCCTGGGTGGTTATTCCTGTATCCTGTCTCCACCTAGCTAGAGGGTGTACCCTGGGGGTATTCCCAGATCCCCGTTCTGCCTAGTGTGTTGCTGCCCTAGTCCTTGCTTCTGTTAGCTTCTGTACGCCTTGTGTTCCTTGGTCTGTCTTCTGGGTCTTGCTAGTGGCTGTGCAGCAGCACACTGTCTGAGTCTCTAGTTCCGTGCCCTGTCGCCCTCTTGTATCCCAGACCCAGGGTGGGTCCTCTGGATCTTCAGGTCCTGCCTTATCCTGCAAGTCCTGCCGGCCACCTGCACTTTGGAGCTCAACTCCGGAGGAACGGTGGCTAAGTGCAGGTGAAGCTGTTCCTGTTTCGTCTGTTCTAGTTGCCTGCCTTGTACTACTCCAGTCCAGAGTTCCAGTACTGCTCTTCGGGGTATCCAGTTCCAAGGTGGTCTTGCCTGCCGCTGCCGCTCCTCGGCAGTGGCCCAAGGGCTCACAAACTCCAGTCCTGTCTCGAGGACCTGACAGAATGCCAAGGCCCTCGAGAACGCAACAGGAACGAAGCTGTGTAACTGTGCTGTAAGAAGGTGCAAGAAAGACTGTTTAAACTGTTTCATACTGAAAAGGTCTGTGCTGCAACCTACCAAGCTACTGTGTTTTCTTGCTGATAATGTACTGTTCCCTAAGAGAAGTAATCTTGGGTAAAGTGAAGTGAAGTTATATGGACTGTTTTGAACCTGACTTGTGCTTTGGGCAGCAAGCCCTAAACAACCTGGAGTTAAGGTGTTCCTGGGCGTTTATGTTGACTTGCAGCAAGAAAATAAAAGCTCTTACTTATAAACGTTGTGCTTTGAATGTGCCTCTGTGAAAGGAATGGAGGGAGGAAGAAGTCCTGGAAGTTCTCAAGGCCTGGAGCTGAGGCTCAGAGCAGCCAGACTGCTGTGGAGCGAGGCAACAGCTGTGTGAAGGAGAAGGCAGCTAAACGGGGTCAAGCCTGGCTTGGTCCTGGAAGGGTGACCCAGCTACAAGGGGCATTTTTGATATGAAGTCTAAGTCAGACTTTGCACGTTTTATGCTGAACATTCCAAATCTGAATAGGCCATTTTCGAAACAGCAAAGCATTTTATCTTTTTTTTTTTTTTTTTAAATATCGCTTGTATCACGTTTTTGTGCTCTGTGCCAGTGGTGTTCCTAGCCTCGACGGCACCCGGGGTGGATCGCTGATGTGCCCTACCCCGGGGTGCCGTGCGCCCCCCCGCGAAATGACACCCCCCTGGGTGCATGCCGCTGGGGGGGGGGGGGTGCCGCAGCACGCGCCTGTCTGCTCCCAGTTCGCTACGCTCGCTAAATTCTCTCATTCGCTGCAGCTCCCGCCCTCTGCCCCGGAACAGGAAGTAACCTGTTCCGGGGCAGAAGGAGGGAGCTGCTGCAGCGAACGAGAGAATTTAGTGAGCGTAGCGAACTGGGAGCAGACAGGCGCGTGCTGTGGGACCTCCCCAGCGGCGTGCACCCGGGGCGGACCGCCCCCCCCCTTGGTAAACCACTGCTCTGTGCGTTTATCTTTTCAGACTATTAAAAAAATAACATACAAGTGAAAAAAGTCGAAAATCAAGCCATCGAGATGTAGGAGGGGCCAGCATTTTAAGTAGACTGGTCCCCCAGACATCCTAGGAGAGCAATAGAGTACCCTAGGGGGCACTCCTTTGGACTTCATATAAATGCTCCCAAGTACACATTTCACTGTTGCTCCCTTATCTTGTCTGCTGATCCCTCAAAATCCCGCCCAAAACCCACTACCCCCAACTGTACACCACTACTATAGCTCTTACGGGGTGAAGGGGACACTATTTGTGGGTACAGTGGGTTTCTAGTGAGTTTTGGAGGGCTCACAGTTACCACCATAAGTGTAACAGGTAGGGGGAGGTATGGGCTGGGACCACCTGTCTACAGTGCACAGCTCCAGCCACTAGAGTACTCCAGGGACCTTCATGCTGCTCTAATAGACCTGGCTATGACATCTGGGGCTGTCCTAGAGGCTGGTAAGTACTATTTGTATTCACATTTTTTGGGATTGGGAAGGGGTCAGTGACCAGTGGGGGATTAAGGGGGGTTATCTCTGATTCCCTCCAGTCGTCATCTGGTCATTTAGGGCACATTTTTTGCCTTATTCATTCTAAAAACAGGTCTAGACCAAAGCATTTAGATTTTTGCCCTGGACACTTTTTGTTTTGTTCCATTATGGCTGTAAAACATTCAAGTGTTAGTTACACCTTAAGTCCACCCTAATCCCACCTTCAAAATGCCCCTCGACACACTCCCTTGTGAATTGCATAGATAAACGTTTGCAAACCAGGTTTCAAAAATACCGATTTGGACATTTTGAGAAGAAATTCATCCAAATGTTGTTTTATGACACTTTTTGGATGTTTTTCTCTTTCAAAAATGAACCCTATATTCTTAATCAAAGAAAAATCACAGTTCTGAAGCACTGTTATAGTGAATTTAGATTCTTCATTTAATTTCCTGTAGCCTCTGATATGCAAGATTTCAATTTATTCTCCTGTTTCTAGAGTCTAACTGAGAATGAATTTATTTGGGAAGTTAAAGCTTTACCCCAACTGTGAGATTGTATACCAAGTAGATTCCAATGTAAATCGCTCCAGATGGGATAGAAAATACTAAAGCAAAGATGAAGACAAAATAAGTTGACCTGAGTCTTCAGAGAGGCTTTGTTCTGGTCCTATAGCTAACACTGACCCTCAGACTGTGGAACAAATCTCCTTTGTTGTCTCAATACCAGCACCTCTTTCCTCTGCTCCCCCACACTGATCCCCACTCAGAGGAAAATCATCCCAGGTCTTTCCACCTTGAGCCACAGACATGCTAACAACTTTGGTAGGTGACTCTATAGTTAAAACAAACTTGGGAGATGATGACACCCAGGGCTGTAAGGGCAGTGTCCTTTGCTTGATGGGCCTCCTGGTTCTGACAAAACTATCAGCAGCTGCTGAGTTCTGGAGCTCATTGCTTGGAGTTTTCAGCATTGTACAAAAGAGTAATGTCAGGGTCTGCAAGGGAAAGACAGACGCTGGATGGAAAGGGGAGAGAGAGGGAGCAGATGCTGGATGGAAAGGGAGGGAGAGAGAGGGGCAGACGCTGGCGAGAGTTAAGAAGAGATTGAGGAAAAAAGAAACAAGAGACTGGGACTAACACAATTAGAAAAAGAAAACGGCCAGACAAAAAAGGTAGGAAAACCTGAATTTTATTTTTAGTTTAGGATAAAGTAGTGTGGTAGCTGTGTTAATAAATACAGAAAATAGAAATAAGGTGATATCTTTATTGGATTAATTTTAATACATTTTTGACTAATGTTTGGAGACCCAACCCTCCTTTCTCATGTCAGAACAAAATACCTTAACAGCAGTATACTGAGAAAAGAGGTTTTGGCCTCTGAAAGCTAATTGAAAAATGTATTTAGTCCAATAAAATGGTATCATCATATTTTCCATTTTTTGTTTTTATTTGTATTTGTTAACCTATAGTATAGTGATTGAAATATATCAGTTTTTGAAATTTACATCTGCTGTTGAGACCCCTGAGACTACCACAGGAAGTGTCGGCCGCCATTTTGAAAACACAGTGGCGTCGGCAGTCAGGGGACTAGCGGCAGCACAGTTGGCAGGAAAGGACATGCTCACCTCCACACTCCACAGAGGCCACTAGACCACCAGGGCCCTTCAGGTAGGACTGGGATGGCGAGGGCATCGGCTGAGGCGATAGGAGGGGGCATTGGGCAGCAGCCGGGCGGGGGGCCCAGACCACTCAGTCCACCTCTAGTCAGAAAAAGCATCATTGAAAGAAGCAGGATTTGAGCTCAGGGCATCCTATATAATAATTCTCACCTCCAACGTTCTAATGTGCCTGGGACCGTGTTTCCCTACTCCTCCCCCTGCCTGGGAAACAGCTGTCAGTGCCCCCCCCCCTCGGAGCAACACCCAAGCCCCTGCCCTGCAAAACCGCGAGCCAGGCAGGGGGAGGAGTAGCGTGTTTCCCTACTCCTCCCCCTGCCTACCAATCAGTTCTCAGTGCCCCCCTCAGCGCAGCACCCAAGCCCCTACCCCCCCTCGATGCATCACCCAAGACCCTCCCCCCGGCGCATCACCATAGCCCCTACCCCCCCCCTCTCGGGCACATCAACTCCCTCGCCACCCGCAGCCGCCAATGCTAACGCTGTCCGGCCGCTGCTGCTTCTCCTGTGGAGCAGCAGCAGCCGGTACAAAAAGAAAAAAGCCAAAAAAAGATTTTTAACCTGAAACGCGGCTCCGTAGACAGCCATCTGGCATTGGCTGTCATCACCTCAGCTGCTTCTCCTCTCCCCTCCACGTCACTGCCCCGGCAGGAAGACCCTGGAGGAGCGCAGCGACGTCAGAGGGGAGAGGAGGGTCGCTGGACATGGATGGCTGCAGGGGGGGGCAGGGAAGAGGGAGGTGGGGAGGGGGTCCTGAGACCAGAAGGGACGCTGCAGGGGGGGCAGGGGAGAGAGGTGGGTTGCTGGACATGGGTGGCTACAGGGGGGGAAGGGGAAAGGAGAGGAGGGTCGTTGGATATGGGTGGCTGCAGGGGGGCAGGGGAGAGGAGGGTCGCTGGATATGGGTAGCTGCAGGGGGAGAGGAAGGTTGCTGGACATGGGTTGCTGCAGGGGGAGAGGAGAGTCGCTGGACATGGGTGGCTGCAGGGGAGAGAGGAGGGCCGCTGCACATGCGTGGCTGCAGGGGCAGAGGAGGGTTGGTGGGGAGGGGGTCCTGTCACCAGATGGGTGGCTGCAGGGGGGACAGGGGAGACAGGAAGGATGCTGCGGGGGGGGGGGGGATTACCTTGCTAGCGTCCGTTTCATTGCCTACCGAAACGGGCCTTTTATACTAGTAACCTATAAAGAGCAACAGTTACAACTGGGCAAAATTTGCTAGATAAATTGTATGGTCATTTTGGTCTTTATCTGCCATAATTTGTTTAGTCCTTATGTTAGTATGAAGACAGTGTTTGAGATATTCTGGGCCACAGATTTAGTTTAGCTGGATAGCACTAATATTCAGCGTTGCCCATATAACCATAATCAGATAAACTGAACTACACAAATGGCTCATTTAAAGTTAATCATCCAAGTTTATACAGCTAACTTTAACTGATTATGTTCAGCCGTTGGACATATATGGTTAACTCCATTGAATATCTGGATAAACTTAAGAATGTAAGAATATAAGAATTGCCATACTTGGTCAGACCAAAGATCCATCTAGCCAAGCATCCTGTTTCCAACAGTGGCCAGTTCAGGTTCTCACTACCAAAACTAGCAGATTCCATGCTACTTACTCCCAGGAATCAGTAGTGCTTTTCTTCAGGTCTACCTTAAAAATGCTTTATGGACTTTTCTTCCAGGAATTTGTCCAATCTTTTTTTGAAACACAACTACATAGTCGCAAGAAATGGACACTGGTAAGGAGAAGTCAAGACAGCAGCATGCTAGCATGTTGGCCACTGCTCTTGCATTTTTTTCCTTTTTCCTTAATGAGAAAAAAAAAGCAGAAAGGCAAGCAGTGGGTCTGACTCTGCCCCTTCAGTCTGTCTTTTTTCCAGTCCCCCCCCCCCCCCCCCCACCAAACACCCAACCCCTCTCACCACCAGACACCCCCACTGGTGCACCAGGCTCTCCACACTCCCACCCAATAACCCCCTGCTGTGACCACCACTGCTGCTGTTGTTTCAGCAGTGGCGGCAAAATAAAACAGTGAAAAATTGTGGCTGACCGGCTCTGCCCCAGAACAGGAAATTATGTCAGAGGAAGGCAGGAACGGCAGCCATGAGCAGGAACAGTGCGGCTCCACAATCTTTTTTTCTGTTTTTGCCACCACTGCTAAAACAGCAGCAGCAGTGGTGGCTGTGGCAAGGGGGTATTGGGTGGGAGTGGAGAGAGTGGCAGGCATCCGGGCAGAGCCTCTGGGCCCCCTAAAGCCTCTGGGCCCCTGAGCACTGCCCGGTTGCCTGAATGGTCAGTCTGCCCCTGCTTCTGACCTTGAATAAGTCACTTTACCTTCCATTGCCTCAGGTGCAAACTTAAACTGTAAGCCTTCCAGGATAATACTTGCTGTACCTCAGGGTAATCTGTTTTGAGTTACTACAGAAAAAGGCGTGAGCTAAATCTTTTGGAAGCACAGTATAATCAGGATGACCTTGCAGTTCATGCATTAATTACATCCATAACTGATTATTGTAATAGCCTGCATTACAGCCTGTTAAAACACCAGTTAAAATGATTACAGTTTATTTCAGAGCATGGTAGTTCAGCTACTGGTGACAATAAAACTGTCAGGTCATGCTACCATGGTTCTTCAGGCTTTGCAATGACTGTTGGTGAATGCACACCTTCATTTCAAAATTCTATACTTGATTTCCCAGATGCTTCACTTTATGATATTCTGGTCCCTTATGTGGTGGTGAGATTGTTGAGGTCATTCCAGAAAATACTATTATGTGGTGATGTTGCAATGTATGAGGCAGTGTAGAGTCCAATTCTCTGGAATTTCAGTGCCCCTGAAACTGTGGCACAATTTATGTGAAGAGGAGGCAGGGGATGAAGAAGAGAGTTAAGATAGAGACACTGAGTTGTGGTTTATGTGGATTAGGGGGTTGTGTGATAGATGGGACTGAAGATGGGGTAAGTGTGAGTATGTGCACTTGGGATGGAGACAAAAAGAAGATGAGAGTAAGAGAGGGGAAAAAGAGAGATTAGGGACTGGGGTAGAGAGACAGGGAGGAAAGTGAATGAGGGCAGGGTTGCATACCTCCCTGTCCTCTTTCTGAATCCCTTCCAAGATACCAAAAAGTGCAGTTGATTAACCAAAATAGGGTTCTGTATAGAATACTGTAAATTATACATGTGTCTGGAATGTATGCACAAGCGCTTACACAAGTTGTATGGCTAGCATAAGTGCTTGTGCCTAAAATTATATATGCAGCAGGGAGTGCAGCCACATTGCACCGTGACATCATTTCGATGGCTCTCAATGTGTGGATACTGTTCCATAGATCAAGGCCTTTGAGAGGCTCTCCTGGTCATGTGTAATATTCCTGCACTGGTAGATAATCCCTCCCCTCAATCTTAATCTATAGTTTAGCTGTCGGCTTCAGGAGTGAGGAGGAAAGGAACATGTGGCTGCATTTTTCTGTTGTCTACAGAAACCCCCAATACTTTGCTTTCTCAGTTGACAAAAAAGGGTGAATGCAGGCACACTACATGGTGGTTGCAAAACTAAAGGTTGCCAAATTTGGTTGTCTGCAGGGGGAAACCCAGGAAGAGGACAAAAGTGATTGGATGTGAAGCAACTTGTTTATTATGTGAAAATGCTGTGGAGACAAGCTTGTACCCTTAGGCCAGATGACACTGGGCAGTAATATATTGGATAGGAAGACTAGGTTTCAGCCTTAAAGATGTCCAAAAGCGAGTTTGAGTGACAGTAAGTGATAGTTGCTGCTTTTGTCTGAGGACGGTAGATGCCAATTCACTTGGGAGGCAGTAGGTTGGCTTTACTGTAGAAAAATTCAATGTAGTCTGATACCCAACTGGAAAGTTTTCACGTGGCAACTTGTGTCCCCAGGTGATTTGCGTTAAAAGACACAAATAGGAGCATTTTGTACAGGCATACCACAATATAGCTGTTAGTTCTCATTCCATATATTTCCTCTTACATAAGTATTGCTATACTGGGAAGGACCAAAGATCCATCAAGCCCAGCATCCTGTTTCTAATCCAGGTTACAAGTACCTGGCAAGATCCCAAAACAGTACAATGCACCTTATGTTGCTTATCCTAGAAATAAGCAGTAGATTTTCCTCAAGTCCATTTTAATAATGGCTTATGGACTTTTCTTTAGGAATCTATAAACACCTTTTTTTAAACCCTGCTAAGCTAACTGCGTTTACTACTTTCTCTGGCAACGAATTCCAGAGTGTAATTACATGTTGAGTGAAGAAATATTTTATCTGATTTGTTTTAAATGTACTACTTTTTAACTTCATTGCATGTCCCCTAGTCCTAGTATTTTTGGAAAGAGTAAACAAGGATTCACGTCTACTTGTTCCACTCCACTCATTATTTTACAGACCTCTATCATATCTCCCCTCAGCCATCTTTTCTCAAAGCTGAAGAGCCTGAGCTGCTTTAGCTTTTACTCATAGGGAAGTCGTCCCATCCCCGTTATCATTTTCGTTGCCCTTCTATGTACTTTTTCCAGTTCCACTATATCTTTTTTGAGATGCGGTGACCAGAATTACATACGTATTCGAGGTGCGGTCGCACCATGGAGCAATACAAAGGCATCATAATATCCTAATTTTTGTTTTACATTCCTTTCCTAATAATACCTAATATTCTATTTGCTTTCTTAGCCGCTGCAGTACACTGAGCAGAGGGTTTCAATGTATCATCAACAATGATGCCTAGATCCCTTTCCTGGTCGGTGACTCCCAATGCTGAACCTTGCATTACGTAGCTATAGTTCAGGTTCCTCCTTCCCACATGCATCATTTTGCACTTGCTCACATTAAACGTCATCTGCCATTTGGATGCCCAGTCTCCTAGTCTCATAAGGTCCTCCTGTAATTTTTCACAATCCTCTTGTGATTTAACAAATTTGAATAACTTTGTTTTCGTCAGCAAATTTAATTACCTCACTAGTTACTCCCATCTCTAGATCATTAATAAATATGTTAAAAAGAAGCAGTCCCAGCACAGACCCCTGGGGAACCCCACTATCTACCCTTCTCCGTTGAGAACACTGACCATTTAACCCTACTCTCTGTTTTCTATCTTTTAACCAGTTTTTAATCCACAATAGAACCCTATCCCATGACTCTCCAATTTCCTCTGGAGTCTTTCATGAGGTATTTTGGCAAATACCTTTTGAAAATCCATATACACAATATCGACCAGCTCACCTTATCCACATGTTTGCTCACCCCTTCAAAGAAATGTAATAGATTGATGAGACAAGATTTCTCTTTATTAAATCCATGTTGGCTTTGTCTCATTAATCCTTGTTCTCTATGTTCTAAATCAGAGAACCTGCTATTCTGGGATCACCTTGGGTAGGAATTTTGGAGGAGAACTAAGGACCATTCAGTTAGGGAAAATGTGATTGCAGTGAGGATAATTCACCATGGCCTGAAACTTTCTGACTCTGTGCCGATATTATAGCTATAAGGAATATCATCAGGTTATATACTTGAGTGGTGCCTTGCACAATGTTTCAAATGGGACCCCTGGGCAAAGATGATATTGAGAGCCCATGCAAGACACAGTTCGTACACAGTTGGCTGCATGTTGATGGAGCCTCTCATAAACTGAGTAACTGAGCAGAAGCTTGCCATTGACTTGCAATTGCTGAGAGATGGAACAGATCCCAGATGAAAGTCCACTCAAAGATACTTTATTAAACCTTTACCCAAAAAGGGCTGCCTCAGTAGTATATAACTACAAATAAAATACATTCCTCAAAAGTACACATAAAATGTAGGAAGATCAGGAAATATTGTATGTGCACTGACAACAAAATTGCACTATATATGTGTGACCATGCAAGTGAAACATAAAATCATAAAAATGAATATAACATACTCAGAGGGGCATAATCGAACGCGAACGCCTATCTCCATGGGCGTCTATGTCCGAAAATGGGTACGTGAAGAGGCGGGACAGCCCGTATTTTCGAAAAAAATGGACGTCAATCTTTTTTTTCGATAATACAGTTTGTACGGACCAAATGTCATGGATTTGTTCGTTTCTGAGCTGGGCGTTTGTTTTTTTTAGCGATAATGGAAACTAAAAACGCCCAGCTCAAAAAGGTCCTAATCCGAGCCATTTGGTCATGGGAGGGGCGAGGATTCGTAGTACACTGGCACCCCTGATATGCCAGGACACCAACTGGGCACCCTAGAGGTCAGTGCGGTGGACTTCAGAAAAAGCTCCCACATGCATAGCTCCCTTACCATGGGTGCTGAGCACCCAACCCCCCTCCCCCAAAACCCACTACCCACAAATGTACAGCACTACCATAGCTCTTAGGGGTGAAGGGGGCACCTACATGTGGGTACAGTGGGTTTTGGAGGCCTCCCATTTACCAGCACAAGTGTTACAGGTATGGGTGGGGATGGGCCTGGGTCCACATGCCTGAAGTGCACTGCGGTACCCACTAAAAGTGCTCCAGGGACCTGCATACACGCAGGCCTCTAGGACTTGTTGCTGCTGTATAACTTTGGCACACCAGTTGACACATGAAGACTAATCTCTCCGAAAACGTCCTTTTATTGGAATAAGCACGTTTACTCACAGTTAACTGCAGATCAGAGGTTGTGCCCCACTGGCAACGAGTCTCCCTGGTACTGAGATTAGCAGTAGGTCAGAGCTGGCAGAATGCTGTACAATGCCCTCTTTCAGCAACATTCAAGGTAAGAACTAGGTTCTGTAACGTGGCTAACACATGAAAGGGATCTAAAACTGGCTTACAAAAATGGCCACTACCTCATGGACTACCGGAAAAAAAGCAGGGCACACTCTGACCCAGTAAGCAGGAGAAAAAACACCATGGGAGTACAGCCTACCAACTACCAACATAGTGAGCATTTACCACAAGCTAGTGGAATCAAGGAGCCCAATACCCTACACCCACCAAAATGCATTGCTGATGTGACTCTGCAGTGCGCATAACAGAAAAGATGTACACTCACCTGAGAGCCACATCAGAACCAGGGAAAGGCTGTCAGAGGATAGAACACATTCTGCTGTCATGGAGGTGGGTACGGCATTTGAGGCTGGAAAACAAAGTTTATAAAGTGGGGTTTTTTTTTTGGTAGGAGGGGGTTAGTGACCACTGGGGTAGTCCGGGGAGGTCATCCCCGATTCCCTCCAGTGGTCATCTGGGCAGTTGGGGCACTTTTTTGGGACTTGTTCGTGAAAAAAAGGGTCCAAAAAAGTGACCCAAAATCGCGCTAAAAATGCCTTTTTTTTTCGATTATCAGCTAAAGACTCCCATCTCTCCTCGGCCGATAACCACAACCCAGTCCTGCCTTCACCACGCCTCCGACACGCCCCCGTCAACTTTACCCGTTTCCGCAATGGATTGCAGTTGGAAACGCCCAAAATCGGCTTTCGATTATACCGATTTGGGCGCCCACGGGAGAAAGACGCCCATCTCCCGATTTGGGTCGAAATATAGGCGTCTTTCACTTTCATTTATGAACTGGTCAGTGGACTAGTGTGTGTCATGTAGTACTATAATGAGTACAAAATCTAAAAAATGCACCTATATATGTTGTATGTGAATTATGTATCGTCCCACAGTGATATCTACTAACAACGTGCTGTGAATATATGAATGTGCTAAAAAACAAGAGATCTCACATACCACAATAGGAGCAGTGCCAGATATACACTCCACAGTTTATGCAATGTTCAACAGTGCTATATAAGTAACAAAAAGAAAATCCAGATCAAAATGGTCTGACGTCACTATCATTTCACTACTGCTAAAACACCACAGCACATCATGTAAATTACTCTTTGAGAGGTAACTGAGCATAACAGTAGCCTGATAGCCACTACAACTGCAACTCACATCTTGTCACAAGCTTACCCAGCTGAATAACAGCCTGAACTTGCACCAACGTTCATTGACAGTAGTAGCTAAATACCCAATAGATGATGTCAAAGTGCACAATTCAACAAATGAAAAATGGCACAGGTTGCTGTTGAGGAATGTATTTTTGTATTAAATGTCCTTTGGTTATTATTTGTAGGTATGTGGACCACGTTGGGTAAAGTTTTAATAAAGAGTCTTGTATGGACTTTTGTCTGGGATCTGCTCTTTTTTGACTATTATCTAATACAGATCTATAGAGCAGCTTTCTGCTGAGAGATGGAGCCATACTGAAGATGTCTTGAGTGCCGAGTCTGAAGAGATTAGAAAACATGACAGAACAGTAGAGAATGAACAGCAATCAGGCCATTTGTTTTATACCAGAAGGTGAAGTGAGACCATTTTAGCTGGTAGTATTTTGTGGTTGAGGTTCTTCTAGAGCATAAATTCTCAACCAAGTCCTCAGGACACACCTAGCTAGTCAGGATTTCAGGATACCCACCATGAATATGCATGAGATAGATTTGTATACAATGAAGGTAGGGCATGCAAATCTGTCTCATGCTTATTCATTGTGGGTATCTTGAAATCCTGAATGGCTATGCATGTCCTGAGATTGAGTTGAGAACACCTGTTCTAGAGGCAAGAGAACAAGTAGAATAGCAGTTGTTTTCCTCTCATTATTTAAAGCAGTTAGGGCCACAGATTTGAGACTGGGGATGCAGGAGGTGAATTCCTTTCTGTGTCAGTAAGTAAGGCTGGATATTCAAGTGAATTGGCTGGTCCATTGTCAGGAAGAGGAGCTTTTGGAACCATATTTGTCTTGGCTAATGGAGCATCACAAGAATTATTGTGAATCAGTCCTGTATTATTTTCTGCAGCACCCTGGCGATAAGAGGAAATGGTAGAACACCATCAAGAGTTCATGGCTCTATGAGAGGGAAAATGTGTTGCAAGCTAGTTTTCTGGTGTGCAGGTCACAGAGAGCAGAAGATGTGGCACTTCTTGTTCTCTGAAGTGATGAATATGTCTATCTTGAGAGAGTCTCACCTCATGAACAGTTCTGTGCAAGAGTCATCAAAAGGTCTCTCGTGGGGGATTCAATTTGTGGCTCAATAAGTCTGTAATGTGACTGAGGTTACCCAGAAGATATGTGCCCTGTAGGGTGGCTTTTATAGAAAGTACTAGGCTTCATACTCTTGTTACTTCTTCACAAAGTCAGAGGGAACTCTGCCTTGTTTGTTGACACAGAACATGGTGACCTGATTGCGTGTTCAGAGAGGAACAGCCTTACCTTTGAACCCTTCCTTGAAAGTTTGAAGGCCATAGATGGTCTGGAGCTCTAGATGTTTGATGTGTAGGTTCATGTCATGTTGTGCCCATGAGCTTTGAGTGTACAGCTGAAGGACATGTGCCCCCATCCAGATGCTGGTTTCAATGGTGCTTGAGATGTGATTGAAAAGGTCTCATGCATAATCTGGCAAAAGGGATTGTGTGGAATGTGTCTGCCATGTGGCTTAGGACCTCTAGAATACTATGCATGACCATCTTAGTTTTGGATGCACAACATCTTGTGTATAGTCTGTCACCCGGGAGGTACGCTCTAGTCTCTTATGTGTCAGACATTCGCAGAGGAAGTGAAAAAATTGCTGTAGCACCAGTGAGGACTTGGCCTCATTGATGTTGTAGGGTGGATATGGTGATCTAAAGAGTGTTGTGTCCATCCTATGATGTCTAACCTGAGGTAAGCCAAATATGAGTAAATTAAGTGATCTCTCCTTCAATGGTGGCTGGCAATGAATGCTAGGCATTCCATGAACATCTGAGGTGCTGAAGAGAGGTCAAAGGGATATTCATTGATGATTCAGGAACATAAACGGAGTTACAGGTGGTGGGGATAGATACATATGTGTGTGTTGTCATCTTTCATATTTAAGGAAACAAGCCAGTTATTCAGATTGATATGGTTTAAGATTGTAGCCAGGGAATTCCCACTGAACTTCTCCTTCCTTTCAAATGTGTTGAGTTTCTGCAGGCTGAGCATGGGCCAGAGGCCCTCCAATTTTGTGGGAATGAAGAAGAATCAGGAATGTCTTTGCCACCCAAATGGTACTGATTTTACTGTGTAGTTTTTCAGAAGAGAGTTAAGCTCTAAAACCAAGATGCAAAGAAGGGAGAGTCTAGAGAAAGGCTTGGGTAATCTCATTAGTGGAATTTGGGAGATATTTATTCCCGGTTGGTTATATTTAGCACCCATCTCTCTGTTATAGCTCACTTGGAATTTTATAGAAGTACCTTTTATTTTCTAGGTATGCTACCCATTTAAGGTGTTTTGAGATCTGTGATCTGCTAAGTACTCGGCAGCCTTGGAAGCAGAGACAGTAAGTAATGAGGAGGAGGGGCTGGTCTCAGCAGGACCCAATGCCTGAGAAGGAGGTTTGATTGGGTGCCATGTTTTTTTTTTCTGCTGCTGATACTGGTGAGAGGGAACTGCTTGGGGTAGTAAAAGTGTGGTGGCATTGCTGCGGCCAAGTGGAGCCTTGCCGTTTCATACTTCTTTGACTCTGGTGGCCAGTATGGTGTTTGCATCCAACTGGCTCAGCAGTTTTTGAACTGGCCATTTCTCTTCAATTGGCAAAACAGGGCCCATTGGGAGGTGGTTTGGAGTGCATGTCATGTAACCTGGAACCTGGGGGTGTCTTGGAGGGCCACAGTGGGGTTCAGACACTAGCATTTCAGTTTTCCACATATCATTTCTCTCTGATGGAGTCTTTTTATTCTGTTTTGTTTGTTTTGCTGTTAGACTTGCTGTTATATTCTTGTAGCAATCAGAGAGCTGATATACAGTTTTAATTGATGTCTTGTTTGATGACATATGTTTGCTTTTAAAGTATATTGTGAACCACATAGGCGGTCGGTGGCCCAACTGTTTGGGGAGGCTAAAGGGGGTGGGGTTAGGGGTGGGGCCAGAGGCGGGGCTTACATCCATAATTGTCTGACAACAGAAAAAAAAAATAAAAATAAGTCACAATTAATACCTTTTATTAAATTTAGATATTAAATATGTATCATATGTCAAAGAATAAAGTGGTTGCTCAAAGCATGTACTAACCACAATTGCTGAACTGCAAAACACTATGCACAAATTTGTGCAAAAACACACTCATAAACCTTACTGTACCGTAACACTGGGCAGACCCTAATAAACCAATATACCACCCATACGGAAAATGCAGACCGTCAACAATATGAAACAAGGGATCATAATATCACAATTCTCATGTAGAGCCACAAAACACCCTTTTAGGGTGGAAAGTGTTCACAATGAGCTCCTTTTATGAACGACTATATGTAGATCCTTCAAGAGGTAGTGTGTCATGATTTAGGCTCTAAAACCCTTTCTGATGATTTGGTGCCACCTCAGTAAGGCCAATACACAATCTCTCCACTGCAAAACACTATACACAAACTTGTGCAAAAACACACTCATATAGCCTTACCAAACCATAACAGTACTAATTCCAAGGACAGGACGAGCTAAACCTTATGCGTGGAAAGGCAGCACTATAATTACACCGGGCTCTAAAACTCCAGTGCACAACCTAGTGAAACAAAAAAACAAAACAAAACAAAAAGGGCTGAAAATACTACACGCTAGCAGAATACTGTACCTTGATCACACATGAAAAGCACATGACACAACAGATATGAAGGCAAAATACTGAACTGGAAAGTTACCTCAAGAAGTCAGACTCAGCATGCAGCAATACTAGAAAAATTGAAATTTACATGCAAAACATCACAGATGCACATTTCCAAAAGCTGATATATTCCAGTTAATAAATTCTGAATAAAATACTTTTTTCTACCTGTTGTCGTCTGATCATTTAGTTTTTCTATTCGCTTTGGTCCCAGTGTCTTCTTTCCATTTGATATTTTTTCTCTCACCATGTCCATCATCCTCCTGTGTCCTTATGCGTCCTGTCTACCATCTGTAGCCCTGTCCCTATCCTTCAGTATCCCGATCCAGCTCTTAAATTCAACAGTTTTCCCTCCATCCATATCCAGCATTTCTCCTCACTCCCCTCCATCCATGTGCATATACTTCCCTCCCCTCCATCCATGTCCAGCACCTTCCCTCTTTCTCTCCTACCATGCCATCCAGTGTTATCCCTCTTTCTCTCTCCATCCTTCCACCCATTATCCTCTCCCAATCCTTCCATCCATTGTCTTCCTCTATCTCCCCTTCCTTCTAGACAGTTCTCTCTCTTGACCCTTTTCCATTCAGCATGTCCTCTCTCACCCCATCCTTCCAGTGTCTTTCCTCTTTCCCTCCCTACCAGCGTCTTCCCTCATTCTGCCCCCTCCTTCCAGCATTTTTCCTCTTTCTCCCTCCTTTCATCCAGACAGCATTTCTCAGTCTGACAGCTAGGGTCTCCCCCAGTTTCTCCCCAGCAGCTTCTCTCTCTCTCTCTTCTGCCCATGTCCCCTCTTTCTCTCCCCATCTCTCTCTGGCTCTCCCCTGCTCTTTTCCATGTCCCTGGCTCTCCCCTGTACTTTTCCATGGCCCCTCTTTCTCTCCCCATCTCTTTCTGGCTCTCCCCTGTACTTTTCCATGGCCCTCTTTCTCTCCCCATCCTTTCTGCTCTCCCTTACTTTCCTGGCCCCTCTTTCTCTCCCCATCTCTTTCTGGCTCTCCCCTGCTTTTTTCCATGTCCCTGGCTCTCCCCTGCTCTTTTCCATGGCCCCTCTTTCTCTCCCCATCTCTTTCTGGCTCTCCCCTGCTTTATTCCATGTCCCTGGCTCTCCCCTGCTCTTTTCCATGGCCCTCTTTCTCTCCCCATCTCTTTCTGGCTCTCCCCTGCTTTTTTCCATGTCCCCTCTTTCTCTCCCTATTGCTCTCTGGCTCTCCACTGCGCTGGCCATGTCCCCTGGCTCTCCCCTGCTCTCCTTCTCTCTCCTCCTACCGTTTCCAGCCAGTGGCCACGTTCTCTTCTCTCCCTCCGGCCCGGGCCTCTTTAGCTGACAGAAGAAGAAAAAGAAGCGCGGGGCCGCAGCAGCGTTCAGACATGCGCTGTCGGCTCTGCCGGTCCTCTGCCCCCGGAGTGGGAAATTGACGTCACGGGGCAGAGACCGGCACAGCCGACAGCGCATGTCTGAACACTGCTGCAGCCCCGCGCTTCTTTTCCTTCTTATGCTGGCTCCGAGAGAAGCGGCGGCAGCAGATCAGCTGCGTAGATGTCGTTCCTGGCTGCCGCTGCGCTGCTCAATAGAAGCGGCGGCAGCAGAAGATTTCGTCAGGAGTCTCGGCAGGGCCGTGGTAAGGTCAGAGCTGGGCTGGGGAGGCTTAGCCTCCCCAAGCCTCTTATACGGGGCGCCTATGGTGAACCACTTAGAAGTGATGATAGATTTTATTTTGTTTCATACATTTATAGACTGCCTATTGGAGAGGAAAGGGAAGACTAGATTGAGGTGAGATAAAGGGGCCTCTCAAAGGGCCCCTTTTACCAAGCTGCAGTAAAAAGGGGCTGGTGTCAGTGCATGTTTTACACATGTGCTGAGGCCCCCTTTTACCACAGCTGGTAAAGGTCTTGCCCTCCTGCAGGAAATGGCAATGTGGCAAGTAAAGCACTTGCTGCGCAGCCATTGTGGGGGGTGGGGAGCCCTTACCATCACCCATTGGAGGTAAGGGCTCCCGCATTAACCGGGCAGCGCACAGCACTTCCCGATTACCGTTGGGTACACTCTGGCGCTTACCGGTAGTACTGATATTCAGCATCACTAACCAGTTATGAGTTGCTGAATATCAGTAAATAGCCCTGGACAAGTGATTTAACTGGATAGGAGCCTCTCCTGCCCAGTTAAATCACTTTGAATATCAATCCCAATTTCTATACATAATGGAGCTCATTTTCAAAAGAGAAAAATGTCCGAAAAGTAGTATAAATTTGCATTTGGACATTTTTCTCACAAAAATGACCAAATTGGTATTTTCAAAACCAATTTTTAGACATTTTTCTTTGAAGTCCGTCAGAAGTACGTTGAAATCACAAGACGGCGTGCCAAGGGTGTGTTAAGGGCGGGATCTGGGTGTTCCTAACACTTTTGTTCTATTATGGCTGAAAAACACTTGGACATTTTTCAGCCATAATGGAACAAAACAAACCATCCAAAACTAAAACTAAGATGTTTTGAGCTAGACCTGTTTTTATAATGAATAAGACACAAAAAGGTGCCCTAAATGACCAGATGACCACTGGAGTGATTCAGGGGTGACCTCCCCTTACTCCCCTAGTGGTCATTAACCCCTTCCCACCTCCCCAAAATGTAATTAAAAACATTTCTTGCCAGCCTCAGATGTTATACTCAGGTCCATTAGAATAGCATGTAGGTCCCTGGAGTAGTCTAGTGGTGGGTGCAGTGCACTGCAGACAGGTGGACCCAGGCACATACCTCCCCGTACCTGTTACACTTGTGAAGGAAACTGTGAGCCCTCCAAAACTCACCAGAAACCCACGGTACCCACATATAGGTGGCCCCTTCACTTGTAAGGGCTATGGTAGTGGTGTACAGTTGGGGGGTGATGGGTTTTAGGGGGCTCAGCATACAAGACAAGGGAGCAATGGTGAGATGTATACCTGGGTGCATTTTATGAAGTTCACTGCAGTGCCTCCTAGGGTGCCCTATTGCTTTTCTGGAATATTTGGGGGACCAGTCTAAAAATGCTGGCTCCTCCTACATCCCAATGGCTTGATTTTTTGCTTTTTGCACTTGGCCATTTTTTGTTTGAAAATGGACCAAAAAAACAAAATGTCCAAATCACAAAACCTTGTTCAAAACAGTATTTTTGGAAAGAAAAAAAAGATAGATGTTTTTCTTTTTTGAAAATGACCTTCTTTCCTATTCAGATTTTGGACGTTTTTTTGCAAGATGTCCAAAGTCATAGTTAGATGTCATATTGAAAATGCCCCTTCTCATCTCATACAAGCACACACTTGTATACAAGCACACAGTTGTATACATAGGTAGGTGATATGCATATGTGTGTAGGGGGGAGCGAGGGGGGTATGGGAGGGAGGGAATTGCAGATCTTTGCCAGGCCTGGAAGAGAAGGGAGAAATGTGATGGGAGGGAGAATTGAGGGACTGACGGGGTACATACGCAACACATACACCTTTATTAGATATGTCACTGACTGCAGCTGAAAATTAACAGTTAGCCCTGAACTGCCGATTTAACCTGCCAGGAGCTGTTTCTGGCTAGTTAAATCATTTTGAATATCGACCTCAACTTATTTTATGTGTGCCCTCTGTTTTCAAAGTTTACAAATAATTGCATACCCCTTCCCCAATGAAATCAACAACCAATGTAGTGGCAAAGTGTGCAGGTGCTTTTATTGCCCTAATGCATGTACTTTTGCAATTTTAAATGAGAACCTACTGGCTTTGTTTCTCTTAGAAAAATATCAAATACAAAGTGTGCATGTTAAAATTGTCCATGTACTCTGCACCTCTATTTGTGGCTGTGGCCAAAATGCATTAAAACAATGCATATGCAGTTGAAAGTCAAATGTATGCACACTGCTTTCGTCCTCTGACCTAAAAAAAAAGTCACATGAATTCTAGGGATGGGCTGTTTGCAATGACATAGGAAATGTCAACAACATATTCCATGCCATTGCATGCCATTACATGAAAACCAGAAGAAAAAAACATATTTGCCAATAATAGTGTGCACTATTTGAAAATGATGCACAAACTTTCGAAAGGAATTCACACTTTTTCCCCGATAGTGCACTCATGTGTGAACCATCACACATGTGCACAATATCAGGAAAGAGTATGCATCTTTCTGAAAGAGTGTACCTTCTGCAAATAGTGCGCGATCTTAACAACATTGCCCCCAAAACAAAAATGAAGACTAACCAACCCCCCCCCCCCCCCCCCCCAAAATGAACAATGATGCAAACAACACAGGAAACCAAATAAAACATTTTCTGGGTTGTCTATCCCTAAAGAATATCTCTCTTGAATAAGGCTAAATGTATGTAGGTTATGGAAGTGATACCTACTTTTAGTCATATTTGACTAGGGTCAGGTCTTCAAAATCATGGTTCTGAAGAGAAACTCAGGAAGCATTATTGTAGGATTACCTGAGTTATCTTCATCTTTGCGTATTTTCAGCTTTACAAGATCCTCACATTCCTTGAGGATCTGAACTGCATCTTCCGTGGAGCAGTTGTCTAACCGAATGTTATTAATAGCAAGCAGTTTATCACCCAGCTCTAGTGTTCCAGTTCTGTTAGCAAATGAATAGTAGTACATAATTAATTAAAATGAATATCTGTTACTTATGCACATTTTAACTGTAATGTACCAATCAAATTGATTTTCTATTGTTGAAAAGATTTTATGTTAAGCTTTTTCTGTCTATTATTTGATTAAAATCATTAGGCTAAGATACTGAAATGATAAAGTATTCAAATGATTTAAAAGGTAAGAGGCCACAGTCTTTGTAATAAAATGTTATATTGCACTATATATAAAACAGGAAAAAATTATCAGTATGTTTATACTGTAGTTACAACATGCAATGCTTGGATGAATTGAGGGGTATATATAGGAAAGCAAGATGATTAGCCAATCAGAAATTCTGGGCTGGATATTTAAAATCCTTACCCCCCACTCTCCCCGTTTACTAAGCCACACGCTATTGCTGACACTGCCCATTCCGCATGGCTTAGTAAACAGGAGGGGGTACATATTTAGCAACTGCCACTAAGTACTAGATTCAGTAAATGGCGCTGAAAAAACAGGACTGAAAAAATCAGTGTGGCGCACTATTCTATATATGACGCTCGAGTTGCGCACCATTTATAGAATAGGGCTTAAAGCCTGTTTCCGCACCAAACCTTGGGCATAAAGATTTATACTAACTGAAACCTGGTGTAAATCCTGGCTGTTAAGCATGGATCCCTGGTATTCGGTAATACTGCATGTATCTCTAGTGAATGCCCTGACCCACTCATGCCCCTCCCATGGCCACACCCCTTTTTGAGTTGCACACTATATGATTTTTGCACAGATCTTTACAGAATAGTGGGTAGCAAGATGTGCACACAAATCCAAAATGCAAACAACGTCAATAGATCATTAGCGAATTTAGTTGTGTGCACATCTCAGGATAGTGCAAGGTATTTACAAAATCTGAGGTAAATGTTTAAGTGCTCTATTTTTGAATTTTCAATGACACTACATAGTGCTGATCAAAATTATTACAGAACACCCCAGCACATTCTGTGTGGAAGTTAATTCCATAAAGGGTGCTCTAAAGAGCCCTGCCCAAATGTATGCCCTTTCTGTATGTGAGAGTAAAAGTACACACCCATCTGTGGTAGGGTGCACATGTATCCCCACGCATCTCCACAGCTGAGTGTATTTGTAGATACCATGTTTGCTGAAGTGGCAGGCATGGGACTGCTTGAGACAGAAAGCCTAACTTTGTTGCTGCAGACACCTTCCTCCTCCTTCTGGCCAGGTTCAAGCTGGGCCTTGAGAACTGACTGTTCTTGGTGCCTGGCCTGAGGAGGGACAGCATAAAGATGTGGAGGGCCTGGGAAAGGCTGGCCAGATGTTTCGACAAGATAGCTTCCTACCAGAGAAGTAAGTGCCAACAGGGGGCAATATGAGAAGGGTGACTAGGCCAGGTGCATTTATAGATGTATCTGACAGTGTCTCCATAGTATAAAAAAGTCTACATGCATGATGGACACCATTTCTGAGAACAGGACCTCATTGGGGCTGTTGAAAGGTAATTGAGTGGAGTATATAAGAGGATAAGTTACAAAGCACCTAGCTGCACATACAAAGGAGTAACACACTTCACATTCTCAAACATATAAGTCCCTCACCAGTGGTAGCAAATAGGTCTGACAGCACATATACCTGTTAGTGAAGGTGGAAGCCAAGCACCCAGGAAGGTGTACTGAGATGTCATCCACCTATCTAAGCTACTAGCCATTATCATACTCGGAAATTTCTCTCGACCCCCCCCCCCCCCAAGTAATTTGAAACAGTTCATTGGTCTTGAGCCTCAGAGAAGTGACAGAGGAGACTGACAGAGTGAGAGTGGGAGAAAGTTTTTAATGAGTGCCAACTGCCAGCTTGGGGGGGAGGGAGGGTTGAACTCTGGAGATGTAGGGGAGGATAGGTGAAGGAGGCAGGCACATATGTTCCCAGGATAAAAACATGTGAAAAGGGCAATGTGAATGTTCCATGAAGGACCCAGCTGCCAACCTTGATCCTGCATTGTCACACCCTCTCCCCCCCCCCCCCCCCCCCCCCCCCCCCACGGAGAAGTCTTACCCAAGGCCCACATCAAATAACATCACAGACAAAGGGAAAAAGTCATACCCTGGCTATCAGAGTCTTCCAACTGCCTGATGTACACACTGAACTCCCAGAAGCTATCAATATGGTACTGAGCATATACACATGTTCTGAAAAGAAGTGGCGTGATTCATTCACCAGAGTCCATGGTGGCCCTGCAAGATGACCTCTCTAATTCTTTCTCTCTCCCATCCCCCCCATACATCTGTGCAGATTGAGGATCTGAAGGGCTAGATTCCTTTGACTGTATTGAAGTGATTGGCTGGAGAAGATCTGGCAGAATGGAGGAGGAATCACAGTACCAAACCCTTACATATGCTGGCACAATTATTGAATAGCTACAAGAATTCATTAACTATAGCAGTTGAAAGGATAAAAGTGGTAATTCTATAAATTGGTCTCATTTTAAGTGCCACAAAGGAGTGCACCTAAGCCATTATATAAGATATAATATTAGCGCAAAGCCATATTGGTGTGCCAAATATTTGGCATGCCTACTTATGACAGGTCAATGGCTGCTAAGATACCTTCTTGCAGGGATTGTTAATGATGGAACCAATTTCTGTGGTGTTCCCTCCATTATCACACACCTAACAGCTGTTTTAAAAAATATATATATCATCTCGGCAAGAACTCCTCTAGGACCTGCTGGCATGCAGGTGCAGGCCTGGCCCTAGCACCCTGGGCACCACTGAACCACCAGGAGCCCTCTGGACCCCTTGCAATAAGCTCCCTCTTAATCACTCCTCACTTTCCTTCCATCCTCTGCCTTCACCCCTGCCTCACAACATTCCCTTCCTACCTGTATTCCCATGCCATCTCAGGAACTGTAAGATGATTGGCAAGAAGTGATGGTGTTGGATACAGAGCAGATCCCCGATATCTAGTTGCTGCCATCAACTGCTCCCCAAGCAGCTAATGCAACATCTCCTGTGACATACTGAGATACAACCCCGGCTGTCACACAGGGTGCAACTGGATATGGAGCAATAACTGTTGCAGTGTGGCAGATGGGCCAGCAGCTGGATGCCATGGACCAGAGGCTAAGGGTCAATGATGAGAGGACAGGTAGCATGTCCCTCATTCAAGGGCAAATGCTTAGATGCTTATTCTCATAACATCTGCTCTTGAATGAGTTGGCATCCTCCACATATTCTCTCCTGGTGTTCTTTAGCCCTGCTACCTCCTGACAGCTATCTCTCTCCTCTTCCTGGTGTGGCCTGCCTTGCTCGGTTTCCCATCCCCCTTTTCCAAACAATATTTCTATCAAATTGACAAAAATATAAAAGGGTAGATATTCAGCTGGCGATAGTCAGCATTTTTATGTCTACCACCGGCTATATTCCTAGATGTTCAATGCAGGACCATGTCCAGGTACCAGCACTGAATATCCGGTTGTATGCTGACAGCTAAAACTTATGCAGTTAAGTGCAATATTCAGCCCTTAACCACATAAGCTGAACCGCTTAAAGACAGGACTGCTATTTATGGGGGCCCAATTTAAGCAGTTATCTTATGTGGTTAAGGACTGAAAATCGACACTTAACTGCATAAGTTCCAACTCCACCCCTGGAATGTCCACAAGTTAGCCAGTTTTCTACCCGCAAATATTCAGCTGCACTTGCCATTTAAGTGCCATTGAATATTTGCAGTTAGCCAATGGCAAGCCTCTCCGGGCTATTTAAATTGCTTTGAATATCAGGTGGAAAATTTTTCTGTCTAGTATCTCCGTTGTCTCTTGTTTCTGGTACATGGTTCCCTACACCCTTTGCTTTACCCATGTGCACTCCCTCTTGGAGACAGACTACTCTATTGAATTTCTGATGAAGAAAGCCCTGTGAAACATGAGGCAACCCAAATATACTGTAGGTGAGCCTTCTCCAATGTGGTCATGCTGATCCTACAGGCTAATCTTCAACCCAGCCTTCCCTTTGATCTGACTCAAATGAACCAGTGCTGGAGGAGAGGGACACAGAAATAGAAATCTTTCTTTGGTGCTAGTGCCATGCCTGTGGTTCTTTGATATATGGATCAGTTGTTGCATGTCTCCATCAGCAGACATAACAGTGCCCAAGGTTATGGCTGGGGCTGCAATGTGCAATATATCACTGGCAATGTCAGAATATATATGTACTATATGTCAACACAACACAGTCCATATAAAGCCTGCCCACTGCAGCATTGTCATCCCACCACTCATCATACCCCTTGACCACCAGTATGGACATGCATGCCTTAATTCAATAATGTTAAACCAAAGAAAAAAGGATTATCATATAAACTCCTTACTAATAGTCAATAGTCTAAGAAAAAGTAAGCATCATATAGCCCTCCTTGGTAACCAACCCTAAATCAATAAAAACAAAAAGCCAAGTGAGGGAAGAACATACCCATACATTTCAAGGGTTCTCTTATACGATTTATCGGAAGCCTACTGATAGAGATACTCAATTGCATTTTCAAAGTTTTCATCTGTGTAAATTTTGTGAGAGTATTCCTACAGGTCAATTTTTAAGGTTAAGACAGATTTGCTCCTCTGTTGATGAGTATAAACTACAACCTGCAGTTTCATTAAAAAAAATTCTGGCATGTGGTTATCCGGAGCCAGTTATTTAGAAGGCATGCAAAAGAGCAAGATGGGCATAACATACTTACCTTTTGCTACCTCTAGAATTGCGTCCTTCTCAGTGGGAGACTTGTGTGTTACCTTCTTCAGTAGGCATCAATAAGGTGAAATCTAGTAGTTTGAATTTTTGGCACATTTTGTAGTTAAATCAAGTATTTGTTGAACCATCTATTTGCTTTTAAGTATGGTAAAAATTTGAAGGATATTCTGGTATCTTGCTCCTGTGCCTGTGATGCATACTTTGGATTCTAGTGATGTTTCCTCTAGGGATCATTTTCCTTGTTTGCACTGTAGTGTTTGTAGTTCTTCTTTTTCTGGTTGTGATTTAGATTTAAATGGATGGCAGATCAGTCTGGTTGCCGTATCTCACAAAAGATATAGCAGAAATAGAAGAGCAACCAAAATGATACAGGGGATGGAAAAACTATTTGGGTTTCTGCCATGTACTTGTGACCTGGCTTGACCACTGTTGGAAACAGGATTCTGGACTCTGATCCAGTGTGGCTATTCTTATGTTCTTATACTACCCGTCAGACACTACAAGTGGTATATGCTATCTGGCACCCATGCTCTTTAGTATATGTGGGCAAAACTACATGTTCTTTGAAAACTTGGATGGTTGAGCTTTGCAGCCGCATTCAATAATGGAATGTTCATGCACAATTGGTTGAACATTGTTCAGTTATCCCCTCAATATTTCCCTCTCCCTGGCAAAGTTCCTTCCATCACATTGCCCCCAATGAGGTCTCCTCCTCTGATCAGGACATCCCATTCATAACTCCCCTCTCCATCAGAACCCCCTTGATGCTCCACCCTTCCTAGACTGGATCCTTCCAAGCCTTTGCGCCCCTTGACCAAAACCCTACCCACCTCTGTTACCTACCGAATTCTAACCCTAACTCCAGCCCTAACCCTAACCCCCTCCACTCTTACCCCATTCTGTGCTGGCTTCAAAATGATGACTTCTTTGGAGAAGCAAATCAATTTCCTTTTCCTTTTGCATTTATTTACTTTCATTACATAAAGATCTGTTGCCCTTTATATAGTCCCTTTCAGATTAGCCTAAGATGTTTGGTTTGATGTGAATGGACTTTGCCTTAGGTTTTATACCAAACCACAAGTGCTCCCCCCCCCCTCCGGGACATTAGACAGCCTTTCTCCATTTGTGAGTGCTAGATCCAGTTTCAACCCTTCCCTGGTAGGTTCTAGTACCATTTGTCTGAGCAAAGCTCCTTATAAAGCATTTGTGATCATTCTAGTACTGTACAGATTTGAGGAAGGGATTCTCCAATCAATATCTGGTAGATATCTGTTCAAACTTCTTCTACTAACCTATAAATGTACTCACTCTGCTGCTCCCCAGTATCTCTCCACACTCGTCCTTCCCTACACCCCTTCCCGTGCACTCCACTCCATGGATAAATCCTTCTTATCTGTTCCCTTCTCCACTACTGCCAACTCCAGACTTCGCGCCTTCTGTCTCGCTGCACCCTACGCCTGGAATAAACTTCCTGAGCTCCTACGTCTTGCCCCATCTTTGGCCACCTTTAAATCTAGACTGAAAGCCCACCTCTTTAACATTGTTTTTGACTCGTAACCACTCGCCTCCACCTACCCTCCTCTCCTCCTTCCTGTACACATTAATTGATTTGATTTGATTTGCTTATTTTATTTTTTGTCTATTAGATTGTAAGCTCTTTGAGCAGGGACTGTCTTTCTTCTATGTTTGTGCAGCGCTGCGTACGCCTTGTAGCGCTATAAAAATGCTAAATAGTAGTAGTAGTAGTAGTAGATTAAAGGCATTCACTATTATCACCTCTCCCTTCATTCCCACCTATTCTTCCATTTGAGTCTGAGGTCTTTAAACTACATCTGTCTGGATGGAGGTGCCATCTCTTTCAAGAATGATCCACAGTACCCACGTTCCCTACTTTTCAGCTGTATTAATATTGTTTTTGATGTATAGAGCTACTCTTTTCCCTTATCTCCTTTCTCTACCCCTCCTGAATAGATTATAGCCAAGTATGGCAGTATCCTATTCATGAGACTCATTAAACCATGTCTCTTTAATAACCACAATATCTAAGTCCATTTCCTCCATCAGGATTCCAGATCAGGAACTTTGTTGCCTAGATTGTGAGCATTTGTGCTCATAGCCTTCCAGCAATTTTTGAATGACATACTTGTATTTTGTACAGTTTTTATTCCAGTCTCCTCTACTTCTTTGCTGCTAATGAGTGACCAAAATTATGACTCAATGATGACTCTATGTTCTCCACCATAGTAATGTTTTTGCTGGGTTGACATTCTAATTTTGTTTTCTTCCATCTGTCATCTCCTTCTTCTAAGGCTAAAAAATGACAACATAATGCTCCCCTTCCAACTGCCATCTCAAGATCATATTATTGGTTGTCTTTCTTTCTCCCCTCCATCACTACCTTTAACAACACTCTTCTTCAATGCACTTTACTACATGCCCTCTAGACCCACTGCCAGCACTTTGGAATAAATCTTCTTGTCAAGGCTTGACAGACTTAGCACTGTCTATCATTTCACATAGCTTATCAGCAGGTTTGGTACCTGTTCTTTGGAAAACAGCATGGATCATCCCCACCCTGAAAAAATAGTCTGCTGACCCATCTGACCCTGCCAACTATCATCCAATATAAAACCTTTGTTTCCTCTCCAAAATAGCTGAGAAAATAATTTATCATCAACTCTTGGGTTTTGTTGAGAAAAGGCTGCTTCTTCACACCAATCAGGCTTTTGGGCGTGTCACAGTGCTCAGACTATTATTACTGCTCTCCTTAATGATCTTTATGCTGCTCTGGATAAGGGTAATATCACTTTGTATCAATTGATCTCTCTGCAGCATTTGATTTAGTAGATCATTCTCTTCTTCTCACTCATCTCTCTGATATAGGAGTTACCGGCTCTGTTCACAACTGTTTTTTTTTATTTGTCTCTAATCGCTCATTTGTTGTACAGGTTAACTCTTCAACTTCTTCCACATACCCTCATTCATGTGCAGTCCCCCAAGGTTCAGTTTTGTCTCCTTTACTTTTCAATATTTTGGTCAGTCCACTTGCATCCTTAATTCAATCATTCAACATCAAGTTCCATATATATGCTGAAGATACATTACTAACTTTCCTGGTCACTCCACAAAAAATCCCCTTCAGAATTGTCTTGATGCCGTGGCTGATTGGCTCGCTAAGAACAAATTGAAATTAAATCCAGAGAAAACAACAGCTTGTTGGGTTTCTGGCCCATTGTCACAGCTTGATTTTCCACCAATGCTTTTTGATTGTTTAATTACTCCAGGTTGGATCATTGTAATGTAATCTACTCTGGTCTCCCAGTATCCCAAATTAAACGACTATACACTTCACAGATCCATTTCCTCTGTAAAGATAAAAGGTTTGACCGCCACTACTCTCTTGCTTACATTGGCTTTATGTTAAATATCATATCCCTTTCAAGATCCTCACACTCATGAACAAAACCTACTATTCTGGTGATCCCACATATCTGTAAACACTAATCATCCCTTCTACCCCTACATGCAATCTCCAATCCTTGGACGCCAATTTTTAAAAAGAGTTCTAGGGGTGATTTAGGAAATTATAGACCAGTAAGCCTGGTGTCCGTGCCGGGCAAAATAGTGGAAACTATTATAAAGAATAAAATTACAGAACACGTGGACAAACATGATTTAATGGAACAGAGTCAGCATGAGGAATTTGCTTCATTTCTTTGAAGGTGTGAATAATCATGTGGATAAAGGTGAGCCGGTTGATGTACTGTATCTAGATTTTCAGAAAGCTTTTGATAAAGTTCCTCATGAGAGACTCCTGAAAAAATTAAAGAGTCATGGGATAGGAGGCAACGTTCTGGTGTGGATTAGTAATTGGTTATTGGAGAGAAAACAGGGTTAAATGGTCATTTCTCTCAATGGAGAAGGATGAACAGTGGAGTGCCACAGGGATCTGTACTGGAACCAGTACTAATTATCATATTTATAAATGATATGGAAATCGGAACAATGAGTGAGGTGATCAAATTTGTCAATGATACAAAACTATTCAAGGTGGTTAAAACATGTGTGAACTGTGAAATATTGCAGGAAGACCTTAGGAAATTGGAAGACTGGGCGTCCAAATGGCAGACGAAATTTAATGTGGACAAATGCAAGGTAATGCACATTGGAAAGAATAATCCAAGTCATAGTTACCTGATGCTAGGCACCTTGGGGGTCAGCATTCAAGAAAAAGATCTAGGTGTCTTGGTAGTTAATATGCTGAAATCTTCTGCTCAGTGTGCGGCAGTGACCAAAAAAGCAAATAGGATGCTAGGAATTATTAGGAAAGGGATGGTGAAAAAGACCGAAAATACTATAATGCCTTTGTATTGCTCTATAGTGCATCTGTATTGTGTTCAGTTCTGGTCGCCGTATCTCAAAAAAGATATAGCTGAATTAGAATAGGTTCAAAGAAGAGCGACCAAAATGATAAAGGGGATGGAACTGCTCTCGTATGAGGAAAGGCTAAAGAAGTTAGGGCTCCTCATCTTGGAAAAGAGACAGATAAGGGGAGATATGATTGAGGTCTACAAAATCCTGAGTGGTGTAGAACGAGTAGAAGTAAATCGATTTTTTTACTCATTCCAAAAGTACAAATACTAAGGGGCACTCAAGGAAGTTACATGGAAATACATTTAAAACAAATAGGAGGAAATATTTTTTCACTCAACAAATAGTTAAATTCTGGAACTCTTTGCCAGAGGATGTGGTTTAAAAAAGGTTTGGAGAAATTCCTGGAGGAAAAGTCCATAGTCTATTATTTAGGCAGACATGGGGAGCAACTGCTTGCCCTAGGATTTGTAGTATGGAGTTGCCACAATTTGGGTTTCTGCCAGGTACTTGTGACCTGGCTTGGCCACTGTTTGGAGAACAGGATACTGGGCTAGATGGACCATTGTTCTGACCCAGTATGGCTACTCTTATCTTTTTATGACTCTAATCGACTTGTACTCGTTAAGCTGATTCACTATGAATCTACTCGTCAATCTACTTTCTCCTTTTTAGCACCTAAACTCTGGAATGATTTACTAGGTAATATACAGAGTGAAGAGTTTTTCCCCAAATTCAAGTCTCCTTTAAAACCTATTTTTACCAGCATGCATTTGATTAAGTCTTTAGTAGTTCTGAGTTGGAGCCTGGTATGCAGGTTTTGCTTTTGCTCTGATTACTCTCTAGAGTGCAAGATTGTCCTCGTTCCTATATTTAATGGCGTTCCTTTCCTATATGATTTAAGTTTTTAGCCTTATGTACACCGCTTAGATTCCGCTATGTTGGAATTGGCAATTTATCACGTTTATAATAAATATAAACATAGAATAACAATAAATACTGGTAAAACACATATTTTTGTTTATTCAGACTTTTGATATACCTCTTTTTCCAACTCATGGGTCAAAACGGTTTATAAAATAAAATAAATGGTCACATAATAAAGGAAGAAACAAAATGCCATTAATAATAGGAAAGAACTGAGAGGAAGTGACATCATTGGGTACAGATGGATGCCCCTCTGGGTTATCCAGAGCACAGACATTGAAAGAGCTCATCAGCTGGCTGGTCTGAGGGACTTAACTCTGTTGTGTGATATCATTGTGTTTCCATATATTTTATGACAAAGAGTGAATGCTCTGTGCAGCAGGTCAGCTTGGTGTCTGCATGCTTGCTAGGGCGGAGAGGACATTGTACTCTTTAATGACATTGTGACACTGCACCACCATTGAGATTATCAACACTGGATGGAACTACTGTGCCAGAAAAAGCTTTGGTATCGGTTGCTGAATGCTATTGGCCTTTCGTATACACTGGAGGGGAGATCGTACACTGTGCGGAGGACATGCAATCCCGCTCTGCAAAGGCAGATCTATCTGCAGTGGACCCTGAGTCTGCAATCATGGGATTCCCCCCTGACAAGAGTTCGACAGCTGGAATGCCACATTGGCAAAGCCTGGTGGGAGGTCCACAATAACTGCCCTGTATTAGCATCAAATGAGACCACCTTGGCTGTGTTGTGGATCCATGTTAGCAACTGGCTGGGGAGATATGTTGGACAACTGTGATGGTGCTTTGGTGAGATAATGTTGTTGTCACTCCATGCCTGTATGGAGGGGTTGCTCCATAAGGGGCATCTTTTTTTGTTTCTGTACTTGAATATCTGTTGCTTCTTCTTCTTTGCTTGCCATTAGACTGGCAGGCGATAGCTTTCTTTGGGAGAGGGAGGTGGAGGAGGTGGAAGGGGTGGGAAGTGGGTGGGGGGGATTGGGATGACTCCAGATAACAATGAGGGTGTGGTTTGGGGGGTGATGGGAGATTGGTGGGGAGTATCACAAGCCTTGTGGGATTGGGGAGGGCTGTTTCTCCTTTACTTTGCTTTTGGACTAGCACATTCATTACATTGTTGTTATGGTGAACCTTACTTTTTTCTCTTATAATGTTACTGCAAAATTTGCCTCTGAAACACCAAGTTTATTTTAAAGAGGCCTTACACATCCGTATGGATGAGAAGTTTATTCATGAAACACATTTCGTTCCTAAATTTAAACATTTTTTGGTACATAAAAATTACCAATCCAACAACGGGGATAATGCTAAACTACCAGAGTCTATATTACATTACCTCACAAAGACTCCAGTGTGCCAATTGTATCAAAACTTGCCTTCAGTCCACGCTGGTGAGAACGCCAACCTGGCAGGCAGCCGAATATAACAGCGTCAATTAGTGGGTGGTTCCTCCTGAGGAAGTGTAACAAAATGCGGTCCAGCATTGGGGAACCACGTTACATATGAGAATTATTTCTGCCTGAATGGCGAAGTTTGTGCAAGAAGTTTAAGAGTCACATTACCCAAGAGAGTGGAGTTGTTGCAAATAACAGCATTTGACTGGAATACATCTAGCATCGAGTCGTTAAGGAGATTGGCAACGGCGTTAACAGTGAGAGATAAGTGCTTGGACATTGTTTGATTCGCTCGCTGCATCAAATGAAATCAATTTAAAGAGACATTACTCGATAATAAGTAGTATGTTAATAGCTCTTGTTTAGGATTCGATGTTTGATAAATATAACAGCATATTTATTGTATAATATCAGCAACATTGGATGAGTGGTGTATGAATGGTGATGAATGAGAGGTTAACTGTTTGTATGTGTCATATGTTTTATATGAACACATTAATGTAATAAAAGCAAGTTTTGATACAATTGGCACACTGGAGTCTTTGTGAGGTAAAGCGAATGCTACATACCTGTAGAAGGTATTCTCCGAGGACAGCAGGCTGATTGTTCTCACTGATGGGTGACGTTCACGGCAGCCCCTCCAATCGGAATCTTCACTAGCAAAATCCTTCCCGCCCGAAACCGGCTCGTGCTGGCCAGTCTCATATGTAGCAAGACAAAGAGAAGGGAAGACACAACTCCAAAGGGGAGGTGGGCGGGTTTGTGAGAACAAACAGCCTGCTGTCCTCGGAGAATACCTTCTACAGGTATGTAGCATTCGCTTTCTCTGAGGACAAGCAGGCTGCTTGTTCTCACTGATGGGGTATCCCTAGCCCCCAGGCTCACTCAAAACAACCACCATGGTCAATTGGGCCTCGCAACGGCGAGGACATAACTGAGATTGACCTAACAATTTATCCAACTAACTGAGAGTGCAGCCTGGAACAGAATAAACATGGGCCTAGGGGGGTGGAGTTGGATTCTAAACCCCGAACAGATTCTGAAGCACTGACTGCCTGAACAGACTGTCGCGTCGGGTATCCTGCTGCAGGCAGTAATGAGATGTGAATGTGTGGACAGATGACCACGTCGCAGCTTTGCAAATCTCTTCAATAGTGGCTGACTTCAAGTGGGCTACCGACGCTGCCATGGCTCTAACATTATGAGCCGTGACATGACCCTCAAGAGCCAGCCCAGCCTGGGCGTAAGTGAAGGAAATGCAATCTGCTAGCCAATTGGATATGGTGCGTTTCCCCACAGCCACTCCCCTCCTGTTGGGATCAAAAGAAACAAACAATTGGGCGGACTGTCTGTTGGGCTGTGTCCGCTCCAGATAGAAGGCCAATGCTCTCTTGCAGTCCAATGTGTGCAGCTGACGTTCAGCAGGGCAGGAATGAGGACGGGGAAAGAATGTTGGCAAGACAATTGACTGGTTCAGATGGAACTCCGACACAACCTTTGGCAAGAACTTAGGATGAGTGCGGAGGACTACTCTGTTATGATGAAATTTGGTATAAGGGGCCTGGGCTACCAGGGCCTGAAGCTCACTGACTCTACGAGCTGAAGTAACTGCCACCAAGAAAATGACCTTCCAGGTCAAGTACTTCAGATGGCAGGAATTCAGTGGCTCAAAAGGAGGTTTCATCAGCTGGGTGAGAACGACATTGAGATCCCATGACACTGTAGGAGGCTTGACAGGGGGCTTTGACAAAAGCAAACCTCTCATGAAGCGAACAACTAAAGGCTGTCCTGAGATCGGCTTACCTTCCACACGGTAATGGTATGCACTGATCGCACTAAGGTGAACCCTTACAGAGTTGGTCTTGAGACCAGACTCAGACAAGTGCAGAAGGTATTCAAGCAGGGTCTGTGTAGGACAAGAGCGAGGATCTAGGGCCTTGCTGTCACACCAGACGGCAAACCTCCTCCATAGAAAGAAGTAACTCCTCTTAGTGGAATCTTTCCTGGAAGCAAGCAAGATGCGGGAGACACCCTCTGACAGACCCAAAGAGGCAAAGTCTACGTTCTCAACATCCAGGCCGTGAGTGCCAGGGACCGGAGGCTGGGATGCAGAAGCGCCCCTTCGTCCTGTGTGATGAGGGTCGGAAAACACTCCAATCTCCACGGTTCTTCGGAGGACAACTCCAGAAGAAGAGGGAACCAGATCTGACGCGGCCAAAAAGGAGCAATCAGAATCATGGTGCCTCGGTCTTGCTTGAGTTTCAACAAAGTCTTCCCCACCAGAGGTATGGGAGGATAAGCATACAGCAGACCCTCCCCCCAGTCCAGGAGGAAGGCATCCGATGCCAGTCTGCCGTGGGCCTGAAGCCTGGAACAGAACTGAGGGACTTTGTGGTTGGCTCGAGATGCGAAGAGATCTACCAAGGGGGTGCCCCACACCTGGAAGATCTGTCGCACTATACGGGAATTGAGCGACCACGCGTGAGGTTGCATAATCCTGCTCAACCTGTCGGCCAGACTGTTGTTTACGCCTGCCAGATATGTGGCTTGGAGCACCATGCCGTGATGGCGAGCCCAGAGCCACATGCTGACGGCTTCCTGACACAGGGGGTGAGATCCGGTGCCCCCCTGCTTGTTGATGTAATACATGGCAACCTGGTTGTCTGTCTGAATTTGGATAATTTGGTGGGACAGCCGATCTCTGAAAGCCTTCAGAGCGTTCCAGACCGCTCGTAACTCCAGAAGATTGATCTGCAGATCGCGTTCCTGGAGGGACCAGCTTCCTTGGGTGTGAAGCCCATCGACATGAGCTCCCCACCCCAGGAGAGACGCAACCGTGGTCAGCACTTTTTGTGGCTGAGGAATTTGGAAAGGACGTCCCAGAGTCAAATTGGACCAAATCGTCCACCAATACAGGGTTTTGAGAAAACTCGTGGACAGGTGGATCACATCTTCTAGATCCCCAGCAGCCTGAAACCACTGGGAAGCTAGGGTCCATTGGGCAGATCTCATGTGAAGGCGGGCCATGGGAGTCACATGAACTGTGGAGGCCATGTGGCCCAGCAATCTCAACATCTGCCGAGCTGTGATCTGCTGGGACGCTCGCACCCGCGAGACGAGAGACAACAAGTTGTTGGCTCTCGTCTCTGGGAGATAGGCGCAAGCCGTCCGAGAATCCAGCAGAGCTCCTATGAATTCGAGTTTCTGCACTGGGAGAAGATGGGACTTTGGATAATTTATCATAAACCCCAGTAGCCCCAGGAGGCGAATAGTCATCTGCATGGACTGTAGAGCTCCTGCCTCGGATGTGTTCTTCACCAGCCAATCGTCGAGATATGGGAACACGTGTACCCCCAGCCTGCGAAGTGCCGCTGCTACTACAGCCAAGCACTTCATGAATACTCTGGGCGCAGAGGCGAGCCCAAAGGGTAGCACACAGTACTGGAAGTGACGTGTGCCCAGCTGAAATCGCAGATACTGTCTGTGAGCTGGCAGTATCGGGATGTGTGTGTAGGCGTCCTTTAAGTCCAGAGAGCATAGCCAATCGTTTTCCTGAATCATGGGGAGAAGGGTGCCCAGGGAAAGCATCCTGAACTTTTCTTTTACGAGATATTTGTTCAGGGCCCTTAGGTCTAGGATGGGACGCATCCCCCCTGTTTTCTTTTCCACAAGGAAGTACCTGGAATAGAATCCCAGCCCTTCTTGCCCAAATGGCACGGGCTCGACCGCATTGGCACTGAGAAGGGCGGAGAGTTCCTCTGCAAGTACCTGCTTGTGCTGGAAGCTGTAAGACTGAGCTCCCGGTGGACAATTTGGAGGTTTTGAGGCCAAATTGAGGGTGTATCCTTGCCGGACTATTTGGAGAACCCACTGATCGGAGGTTATGAGAGGCCACCTTTGGTGAAAAGCTTTCAACCTCCCTCTGACCGGCAGGTCGCCCGGCACTGACCGTTGGATGTCGGCTATGCTCTGCTGGAGCCAGTCAAAAGCTCGTCCCTTGCTTTTGCTGGGGAGCCGAGGGGCCTTGCTGAGGCGCACGCTGCTGACGAGAGCGAGCGCGCTGGGGCTTAGCCTGGGCCGCAGGCTGTCGAGAAGGAGGATTGTACCTACGCTTACCAGAAGAGTAGGGAACAGTCCTCCTTCCCCCCAAAAATCGTCTACCTGTAGAGGTAGAAGCTGAAGGCTGCCAGCGGGAGAACTTGTCGAAAGCGGTATCCCGCTGGTGGAGCTGCTCTACCACCTGCTCAACTTTTTCTCCAAAAATGTTATCCGCAAGGCAAGGCGAGTCCGCAATCCGCTACTGGAGTCTATTCTCTAGGTCGGAGGCACGCAGCCATGAGAGTCTGCGCATCACCACACCTTGAGCAGCGGCCCTGGACGCAACATCAAAGGTGTCATACACCCCTCTGGCCAGGAATTTTCTGCACGCCTTCAGCTGCCTGACCACCTCCTGAAAAGGCTTGGCTTGCTCAGGGGGGAGCTTATCCACCAAGCCCGCCAACTGCCGCACATTATTCCGCATATGTATGCTCGTGTAGAGCTGGTAAGACTGAATTTTGGCCACGAGCATAGAGGAATGGTAGGCCTTCCTCCCAAAGGAGTCTAAGGTTCTAGAGTCCTTGCCCGGGGGCGCCGAAGCATGCTCCCTAGAACTCTTAGCCTTCTTTAGGGCCAAATCCACAACTCCAGAGTCGTGAGGCAACTGAGTGCGCATCAGCTCTGGGTCCCCATGGATCCGGTACTGGGACTCGATCTTCTTGGGAATGTGGGGATTACTTAATGGCTTGGTCCAGTTCGCCAGCAATGTCTTTTTGAGGACATGATGCATGGGTACTGTGGACGCTTCCTTAGGTGGAGAAGGATAGTCCAGGAGCTCAAACATTTCAGCCCTGGGCTCGTCCTCCACAAACACCGGGAAGGGGATGGCCGTAGACATCTCCCGGACAAAGGAAGCGAAAGACAGACTCTCGGGAGGAGAAAGCTGCCTTTCAGGAGAGGGAGTGGGATCAGAAGGAAGACCATCAGACTCCTCGTCAGAGAAATATCTGATGTCCTCCTCCTCCTCCCACGAGGCCTCACCATCGGTATCAGACACAAGTTCACGAACCTGTGTCTGAAGCCGTGCCCGGCTCGACTCCGTGGAACCACGGCCACGGTGGGAGCGTCGAGAGGTAGACTCCCTCGCCCGCACCGGCGAAGCTCCCTCTGCCGACGTCGTTGGGGAGCCTTCCTGGGAGGCTACCGCAGTCGGTACCGATGTCGGAGACCTCACCCCGGGCAAGGGGCCAGCCGGCGCCTCACTCGACGGTACCGGTGGCGCAAGCACCCCCCGGTACCGGAGGGGAAGGGCGCAACAGCTCTCCCAGGATCTCTGGGAGAACGGCCCGGAGACTCTCGTGCAGAGCGGCTGTGGAGAAAGACATGGAAGCCGATGCAGGTGTCGATGTCAGAGTCTGTTCCGGGCGTGGAGGCTGTTCCGGGCTGTCCATAGTGGAGCACATCGACACCTCTTGAACAGAGGGTGAGCGGTCCTCTCGGTGCCGATGCCTGCTGGGTGCCGACTCCCTCGGTGACCCAGAGCTCTCGGTGCCGACATGGGAAGGAGACCGGTGTCGATGCTTCTTCGACTTCTTGGGACGAAGCATGTCACCGGAGCTTCCCGGCACCGACGAGGAGGACATAGAATCCAGCCGTCGCTTCCTCGGGGCCGAGGCCGAAGAAGGTCGGTCTCGGGGGGGCTGTACCGCAGGAGCCCTCAGGGTAGGGGGAGACCCACCAGAAGGCTCACCGCCACCAGCAGGGGAATGGACAGCCCTCACCTGCACTCCAGATGAAGCACCACCGGTCCGACGACATCAGCAGACGAGGAGGTCCCGGTACCACCGACGCAGCCTTCCGATGTCTCAGCCCCGATGCAGAGGGTCGATGCCTCGATACACTCGATGCAATCGCGGCCGAGGATGAAGGTCTGGACGCTGGCGACGTCGATGCACTCATACTCCCAGTGCCGATGCCGACGAAGAGCCCGAGAACAAAACATTCCACTGGGCCAATCTCGCTACCTGAGTCCGCTTTTGTAAAAGAGAGCACAGACTACAGGCCTGCGGGCGGTGCCCAGCCCCCAGACACTGAAGACACGGCGCGTGTCTATCAGTGAGCGAGATTACCCGGGCGCACTGGGTGCACTTCTTGAAGCCGCTGGGAGACTTCGATGTCATGGGCGGAAAAATCGCGCCGGCGAGATCAAAACTCGTAATGGCGAAGATGGCACCACAAAAAGGGGAAGAAAAAACTTTGAACCGAGGCCTCAAAGGGGCCTACCCCGACGACGAAAGAAAACTTCACGGGGCAAAAACTAGAAATATAGGAAGGGGACAGACCGAAAAGTTCTCCTTCCGAAAAGATTTTTTATTTTTTTTAGCGAAGTCCAAAAAAGACGCGCGAGGTCGACTTTTCGGGGCGTGAACGGCGTAACACGACTGTACCGAGTGCGAACAAAAGAAGACTGGCCGGCACGAGCCGGTTTCGGGCGGGAAGACGGCCGCGCATGCGCGGTGCGCATCGGCGCGCGAGGGCTAGCAAAGGATTTTGCTAGTGAACATTCCGATTGGAGGGGCTGCCGTGGACGTCACCCATCAGTGAGAACAAGCAGCCTGCTTGTCCTCGAAGAACATAAAAATTACCCAGATAAAGTTTTGGCCTTGAGCAGATTTTAAAAAAATATTAATGGTCTAGGCACTTTGATTCATAAAAATATAAAGTGTATACCTAAGGCGCTTCTTAAGGACTCAGAGGGCAGATGTATTCTGTTGAAGGTAGAGTTGGATAGCCAGGTCTATACATTGGTTAACGTATATGACCCTAATAAATACCATGGGAGGTTTTATGACGTGCTTGAGGAGAAACTGTTGACTTTTAGTGAGGGCATCCTTGTGGTGGGAGGTGATTTTAATTTGACTTGTGACCCCTTAATGGATAATTCCAATTTCGGGAAGGATAGGACAAGATTGCTTCTCTTTATGAGGCGTCAGTCTGGAACAGAGGTTTTCAACCCAGTACTCAGGGCACACCTAGAGGGGCATTTTTGAAAGGTCGTCCAAGTATGAATTAGGACGCTCTCGCGAAGTCGGCCAAAATCAGGTAGGTATAATCAAAAAATAGTATGGACGTCCTTAGACATTCCATTATCGTAGTGCAAAACGCCCAAAGTATAGTAAAAAGGACGTCCATCTTCCAGAACCGCGAATGGACGTCCCTAAAACATTCACTGTACTTGCCAATTTGCCATATCAACGTCCTTCGCTGGTTCTACGAGAAAGACGTCCTTATTACTATACTTTGGACTTCTCTGATGTACCCGGTTGTTCCGCAAGTACAGTGCAAGTAGTTGCGGACATCCCGGTACCGGAAATATAAAGAACATTATAAGTGTAAAGTACAGTAACAAGGATGTGTTTCTCACAGAACTGCCAAAGGACGTCCATCTTACTAGGCCCACCGAAGGACGGCGGGCCTGTAAGAAGGACGTCCTTCAGCAGTTCTGTGAGAAACACGTCCTTGTTACTGTACTTTACACTTATGTTGTTCCTTATATTTCTCATACCTGGATGTCCGCAACTACTTGTACTGTACTTGCAGAACATGCAGCTATGGAAAATATAAGGAACATATATATTTTATTGTGTATATAAGAAGAGGTTCGCACACTTGATAATGACCTATATAAGGAAGGCTCTGCATGGATGAACACGTACTCATCCAAATAAGGCCCCGCACGTGTGACAACGGTCCATGCACGTCATGGGCACCCAAGTGTCATGGTCGTCCACATGCCGACCCATCATATATGGGGCAGGACGTCCACGTGCTGACTTGTCCATATATGGGATGGTTGTCCATATATGGAACTGTGCCCGTAAGGCCGTCCATCACGCATGGGCATCCATATAAGGCGATGCACACTTTCCAACGGTTATTCCATGATAAACATGTCTTTACAGCGAGAGCCAAATTTCAGCGACACTGAAAGCTTGTACCTGGTGTACAATTGCCTAAAACACCATCGCATTGTTTTTATGCACCACCACCACCACCTGCCCCCCCCCCCCCCCCAGGACTGTCTTCCTCCAAGCCTGGTGTCAAATAAGAGACCAGTTGGAAAGGTAAGTGTTTGCTCCCCCCCCAGGCTATCAGGGCCCCCTCCTGTAGCTACACATATAAGAGCTCCCTCAGCAATGTAAGCATTAACTGTAGTCTGTATTCAAGGGTATTCAGTGATATGTGCACATGCACATTCATTAATAGAATCTGTGTACTAGAAAGGAAAACCATTCCCACATCTCTACAATACTGCACACAAACGGTACTCTCATCCTCATGGCCACCTCAATGACATCACCTATACCAATGTAATGCACCCCCCCAATCAGTGTTGTGCGTCTCTCCTATTTGATTTCCAAATGAATTTGTGTGCTGAAGGCAAGAAGGGCCATCCCCTGACTCCTGGTGTACAAACTTATATCTTGCAGAAGATTTGGCATTCGGAGGGACCTCGAGTCCCTCCGGCTGAGGTTCCGCTGAATAAAGCGGGAGAGCCCTGACATGATAAGGGCAATGAGACGGCGCTTCAGGGCTCGACATAAGTATTATAAACAGGGCACCTGCACTCATTTGTAAATGTATTTATTTAATAATGCAAATGTTGTGTACAATATCAGTTTCCATGTGGCTAATAGGCAACTAGTAAGTCATAACACCTCTGTCCCAGATCAAGGCCTGAGGTTGCAGCTACCCTCCCATGAGTGTGGCTGCAACTTCCAACTAACCTCCTCTGAGATGAATGAGATGACATGCCTCACTTCTGTATCCCCCTTTCTGGGGTGGATACTATTTCGTGGTATTCCTGCCTGAGGTCCTACTCTTAGTGGATGTCATTGCCTCATATTAAAGTTATGTGCTTCCCCCCCCCAAAAAAAAAAAAAACTGGTCAGCCAACCATAGTCATAAATCATAATGCAAACATGCTGCTTGCCAATGAGTGTGGTCTGCCAACATATCCTGTGTACTCTGTGTCAGACCAGCTTCCAGGGTTCCCTGTCATGTCATCTCATGCATCTCACACCCCATGGGTATAGCCAAAGGCTCACCACACCTTTCCCCATCCCCCGCCTCAGGCAGCCAGCTCCTGCACTATGCAAGCCATGTTGGATGTGCTGATCTCAAAGACAATCCTTTTACATACACAGGGTGGCAGCAGCAGGAGGAGGAGGAGGAGGCAGAGGCCACAGCACTAGTGGCACAGGAGGAGGAGGTGGAGGAGGAGGAGGAGGCAGAGGCAGACCAATGGGCAAATATGCCTCCTCTGGAGGGGGAGGAGGAGAAGCACCCACCAGCTCCACCAACACTACCAGCTATAGACAACAGTGCCACAGTACTGCAACTCCTGCAGCAACTGGTTGCTGTAGTCAACCAGTTGCTGCAGGAGGTGGCAGCACTGCGGCACTCTGTCGAGGACTGCCAGCAGACTCATAGCCGGCTCATGCTGCTGGTGATAGAGTTGCTGCGATGGCAATTGGAGGGACAGGAGAGGGGAGAATGATTTGGGGGGGGGGGGGGGGGGAGAATTTGTATATAGTTTTTTTTGTATATAGTTTAAATACAATTTCACACTTTTGGCACTGACCAGGGTCTGTGTGTGTACTTTGTGCACTACATATGTGGTATTATCAAATACTGGGGTTCATGTGAGAGGAGTCAACAATCTGAGTTGCATGACAGGTGAACTGTGACAGAGAAACTTTGGTACATATGTGTCATAAGTGTGGCCATACAGAAGGCCACCTGTTCCTTCCAAAATGCATGGCTGTATGGTAAGCGGGGGGGGGGGGGGGGGGGGGGGGCTGGGTGGGCATTTCTGTTGAGGAACAGAAATGCCCATCCAGCCTCTCCCCCTCTTACCATAGAGCCCCACAGCACAGAGTTGTGTAAATAATAGGTATGTTGTCTAGCACTAGTGATCTGCCAAGTAGAAACTTGCAGATAACCATAGGTAGCACATAGACGATGTTTGCTCTCTGATCACCAGACACCCTTACCCACAACCAAACCAAATTGGTGAGGGCGAGGAAGGAGCTACAAACAGCTGGGTCATCTTTTCACATTGAATGTATCAGCAATGGTATATAGTGCTGAGGAGAAAAAGGGAAACAACGGTAAAAGCATTAGATGGATGTTTACTTCATCACAATTGCAATATAATACATCAGGTACAGAAGGGCACAGGCTAGGGGAATTATATAGGCACCAGGCTGTAGTCACCTGCAGGTAATTTAGAATAGGAACTGTAACCAGAACCCCTCTCCCTCACCATGACTTAAGGGCTCAAGGCCTTGGTAGGCATGCAACTGTGGCCACCTTGAAAATAATTTGCAGGATAGAATTTAGAAATGTTGTTGTTCAATAACTATGGAGGATTGTAGGACTGTGTTGAATAATATGGAAAAGACATTCAGTGCATATATGCTTCCCCCCTCCCCACCCCCATCAACCTTGAGAATGGGTGGGCACTTCATAAAAGGGGACTGGGGTTCACCACATTAAGAAGGATGGAACCTAGCGAGGAGACACATGAGGTGCAAAGCGGGAGAAAAACTACCAGCTGTGGATACCCGTGAACCTGGTGAAAATAGAGGTAAGATTTGAATGCAGAGAACATACAGAGAATGGGGAGCCATTGACAATGAGGGATGCACACATCCATTCTCAGGGCCTCTTCCCCTCCCCCTCCCCCACCCCACAGGCAGCCACAACTTAGTGTGTCCAATAGAGAACAAGACATCTGTACAATGAATTGGGTAGAAACAATCATGGCTCTCAAGAGTCCAGTGTATTACAGTCCACTGCTGTCTCTTGCAATCCTGTTGATCAGCTGTCCTGCAAGATGCGTTTGTTTAGCACCTACATAGCAGAAAGGGAAGAGGTGGCTGAGAGGTATGAGCTTACCTTGAACTTGTGCTGCAAGAATCTGCTGGCTCCAAGGGACCAGAGGCGGCCTGCTTCAACAAAGGAGAAAGAGAATGGGAGGCAGTGAGGGAGCACATCACAGACAGCAAGGAGCTCCTGGATGGTAGAGAATGGAGAGTATATGCTAGGCTACCAGCTAACACCCAGTCTGAAACTTTTGGAAAGGAAAGGTACAAAGCCCACACACCAGTTATCTTTCAAGAATTGGCAAAAAAGTCCCCCCCTCCAAAAAAAACCAAACAAATAGGTGTACAAAAGCATACAGTGGCAAAAACAAGGTTTACTATAACTGAAGCTAAAACGCTTTGAAATACCACCCCATAATCTAAAGAAAAACCTCTAAAGTGCAAGCACAGAGAAAGCTGTTTTAAAGAGGCGCCAATAAAGGGAATGCAAGCTTCCAAATGAGAATAGCAGCTGGGGACGTTTATCATTTTCACCCATAATCGAAATGAGGATGCCCAAAACACAGAGCAGCTGGGGACGCCCATAGTTCCCCAGCCATAATCGAAATAAGGACGCCCAAATCGCCAGAGCAGCTGGGGCCGTTTAGGGATTTTGTCAATAAACAAAATTAGGACGTCCATCTCAGGGATGCCCATCGCGTTCTTACATGGCTGTCCCTGGGAGAGTATTTAAGCGCCCTTCTCTGTATTTTCGATTCTTTGCATCGCATTGGTACAATGGCACCAAAGCAATCACCCACCCGCAAGGGTAATTTCAGCGACCCTGAAACTGAACTGCTGGTTCAGGAAATCCAGATGAGGCACACGCATCTCTTTGCTCCCACGGGCCAGAGGCTGGCTGCTACAATGAAGCAGAGAGAATGGGAGGCAGTAAGGGACTGGCTCAACGCGGTCTTCCACTGTGGCAAGGATATGGAAGACTGCAAACGGAAGTGGCGCCGGCTGAGGCCTGATGTCAGGAGGAAGGCTGGTGCCAACCCCCCAGCAGATGACACAACTAACTTGACCCCCATCGAGCGCATCATTCATGGGCTCTTGCCCCAGGAGGGGATCCATGGCATTGGGTCCCTTGACACATCAGCACAGCCTGAGGGCTCAGGTAGGTTGACCATTAAGAAGCTGGGGTATCTTTTGTGCTGCACTACACTCTGTTTTACAGAAGTGGGGGACAGTGTGGTGCTCCTCAGTAGGGGTGAGAACACCACATGCAATACAAATCACTATTCATTACAGACCATGACACAGGGAGTAGCCAGGGGGAGAGTTTCCAGCAATGTGTGTGTAGATTACCACTGTTTCACAGCTTTGGGGGCCTTCCCCACTCCCTCCTCTTTTCCCCATCACCAAATACTGCATATCTCCATCCCATACCTCTGTGCTGTAGCCACTGTGTCCTCTGCACTCCTTCCTTCCACAGTTCTATGTCTACCCACCTGCCTGTGTGGCTCTCTTGCACATCAGTCTCTGTAGTACACCGCACTCCTCGTCTCCAGCTCTGTACCATGTACAATGACATCTGTGGCTTGCCTGCCAATCCCATTCCTCACCATCTCTTTGCTGGGTCTTTGTGTGTGGGGCTATGTATATGAATGCTGAAAAACAAAAATGGGTTCTTTTGAACAACACACTTCCTCCCCTTTTGCTATGCGGGTGATAACAGCCAGTCAGAGGAAGAAGCTGGCCCTAGTGGCCACCACCCCCAGCACACAGAGCAGCAAACCAGTGGGCCTACACAAGAACACACAGCACCATGGGGTGGAACCATAGGACCCAGCAGCAGCAGCAGCGCCGGCTCTCCCTCCACCACCTGCAGCAGAGGCTTTCCCTCCACCACCCTCAGCTTTTGCCAATGGTGGCACTGAAGAAGAAGAAGAAGATGAAGAATAAGGGGGGGGGGGCACCTGCTCAGCAGAGGCCATCCAGCCAGAGGAGGCAGCTACTGCGCCTCGCCACACAATTGCTGGCCTAGAATGTGCAGATGGAAGACTACCAGCGCAAGAAATTGGAGCTGCAACGGGAAGCGCTCCAGGTGCAATGGGAAGCGGTACAGGCCCAATGTGAAGTGGTACAGCATCGAGGGCCTACGCCGTGACCCAAAAGCACCTAGTACAGTCCTGATGCAGCAACAAGTGGCGTCTACTTCCACCACTGCACAGCAACCACCTGCTAAGAAGAGGAGCTTCAGATCCTCAGCCTCCCCAGCCACTGGTCCAGCAGCCACAACACCAGCTCCCCTTCTGGGTCCTCTGCCCAGGTTGCAGGGCAAGTCACAGACCGCAAAATGGCCAGACTTCCACAGGGCAGCCGAGGCAGCAGGCTACCTTGTGGACACAGAGGAGGAGAGTGGGAGTTCATCGGAGCACTCTTAACAGAGGTCCCCTGCAGCACCAGCTGCAAAGGAACACGGTGGGAGGGGTAGGAGGGGATGGGGACAGGGCCAGGGGAGGGGCGGGGAAAGTGATGGGACATGCTGGCGGGATGGGGGGTGAGAGTTGGAGGGAGGGGAATATGCACAGAGCGGGTGATGGTGGTGGGAGGGGGGTGGTGGTAGTGTGTAAATATGTCATAGAAATAAATGTCAACTTACTCTCACACAAAACTTGTCTCGATCAGTCTTTGCCTGGCTCTGACCCCCACTGGTGTGCACTCTGCTCTGCTCTGTGGGTGGGAGGTGGAGGGGGCTCCTCATCCTGTTCATCTGGGGCCTGCTGCTGTGGTGGCTGTGGCTCTTCTGGGAGGGCCTGTCCTCTGCGCATTGCCAAATTATGTAGCATGCAGCAGGCCAGGAATATCTTTGCCACCTTTTGGGAGCTGTACAGGAGCTCCCCTCCAGAACGGTCCAGACATCGGAACCTGTTCTTAAGTTGTCCAAAGGTGCGCTCAATGATGCCACTGGTGGTCTGATGTCTACTGTTGTAGTTCTCCTCTGACCCTGTTTGTGGGTGCACTATGGGGGTCATGAGCCAACTCTGCTGTGGGTAGACTCTGTCACCTTTGAGAGAAGCAGGATGAGAAAGATGAGTGTGTATTGTTTGGAGCGGGTACCTTGTGGAGGTTGTGGGGGGGGGGGGGGGGAATAGTGGGTTGTGGAGTGAGCTGGAGGGAGACAGTGCTGAGGGCTGCCTGTTGGAGGAGGTATAGTTTGGGCAGATCCATGCTGCACTTACCTAGGAGCCATCCGCCGGTGATCTCCCCTTGCTCAAACCTGCGGAAGATTCCTGAGTGCTGCAATATATAGGCGTCATGGGTGGAACCTGGGTATCGGGCACACACGTCTAGAATCTCCTCCTGGGCATCCCACACAACTTGCATATTGAGTGAGTGGAATGCTTTCCTGGTCCTATAAGTGGCCTCTTGTGCCCGGGGAGGGGGGGGGGGGTCTGAGTGCGACATGTGTGCAATCAATGGCGCCTATGACCGAGGGGAAGTGAGCTACAGCGTAGAAGTCAACCATGTTGTTCTGCGGGTCCTGGGGGGTGGTGGGGAAGGTGATGTACTCAGAGGTGTGGGTAAGGAAGGCATCAAGGAACTGGGTGAGGCAGTTAGAAATGGAAGCCTGGGTGAAACCCGTGTTCACAGATAGGACAGACTGGAAACTTCCAGTGGACAGAAAAGATAGAGAAGCAGTGATCTTTAGGTGCACAGGGATGGGGTTGTTCCTACGGGTCCTAGGCTGCAGGAGGGGTTGGAGCTGGTCACAAAAGTGCTGAATGGCAGCCCTATCAAAGCGGTACCTAGTGAGACAATGCAGGTCAGTGAGGTTTAGGCAGTGGCGTACCTAGGGTAGTTGACACCCGGGGCCGGTCATTTTTTAACACCCCCCTCCAAAATCCAGTACAAGGCATACCGAGAATACAAAACACTCAGGACCTATAGAGCAATTCTACCATACCATAAGCAGTCATTTCTATGAGTCACACAAGGAAAAAGAAAGCATCTTAAACACTACAGTGAGCATTAGAACATCAATTCACCTATTGTAAAACGAAACCAGACAGAATAGTACAGATCGTCAATCCTGCACAGTCAATGCCAACTGAAAGTCATGTCTTTTTCACAAACACAGATACACCCTAATCCACTATAGAACAAGTAATCATAAACTTTCTATTTAGACAAAAATTAAACTGAACCCCCAAGATGCCAGACTCTGCATACTATGCAACACCACAGAAACAGAAAATGTCCCCTAGTACTGTGCAAAGTATAAAGACAGCAGATGTAAATTTGAAAAAAAAACTAACAAATACCAATCACCACTTTACAAATTAACAAATAGAAATAAAACAAATATAGAAAATAAAATACCATTTTATTGGACTAATACATTTAGCTGTCAGAGGCCAAAACCTTCTTCCTCAGGTCAATACAGTATAGTCCGTTAGTGTCCTATCCTGACCTGAGGAAGGGGGTTTTGTTCTCCGAAAGTTAGTCAAAATTTATTAAAATTAGTCCAATAACAAGATTACCTTATTTACATGTTCTATTATAAACATTTATTAACACAGCTACAATACTACTTTATCCTAAAGCAAAAAAAATAAAAATATATATTTTATTTACATAGTAACATCTGCTTTCCTCATCTTCTTTTCACTGTCTTCCTTCCATCCAGCATCTGTCTTTGTTCTTTCTCTGCCATCCAGTGTCTGCCCTGTCTGCTGTCTCCTCCATCCAATGTCTGCCCTCTCTCCCTGCCCCTTCCATTCACTGTCTGCCCTCCCTCTCCCCCCCATCCATCCAGGGTCTGCCCTCCCACACCCCCCCATCCATCCAGGGTCTGCCCTCCCCTCTCCCCCCCATCCATCCAGGGTCTGCCCTCCCTCTCCCCCCCATCCATCCATCCATCCGTCTGTCCTCTCTCTGCCCCTTTTTTCAGCCCCCAGTTCCAGCCCTCTTATCCCACCTGCCCCTAGTTTTAGCCCCAGCCCATATCTCCCACTTGCCCCCCTTTTCAGCCCCACTATCCCACCAGTCCGTAGTTTCAGCCCCAGCCCTTTTCTCTCACCAGTCCCGAGCTTCAGCCCCAGCCACTTCTCCCTGTCCCCTTTTCAGCCCCCAGTCCCCCCCAGTTTCAGCCCCTGCCCCTTTTCAGCCCCCAGTTCCAGCCCTCTTATCCCACCTGCCCCTAGTTCTAGCCCCAGCCCATATCTCCCACTTGCCCCCCTTTTCAGCCCCACTATCCCACCAGTCCGTAGTTTCAGCCCCAGCCCTTTTCTCTCACCAGTCCCGAGCTTCAGCCCCAGCCACTTCTCCCTGTCCCCTTTTCAGCCCCCAGTCCCCCCCAGTTTCAGCCCCTGCCCCTTTTCAGCCCCCAGTTCCAGTACTAGCCCCTTTATCCCACCTACCCTCCTTTTCAGCCCCCAGTTCCAGCCCCCTTCATCCACATGCCTTGCATTGGGGACCCCTTTTCAGCCCCAGACCCATTTTCCCACCAGCCCCAGGCATGGCTCCCATTTTCTCGCATGGCCCCTTCCCCACCCCCCTTCTCCCCACCTGTCCCCTTCTCCCCTCTTCTCTCATCTGAGACCCCATCCCCACCCCAGTCCCCTGCTCCCATCTGAGACCCCCCTCCCCACGACCCCTTCTCCCATCTGAGACCCTCACCCCCTTCTCCCCACCCCAGTCCCCTTCTCCCATCTGAGACCCCCCTCCCCACCTCAGTCCCCTTCTCCCCTCTTCTCCCATCTGAGACCCCCCACCCCCTTCTCCATCTGAAACCCCCCTCCCCACCCGTCCCCTTCTCCCATCTGAGGCACCCCTCCCCAGTACCCTTCTCCTATCTGTAAAACCCCCTCCCCAGTCCTCCTCTCCCATCTAAGCCCCCCCAACCCGACCCACCTACCACCTTTGTCGAGAGACGACAGTCCTCGTCTCCTGCCTCCATCCTGTGCCTTTAAAGAAAAATCTGAAAAGCGGCATGGCAGGCAGCGCTTCGCGTCTGCCCTGCCTGCTTGTAAAAGAAAGCAGCAAATCTCCTCGTCAACGTCGCGACTCACGTTGGGTCTTCCGTCACTGGGTCCCGCCCTGGCACAGGATGGAGGCAGGAGACGAGGGCTGACTGCAGCACCAACGGAGCACCCCCCCACCCACTGATACCCGGGGCGGACCGCACCCACCGCCTCCCCCTTGGTATGCCACTGGGTTTAGGAAACTGCTACGTGGCCTGAAAACTCTGGAGTGTGAGTACCTCCTGCGGTGCCTCCCCTCTTCCTCCAACATGTAAGCCACCTGTGCATTTAGTGCCTCCATTTCCCCACACTACAGGTGCAATGCAGTGCCACCAGTGCTCACCTCTCCCTACCAACTTGGTGAAACACAGCAGCAACAAATAGAAGCTGACACTCACTCTCCCACCACCGACAAACAATGTGGTCACACATAGCAGAGCCACACTGCAAGCACTCTCTGACCCACTACAAACTCTCCAGCCACACCCTCTAGCCACTTACTCTCCAAGCAGGAAACGACAGTCTTCACAAACACGCTGCAGCAGTACACAGGACAAAGAGACAAACAGAGACTACAAACAGGTAAGGGAATGAAATATGAACTTGGGGACAGTGAATGGAGAAGAATAGGGAGAGGGGATGGGGAGATAGAGGAAGAAGTAGTGGTGACTGGGTTTGGGGGCTAGAAGGGGTAGGGAAAGCTGAAAAGGTAAAACACAAATGAAGCAGGTGAGGGTGAAAACGTTCCGACTATGGCACACAGACAAAGGTAACAGGTACTCAACAAACTCTTAGCTTTCTCTCCAAACAACGATTCAGCTTTCTTTCCTAACAATGCTCTCGCCACTCTCCAACTGCACAAAGTCACTAATGTGTCTAAAGACGACTTCCCCCTTACCCTGGTCGTTTTTATTTCAGGTCTAACTAAGGACGTCCATGTTCCCACCCATGCAAAACCATTTCGCTAGCCATTATATGCTGGGGGCGCCCATCTCGTAACGCCGCCCATAACAAGCCCCCTGTGGGGACGACCATAGATGGGCATCCTCCCGCTGAGGATGTCCTTATGGCCCTGTTTTGATTATTGGATTTGGACGACCTTCTTTCATGGGGACGCCCATGTCCCTTTTGTGTCACTTTTTGGACGCCCTTGTCTTTCGAAAATGAGCCTGCTAGGCAGTCAAACTTCGACTGGCTAGGTGTGCCCTGTGAACTGGTTGAAAATCCCTGGTCTGGAGTATGTGTGGAGGTTGTATACACTAGAGAGAAGGTTTATACTTTCTTTTCTGCTTTGCTCAATACATATGCTAGAATAGATATATGTGGCTCCTTGAATAGGTGCATTGCACCTACATAAGACCATAAGAACACAAGCATTGTTATACTTGGACAGACCAAATGTCCATCAAGCCCAGCATCCTGTTTCTAACAGTGGCCAATCCAAGTTAACAGTACCAGGCAAGATCCCAAAACAGTACAATACATTTTATGCTGCTTATCCTAGAAATAACACAAAAATCTAGCAAGTAGAGAGTGTAACAGGAGTCACTCTTCAAGCTAATAAGAGGTAGAGTCTCATCTGTCTTAGCACGGCTCCTAGTCACTTCACTCCCGTGGTGAATCTGCGCACATGCACTTTTGTTTAATCATTGACTCATTCCCTCTTCCTTCCTATGCTGCATTTCACACAATCTCTTTTATTTAAACTTCACTGTGCATAGGTCTACCATTGTGATCTAAAGACACTTATCTTATCAAGCTCAACTTTTCAACTTGGTGTGCCCATATGCCCCGACAGGTGCCTGTTTCGCAAAGCTTCGTCAAGGGGGACCCTCCACATCATTTGATCTAACAATATAAAACAAAAATATCTCTATTAAGCAAACCATCTCCTTAACAAGTGCTCCTTAATTCTTACCGGCCTGTGTCCCAGACTTACTGCTTACGTGTCTTTTCTTAGCCTCATACTGACTGTTCCATATGGCGACGGCGTTGTTATAAAGCCGACTCACCGGAAACAGCTGATACCGGTTTCCGTGTTCTCGCTATGTGGTGATATGTCAAATAAAACACCCCCAGTGTAAATACGTGTTCAACCCTTTTGGTTCTACCGTGTCTAGCCGATGTATCCAGAACGTTTCCTGCTGAAGCAATTTCCTGTTGAAATCACCTCCTCTGCCCGATAGATCTACCTGTTCAATAACCATACATCTTAAATCATTTGCTGCATGGTTATTGGACACACAATGCTGTACCAAAGGAGCTCCCAAATTACGCGCTACTATCCTAGACCTGTGCTGTATCATTCTTGTGTGTAATGATCTCGTAGATTTCCCTATGTATAACTTATCACAGGGATAAGATAAATGTCTTTAGATCACAATGGTAGACCTATGCACAGTGAAGTTTAAATAAAACAGATTGTGTGAAACGCAGCATAGGAAGAAAGAGGGAATGAGTCAATGATTAAACAAAAGTGCACGTGCGCAGATTCACCACGGGAGTGAAGTGACTAGGAGCCGTGCTAAGACAGATGAGACTCTACCTCTTATTAGCTTGAAGAGTGACTCCTGTTACACTCTCTACTTGCTAGATTTTTGTGTTATTTAAACAACTCAGGAGGAGTAGCTGACAGCCTAAAAAATTTCTTTTGGATATCCTAGAAATAAGTAGTGGAGTTTCCCCAAGTCCATCTTAATAATGGCTTATGGACTTTTCTTTTAGGAAGTTATCCAAACCTTTTTTAAAACACGCTAAGCTAACTGCTTTTATCACATTCTCTGGCAACAAATTCCAGAGTTTAATTACACATTGAGTGAAGAAAGAAATTGGCCAATCCGATTAGGAGGGGCCAGACACAACTGGGCTGAAGGCCAACGAGGGGTAGGATTGGGGGGGGGGGGGAAGGGAGGGAAGTGTTCCAAGGAAGGAGGAAAGGTGGGAGATAGGAGGTAAGGAAAAAGTTAAGGGGAGGGAGGGGGGGAGGAGGGAGAGGGTGATAAAGTAGAGCTGCTGACGTAAGGAGAGGTCATTGCAAGGGAGCAGCAGCAGGGTTAACAGAGCTGACCCGGCCCACCCACCCTTGGGTAGAGGGCGGTTTGTCATAGCTGGGCGGTAAGTGACGGTGATTGTGTAAGACTATGGTGGGTACACAGCATGTCAGCACATAATAGTGCTTCGTTATTGGTGAATAATTGCTAAAATTTTACCTTCAAGATGAAGTTTAAGGTTACGCCTGTATGTTGGCAGGTTGCAGTTAATTGAGTGTCATTATAGTTTGTCTCTTGGCTTGGACAGCCGGGAGGCTAAGTTTTTCTGCGGGGTGCATCCTTAAATGGGATGCACCATAATCATCGGGTGCTATAAGAAACAGTACATATAGGAGGAGGGTGTGCTTAGACGGCACAACCGGAAGCGTGTTAAAATGCAATGGGGATGAAAAGCTGTGTACCCAGGGTTTTGATTGGGTTGACATGTTATAAGAAGTTATCCAGTTTTGTAACATATTAAGTGGCACTTTGTGAAATAAAATGTTTAAAGTGCCTGGCTGCGGCCTTAATAAATTCCAAATTCGCTCAAAAGAAGTGGCTTATGGGTCTTATTGGTTTGCAGAAGGAGAGTGGGTGTACGAGTTGGTGCCAAATGCCCCAGTTGATATTTTCTCTGATTTGTTTTAAATTTACTACTCTGTAGCTCCATTCCGTGCCCCTAGTCCTAGTATTTTTGGAAAGAGTAAACAAGCGATTCACATCTACCCATTCCACTCCACTAATTATTTTATAGACCTCTATCATATCTCCCCTTAGCCATCTTTTTTCTAAGCTGAAGAGCCCTAGCCGCTTTAGCTTTTCTTCATAGGGAAGTCATCCCATCCTCTTTATCATTTTCGTTGCACTTCTCTGTAACTTTTCTAATTCCACTATATCTTTTTTTGAGATGCGGTGATCAGAATTGCACACAGTATTCGAGATGCAGTTGCATCAAGGAGCGAAACACAGGCTTTAAAACGTCCTCATTCTATTTGCTTTCTTAGCTGCAGCTGCACATTGAGCAGAGGGTTTTGTGTCATTAATGATGACACCTAGATCCCTTTCCTGGTTGGTGACCCCTAATGTGGAACCTTGCATCACGTAGCTATAGTTAGGGTTTCTCTTTCCCACATGAATCACATTGCACTTGCTCACATTAAACGTCATCTGACATGTAGATGCCCAGTCTCCCAGTTTCATAAGGTCCTCTTGTAATTTTAGACAATCCTTTTGCGATTTAACAACTTTGAATACATTGTGTCGTCAACAAATTATCTCACTAGTTACTCCCATCTGTAGATTATTTATAAATATATTAAAAAGCAGCGGTTCCAGCACAGACCCCTGAGGAACCCCACTATTTACCCTTCTACATTGAGAATACTGACCATTTAACCAATGGCGTAGCCACAGGTGGGCTTGGGTGGGCTAGAGCCCACCCATTTATGGCTCAGGCCCACCGAACAGTAGCACATGTTTAGTGGTAACTGGTGGGAATCCCAAGCTCCGCCAGCTGAAGATTTCCCCTTGATGGTAACAAAAACGCTCCATGACACCGGCACCTGCGCATGCTCAGTTTTCAGTGCATTCCTGCTGCCAAGGTGGAAAGAAGTGTTTTCCCACCAGCTGAGATTTTTTTTTGAGGGGGGGGGGGGGGGGGGAGAGAACACTTGGTGCCCACCCAATTCTTGCCTAGGCCCACCCAAAATCTGTTGTCTGGCTACGCCCTGCATTTAACCCTACTCTGTTTTCTATCTTTTAACCAGTTTTTAATCCACAATAGAACACTAACTCCTATCCCATGACTTTCTAATTTCCTCTAGAGTCTTTCATGAGGTTCTTTATCAAATGTCTTTTGAAAATCCAGATACACAATTTTGACCGGCTCATCTTTGTCCATATGTTTGTTCGCCCCTTCAAAGAAATGTAGTAGATTGGTGAGGCAAGATTTCCCTTCACTAAATCCATGTTGACACTAATTTGTCTCATTAATCCATGCTTTTGAATATGCTCTGTAATTTTGTTCTTAATAATAGTCTCTACCATTTTGCCCGGCACCGACGTCAGACTCACCAGTCTATAATTTCCCAGATCACCTCTGGAACCTTTTTTAAAAAATCGGCGTTATGTTCGCCACCCTCCAATACCATTTCTGGCACTGGTATCTCTCACAAATCTTCCTCGGTGAACAAAGAAGCAAAGAATTAATTTAATCTCTCTGCTATGGCTTTGTCTTCCCTGAGTGCCCCTTTTACCCCTTGGTCATCTAGCGGTCCAATTGATTCTTTTGCCAGCTTCTTGCTTCTAATAAACCTAAAAAAGTTTTTACTATCCTGCTTATTTTCGAAAGGAGAAAAACGCCCATGTTCGGGAGATGGGCGTCCGTTTCCCGTGGGCGGCCAAAGCGGTATAATCGAAAGCCGATTTTGGTCGTCTTCAACTGCACTCTGTCGCGGGAACGAATAAAGTTGACGGGGGGGGGGGGGTGTCGGAGGCGTGGTGAAGACGGGACTGGGGTGTGGTTTTCGGCCGAGCAGAGATGGGCGCGCTCGGCCGATAAAGGAAAAAAGAAAGGCGTTTTTAGCGAGAATTTAGGACACTTTTTTTGGACCCTTTTTTCTCACGAACAGGAATGATCAGATGACCACCGGAGGGAATTGGGAATCACCTCCCCTGACTCCCCCAGTGGTCACTAACCCCCTCCCACCAAAAAAAACCCACTTGCAAAAACCTTATTTCCCAGCCTCTATGCCACCCTCAAATTCCATACCCACCTCCATGATAGCAGAATGTGTTCGATCCTCTCACAGCCTTTCCCTGGGTCAGATGTGGCTCTCGGGTGCACTGCAGGGTCACATCAGCATTGCATTGTGGTGGGTGTAGGGTATTGGGCTCCTTGATTTCACTAGCTTGTGTTACAGTCTCATGATGTTGGTAGTTGGTAGGCTCTTCTCCCATGGTGCTTTTCCCCCTGCCTATTGGGTCAGAGTGTGCCCTGTTTTGTTTCCGGTAGTCCATGAGGTAGTGGCCATTTTTGTAAATCCGTTTTAGATCCCTTTTGTGTGTTAGCCACGTTACAGGGCTAGATGCACTAAACCTTAACGACCCTCTAACAACCCTTTAACGAAGGAAATTCCTAACCGTTGCATGCATTAAAGGCCTTTTTCCTACGAAGCAAGCAGCTAACGAAAACGGAATGCAAAGGAGAAACTACCATTGAAATGTGGACAATTCGGAATGCACTAACCATACCGATGATTGCAACGAATCATTTACCGTCAGAAATTTTACGTGTGCTCAGACCTGTTGTTAAGGCCTGAGCTATCATCTCCCCGCTGCCCCCTGCACCATAAAAATCCAAGCCAGCATGTTTAAAAAGAAAAGTGAGATACAAACACAAACACGTAGCTCTCCGCTTTCCTCTGCATCATTACAAAACAAAACATACTGCTTCTCCCTGCAGCTTAAAAATCCTGTCTCCCTCCTTCTCCCACAGCTTTGAAAATTAACACTCTCTGCTATCCCCTAAAGCCAATTTTCCCAGTACTGTAAACAAGCTGCAAAGGGGTCTTTTGCTACAAAAGGGGATTTACGAGGGTCGTTCTTTTTAGAGTTATCTTCAACTGCACTCTTCTGCTAGATCAGACAGCTAAAAGGCTTGCAGGTTGGGATCCCCCCCTCGCACGCCCCAGTCTGACGTAAGCAACCTACGTAGGTTTAATACGTTTCTGGCTGCTCTGCGCATGCTTAAGGAGCAAATTAACGACGGGGATAACGAACGCTTGATACATTGTACTTTTCAATACCGCACCGAACATTTCTGAGCTGTTTTTTTTGTGCATTCTTCGTTGTTTCAAATTCGTTAAGCACTTTTACGATTTAGATTTTTTTAACGTTTGGTTGATGCATCTAGCCCTTAGTTCTTACCTTGAATGTTGCTGAAAGAGGGCATTGTACACCATTCTGCCAGCTCTGAGCTACTGCTAATCTTAGTACCAGGGAGACTCGTTGCCAGTGGGGCACAACCTCTGATCTGCTGTTAACTGTGAGTAAATGCGGTTATTGAAATAAAGGACGTTTTCAGCGAGATTAGTCTTACTGTGTGAACTGCTGTGCCAAGGTTATACAGCAGCAACAAGTCCTGTCCCTGGAGCAGTTGTAGTGGGTAATGCAGTGCACTTCAGGCAGGCGGACCCAGGCCCATCCCCCCTACCTGTACCACTTGTGGTGGTAAATGGGAGCCCTCTAACCCCCCCCCCCCAACCCACTGTACCCACATGTAGGTGCCCTCCTTCACCATTAAATGCTATGGTAATGGTGTTGAGTTGTGGGGAGTGGGTTTTGGGGGGATTTGGGGGTCTCAGCACCCAAGGTAAAGGAGCTATGCACCTGGGAGGTAATTTAATGTTTTTTCCTATTTTTTAAAAGTGCCCCCTAGGGTGCCCGGTTGGTGTCCTGGCATGTGAGGGGGACCAGTGCACTATGAATCCTGGCCCCTCCCATGACCCAAAGCCTTGGATTTGGTCGTTTTTGAGCTGGGACGCTTCGGTTTCGATTATCGCTGAAAAACGAAAACACCCAGCTCAAACAAACTCCCACATCTCAAAAACACCCACATCCAATGCATTTGCCTGGCACAAACCCTATTTTCGAAACTAAAGATAAACGTCCATCTTTTTCGCAAATATGATTCGGCCCACCCCTTCACGGACCCGTTCTCGGAGAAGGATGTTCTTACACATGGGCATTTGCGTTCGATTGTGCCCCTCCACGTATTTTTGTCTCCAACACAATCTTTTTTTCAAAGTCCCACTTTGCCTTCCTTATCAGCACTTTGAATTTGACTTGCCATTCCTTATGCTGTTTCTTATTATTCTCAGTCTGATCCTTCTTCCATTTTCTGAAGGATTTTCTTTAGCTCTAATAGCTTCCTTCACCTCACTTTTTAGCCATACCGGCTGTCATTTGGCCTTCCTTCCTCCATAGAATATAACTGGCCTGGGCTTTCAGGATGGTATTTTTGAACAGCATCCATGCCTGATTTAAGTTTTGACCTTCGTAGCTGCTCCTCTTAAGTTTTTTTTTTCACCATTCTTCTCATTTTATCATAGTCTCCTTTTGGAAAGTTAAATGCTAACATATTGGATTTCCTGTGTGTCCTTATTCCAGAGCTGATATCAAATCAGATCATATTATGGTCACTTGGCCCCAACACCATTACCTCCTGCACCAGATCATGTACTCCACTAAGGGCTAGGTCTAGAATGTGTCCTTCTCTTGTTGGCTCCTGTACCTGCTGCTCCATAAAGCAGTCCTTGATTTTGTCAAGGAGTATTAGCTCCCTAGCCTGCCCTGATGTTACATTTACCCAGTCAATATTGGGGTAATTGAAATCACCCATTACTATTGTGTTCCCCAGTTTGTTAGCCTCCCTAATTTCTGGTAACATTTCTACATCTGTCTGTTCATCCTGGCCAGATGGATGGTAGTACACTCCTATCACTTCCCCTTTACACATGGAATTTCAATCCATAGGGATTCCACGATGTGTTTTGTGTCTTGAAGAATTTTTAGTCTAGTTGATTCAAGGCTCTCAACATACAATGCTACCCAGTGGCGTAGCTAAGGGGAGTGCAGGGGAAGCAGTCCCTCCCCCAAACAGATCTTTAGAAAAAATGGTGCCTATACACCAAAGGCAGCACATATTATTAACGTTTCCTCCCAGTCGTAGCCTTTTGAGTCCATGGCAGCCTGGAGGAACCATGAGCTTCCCTTCCCTGCCCCTCACTGACTGGGTCACTCAAGCTGCTGCCTCCCTGACTGACTTGGCTACAACAAAATGAAGCCATGCGCTGGTCCACAGCCCTATGTGTGCCACTGCCGCCTCTGCCAATTTTCCTGCTCCACTCCCCCCTAAGTAACTTGGGAACTTGCTCCTTTTGTTTTGTGGATTGCAGTGGTATATTATAAAAATACACTTGCCTTTTTTATTATTACTATTTCACAGAGAGGTACTGAATAATGAAGGGAGGGTGTCCTTCATGCAGAAGTTCTGTCCAGTCAATCTAAATGTGCCAACATTGTCCAGTTCAGCACACTGTTAGTCGTCAAGTTCATACAAAGTTAATTATGTTCAGTGGAAAATAAATCTGTTGGCTCAGGCTGCTTACTACTGAATATTCCATCATTGTTTCACTATTGCTACTAAGTATTACATATTAAGGGCATTTGCTTTAAACTTTGTTTTAATTTGTTTATTCAGTCCTTACATGCACATTGTTTTTTAAACCCAAAGGTGAATCCTAAGGGCGGTTGAACAATTAGGTAATGTGACTCCACCTCTGGATACAATTGCTCACCCTACAGTTACCCTGGGAATACCTCAGGTGAACTTTTGTAGAACTGACAGAGGTGAGGTGCAATTATTTTCACTAACCTCGCTTGCTTGTTTCTAAAAAAAGAAGGGAATTAAATCTAAAGTAAATAATATAATTAAACAGATGTCTTACTTTTAAAATTAATTAATTTATTCAACACTTAATTAAACCACCAATTTCCACTATATTTGACAGTGCCTTTGTTTCTTTCTACAGATAATCAACTTTTTCCTCAATACTGGACACGACAGTAACATAACAGATAAGTATACATTCTACTTAAGCAAAAACTCATATGTTAACATGCATGTAACATAAAAAAATGTATTCTAGAATTTCTTTAACTTGTAAGGACTGATTCTTTGTTTTGTTTTCTTTTTCAGATACTTCTTCAGGTAAACTTTAAGGTAAGTATAAGTCAACGTTTTTATTTTACTCTCTTTAACCAATCCCTGTTGAATCCTTCCTCAATGTGCTTTCAATGCTTTCCAGCTTTCTTGTATTGTTTTCTTTCTTCTCCTTTAAACGGTGGGTACCATTAGTAGAAGCGATGACCTCTGGCCAGGAATCAGGAACTCTAACACCTACTACACTATTCTTTAACAAACTAAAAAATCCCTAAATACTAACTATCCAGCTTATAATCGAAAGTGATCGCTGGCCATTTCCTGACACAAATCAGGAGATGGCCGGCGATCTGGGAAAAGCGGCGAAATCGGTATAATCAAAAGCTGCTTTTTTTGACAGCATCGCCGCTTTCCTGTCGCCTCGCCGGTGAAAGTTCAAAGGGGCGTGTCGGCGGCGGAGCGAAGGCGGGACATGGGCAGATATGGGCGTGGCTACCAGATAGCCGGCTTTCGCCGATAATGGAAAAAAAATATGGCTTTAAGCAGTATTTCACTGGCTTTACTTGGTCCTTTTATTTTCAGACCAAGCCTCAAAAAGGTGCCCAAACTGACCACATGACCACCGGAAGGAAGCGGAGATGACCTCCCCGTACTCCCCCAGTGGTCACTAACCCCCTCCCACCAAAAAACCCCCACTTTAAACACTTTTCTTTACAGCCTGTATGCCAGCCTCAAATGCCGTACCCACCTCCATGACAGCAGAATGTGTTCTGTCCTCCGACAGCCTTTTCCTGCTTGTGATGTGGCTCTGGGGTGAGTGTGACACCTTTTCTATTATTTGCACTGCAGAGTCACATCAGCAATGCATTGTGGTGGGTGTAGGTATTGGTAGTTGGTAGGCTCTACTCCCCCTGGTGCTTTCCCCCTGCTAACTGGGTCAGAGTGTGCCCTGTTTTGTTTCCTGTTGTAGTCCATGCGGTAGTGGCCATTTTTGTAAGCCACTTTTAGTTCCCTTTCCTGTGTTACCCACGTCAGAGAACTTAGTTATTACCTTGAATGGTGCTGAAAGAGGGCATTGTACACCATCGTGCCAGCTCTGACCTACTGCTAATCTTAGTACCAGGGGACTCTTTGCCAGTGGGGCACAACCTCTGATCTGCAGTTAACTGTGAGTAAACGTGCTTATTTCAAGAAAGGACTTTTTTTTTAGAGAGATTAGTCTTCAGGTGTGAACTGGTGTGCAAAAGTTATACAGCAGCAATAAGTCCTAGAGGCTGTATGCAGGTCCCTGGAGCAGTTTTAGTGGGTGCAGTACATTTGTGGGTAGTGGGTTTTTGGGGGGGGGGGGTTGGGGGGCTCAGCTCCCAAAGTAAGGAATTTATGCACTTGGGAGCTTTTCTGAAGTCCACTGCAGTGACCCCTAGGGAGCCCGGTTGGTGTCCTGCCATGTCAGGGAGGCCAGTGCACTAAAAATGCTGGCTCCTCCTATGGCCAAATGCCTTGGATTTGGTCGGGGTTTGAGATGGCCGACATAACTTTCCATTATCGCTAAAAAATGAAGCCGACCATCTCAAACCCCCGGCCAAATCCAAGGCATTTGCCAGGCCGGAACCGTATTATCGAAACAAAAGATAGCCGGCCATCTTTTTTGAAAATACGGGTCTGGCCAGCTGTTTGCGCCGCCGCCAAAATACATCGCCAGCCATGTATTTCGCTGGCGCCATTCAATTATTCTCCTCTATGTCAACAGATCAAGTACTTATGCATAAAGGCTATTTTAACCTTTCCTGTCTAACTTTCCCAGTAAAAGAACATATAATTCATAGTCCCTATACTGTCCCTCCCACAATTTGTTAATTGAAAGAAAGAAAATGTTTTTTTCCTTTTAAAACTGCTGAAATTTTCAACATTCAGAGAATAAAATGGCTCTCCACTATTTTGCATACATGGCTGTATTAATAAAGCAATGGGGTATTTTCTTTCTTAAATATTTTATTTTAAAGCTCAGCAGAGGCTTTTCCCAACACAACGCTCCTCACAAAAGCTATTATGGTTAATGGGAGTTGATGTGTACCTCAGGCAGCACTTGTATTACATAGTATTTAGAGTGGCCACAGAAAGACTTGAACAAAATTCATCACTTCATCAAACCTTTAGTTACTTAGTTTGATTTATGGAATCTATCTATCTATCTATCTATCTATCTATCTATCTATCTATCTATCTATCTATCTATCTATCTATCTATCTACTAGTAAAAAAGACCCGTTTCGGACAGAAATGAAACGGGCGCTAGCAAGGTGTGCCTCTGAGTGTGTGTGTTTGAGAGAGTGTGTGTGAGAGTGACTGTGTGAGAGAGAGAGACAGAGTGGATGTGCGAGTGTGTGTGTGAGAAAGACTGAGAGTGTGTGGCAGGGGCCCCCCTCCATCTCCCGGCCTCCTTCCCCCTGTCTTCTTTCCCCCTTTCCCGTCCCCCTCCAGTTCACCCCTCTTGAGAAAGACGAAGCAAAGTCAGAAAAAGTGCAAATAGGCCTCAAGGGCTCCGTCTTTACTACATACAAAGCAGCGATTCTTCCGCACCCTTAGGCTATAGTGGGCCCGTCTTCTTCCCTACATAATTTCGTCCACACCCCCTTTCAGCTGGTTGAGCCAATGAGCATACGTTACAGGGGCCGACGAAGACAGCCAATAGACTGGCAGGCATTCTACAATCAAGCTGTGCGGGGCTGGGCCAGGCTGGAGCACTGTCTCTATTCGTTGCTCCGCCCTTTAGATACACAAACACACACACTCAGACGTACACGCGTGCACGTTGGGGTTGTGCGCGCACCCTAGGCGGTATTGCTAGCGCGGAGACTTTGCTGACTGCCTGTTCTCCCTCGCTTTTGCACTGCGTTCAACCTGCGGCGTGGGGAAGCGCCTTGGGTGCGTGTCTGTGAGGAGCATAGAGCGGACTGCCTGCCGCACCCCGTAACCGGCTTCTTCCTTTGGCAGTTGCTCTTGTCGACCAGGTAAGTGCTCAAGGAGTTCTTGTGTAGGCGGAGGAGGAGGGTGTGTGCCTTATGCCATCGCTCCCGGGTGGGGGAGGCATTGCTCTCTCTCCCCACTCGAGGTGCCTCTTGTGTGACAGGATCCATTGCTGCTCTTGCTACAGGTTGTGTCTTTTGGGTTGGTACGCCCGGGTATGTGAAGCAGCAGGTAAATGTGAACTTCCTAGCAAATGGTGGCAGAGAGCTACTGCTGCTTGTTGCATCGGTGCATCTTATAGTTGTTAAAAGCTCATGTTATGTGTTTGTGTGCGTACTTGTATAGAACCAGGATCCTTATTTGATGGTCTGTATTTAAGTGGGGGAGAATTTCACTTATTTTTCAGACAGGTTTTATTTTTCGGTTGTAGGCGGTTCTCAACGTTTGCTCCGCCCTCGATGTCATGACGTTTGACGCGAGGGCGGGGCCTGGTGGCTTCACCACCACGAACCTTCGAACCTGAAGGAACTGTTGTCAGTGGCTTGGCTTCACTGACGTCAGTGTCCTCAGAACATTGAGGGTGAGTTTTATTATAGTAGATATATATATATATATATATATATATATATATATATATATATATATATATATATATTTTTTTTTTTTTTTTTAAACCCCACAACTTATTCAGTCATCAGACAATCACCAGGATGGACACCTCTCTAAAAGCCACCAAAACCACGCAAGGCTTTTAAAATTAAACAATTAAGCTTTGTCACACTCCTCACGCACAGCAACCAGTTAAAAAAAAACCCAAATCCGTTCTTTTAAACAGATTTCCTACTATAGCTGCTCACAGACTACTAACATACGTCTGTACAGCTTCTTTCTTACCTCCCAACTGCCAGCCTGAGCTGTTTGTCACTCTCCTGAAAGTTCCATCAGCATGCGGAACACTCAGCGCATGCACACAGACTACTCAGTTTCACTGCACTGCTCACTGTCTCTACACCAGATCTAGAAGGAGCCATGTAATCTTTTAAAATTTAACCCATAGGGTTACAGTATAAACTCTTGTTTCTGACTTTACTTGTTTTGGGCTGCTTTCGGTCCTGCTGTCTAGAATTTTGGAAGATGGAAATGAGAACATAAAAAAAATAAGTTTTGGATGTACTCTGTAGAAGTTGTTGTTTTGCAATGTGTGTATGGATGCTTATTCTGGTGTGTGAAAGTGATAATATTTGAATAACTGTCTATACTTATGGCTATGATTTCTGAACATGTGGCATCATTAAAGGACAGACTTTTAAATCCCAGTTGGATATATATGCTAATCTCAACTTTGTCAGGTGTTTCAAACATGTCCACCATGTACTTGCTCCCATGATATAACTGAATTCTATGGTGACGGCAGAAGGAAAGCAAGTTTGGTCCAGTGAAGACTAACTCAAAATAACCCTTAAGGGCTCTAGTATTACCATAGTGAAAATGTGGCCATACCGTGCCTCTGTGGTTATGTTCCACTAATAAGTAAAACGATTAACTGACTTGCTTGAAAGGATTATATAAATTTTGGATGCATGACTAGACACACAAACTGACACTTATTTATTCAACATCACAATTCCTCATGTACAGCCACAAAACAACCTTTTAGGGTGGCTAGTGTTCACAATGAGCTCCTTTTATTATTGACCAGTTAGAGAGAAGTGTTTTCAGTTTTGACACAGTATAAGTCATCACAAGAACAAAATACAAGAAAACTAATGGATGCATTAGGGGCTTATAGCCTGTTTAGTTATGTTTAAACAGAAGAAATCTGCATGAAACAAAACATTTATTTTAATTTGACTTATAAAACCACTTGTCCCTGAAACATGCCTAAAAACAGAATAATCCATTTGTGTATCTGCAATGTAAACTTGTACAAAACAGATGAAGTGAAGATGTAATTCCATGTGCCCCAATGAAAGGAGAGTTTAATTTAATTTTAATTCCATTTAAATTCAATATATTCCATCTTTATTACACCAGCTCTGAAAATCTTTGCCGGAGGATATGGTAACAGCGGTTAGCATATCTGGGTTTTGAATAGGTTTGGACAAGCTCCTGCAGGAAAAGTCCATAGTGTGCTATTGAGCCAGACATGGGGAAGCAACTGCTTGCCCTGGGATTTGTAGCATAGAATGTTGCCACGATTTGGGTTTCTGTCAGGTATTTGTGACCCTGCTTGGCCACTGTTGGAAACAGGATACTGGGCTAGATGGACCATTGGTCTGACCCAGTATGGCTACTCTTATGTTCTTATGTTCTAAGTCAGCTGTTCAGGAAAAAATATACAGAGGTACACAGCTATTTGATAGTGGGGACATAAAATGAAAGATCAATACCAGACACATGTAGAGAAGGAAAGGAAGAAGACAAGAGGCGAGAGAAGAAATGGTAAGACCAACCTGGAAAAGAATTTGGAAGACTGACTCATGGAATGTGGAAAAAAAAAGACTGGGACCAGCCCAATTAGAAAATTAAATTCCCAGACAACAAAGGTAGAAAAGAAAAAAATATTTTTATGTAATACTTTGTAAGGACTGAGATGTACCTGCTTTGTAAAATGCACATTTGTTTTCCTTTTTTCTATTTTTATTTTGCAAAATACAGGAGAAAATGCATTTCTGTTTCTCTTTTACCAGTATTGCACTGAGTCTGGCTTTCTTGAGCAGAGTGGAGGGGGTCTCTATTTCAACTTTTGTTTGTATGTTTTTTTGTGGCTCCCTGTTCTATATTAGATGAGGATCTGCATGTGCGACTGAGATGAAGGATTCTGCTAGCATGTAGTGTCTGAACAGTGCAGCTTGTTCCAGTTTCCCAACAGTAGGTATATTGGTGCTCTAGAGCCCAGTGTAAAATATATAGAAATTTCTTTTCATAGGTGGGTTAGGGTTGTTATGGTATGGTAAGTTTGGTGATCTAGGGCAGTTTTCCCAAGTTGGTCCTGGAGTACCCCCTTGCCAGTCAGGTTTTCAGGATATCCTCAATAAATATGTATGAAATTGAATTGCATATACTGCCTCCATTGTATGCAAATTCCTTGTGGTTAGCCTGAAAACCTGAATAGCAAGGGGGTACTCCAGGACCACCTAGAGAAACACTGCTCTAGGGCCCAGTATAATATTTGTAGCACCGTCTTTCATAGGTGGGTTAGGGCTGTTATAGTGTTGCAAGTTTTCAGTTTAGGTTTTGGGTGTCATTTTGCAGGGTTTTGTGTTATTTCAAAAAGAGGGGCATTTTCGTAAGAAACGTCTAAGTTGGAATTTGGACGTCTTTGTAAAATGTCCAAATTTGGAGGTGGGGAGAAGGTCATTTTTGATAAAAGATGGACGTCCATCTTTGGTTTCAAAAATACCATGGACATCCTTAGATTTGGACGTCTTTGATTTTCGGCGATTTTCGAAACCAAAGACGTCCAAGTCTAAAACGTCCAAATGCAAGCCATTTGGTCTTGGGAGGAGCCAGCATTTGTAGTTCACTGGTCCCCCTGAGATGCCAGGACAGCAGTTGGGCAATCTACGGGGCACTGCAGTGGACTTCATGAAATGCTCCCAGGTACACAGCTCCCTTGCCTTGTGTGCTGAGCCCCCCAAAACCCACTACTCCCCAACTGTACATCACTTCCATAGCCCTTACAGGTGAAGGGGGGCACCTATATGTGGTACAGAGAGTTTCTGATGGGTTTTGGAGGGCCCGCTGTTCCCTCCACAAATGTAACAGGTGGGGGGGGGGGGGGGGGGGTATGGACCTGGGTCCACCTGTCTGAAGTGCACTGCACCTACTACTAAACTACTCCATGCGCTGTCATGGACCTGAGTATGACATCTGAGGCTGGCAAGTAATATTTTTAATCATGTTTTTTGGGGTGGGAGGGGGTTAGTGACCACTGGGCGAGTAATGGGAGGTCATCCCCGATTCCCTCCAGTGGTCATCTGGTCATTTCGGGCACGTTTTTGTGCCTTATTCATAATAAAAACAGGTCTGGGTGAAAACGTCCAAGTTTTAGTCCTGGACGTCTTTGCTTTTTTCCATTATGGCTCAAAGACATCCAAGTCTTAGGAACACCCAAGTCCCACCTCCACCATGCCTACGATACGCCCCTTTGAGATTTGGACGTCCTTGAGACGGACTTTCAATAGAGACGTCTAAAATCAGGTTTCGATTAAACCGATTTGGACGTCTCTGAGAGATGGATGTCCACGTGCAGATTTCTGTCACTTTTTGGACGTCCATCTCTTTTCGAAAATGAGCCTGAAAGTGTCTGGCCCTATTTGAAAGTAGGCTCTGGGTCAAGGGCCATCTTTGGTGGCCCTTGCCACCCAAAATAAAAGTGTTCAGGACTAGTGGTCACCACATCTTGTAGAGTCACCACACAAACAAATGCCCATCTGATTTAAACAAAAGTGTTCAGCACTGGAAGGAGTATATGTGCTCTTCCTGAGGTGATGGTCACAATTTGAATATTTTTTACTTGTAGTTAATATTCTAATCACAAAATAGAAAATAAAAAGAAAAATTCCATGTTTTGTTGTCTGGTCATTTTATTTTTGAAATCATGTTGGTCCTATGCTCTGGTTTCTGTTTCTCTCTATCTTCTCTTAACTTACTCTCCAGGGTCTCCTGCCCATTTAACATTTTTTCTTTCTCCATGCTCACCATCCATCTTTCATCTTTGTGTACCTATCTTTCCCCATGTTCAACGTCTCCCTTCCCACCTGCAGTCTGGCATCCCCTATGCTGCCTTGGAGGAGGGAGGTTTTCTAAAAGGACAGCATCACCCTGGTGCAGCTGGAAGTAATCCTGTAGCCAGGACCAGCCCACCAAGGGATGCAATATCCTCTCACACCGAGGGTGTGTCTCCAGGAGCTTCTGGCCAGGAGGGAAGGGTTAGGATGGCTGTTCCAGTTGGTGATTCGATTATCAGGCATGTAGATAGCTGGGTGGTTGGAGGATGTGAGGATCGCCTGATCATTTGCCTGCTTGGTGCGGAGGTGGCAGACCTCAAACGTCACCTAGATAGGATTTTAGATAGTGCTGGGGAGAATCCATCTGTCTTGGTACATCTGGGTACCAATGACATAGGAAAATGTGGAAGGGAGGTTCTGGAAGTCAAATTTAGACTCTTAGGTAGAAAGCTCAAATCCAGAAACTCTAGGATAGCATTTTCAGAAGTACTCCTAGTTCCACGCACAGGGCCCAAAAGACAGGTAAAGCTCCAGAGTCTCAATGCATGGATGAGGTAATGGTGCAGGGAGGAGGAGTTTAGACGTTTTAGGATCTGGCAACATTCTGGGGAACAGGGAGCCTATTTTGGAATAATGGGCTCCACCTTAACCAGGGTGGGACCAGTCTGCTGGCATCGGCATTTAAAAAGGAGATAGAGCAGCTTTTAAACTAGAAACTGGGGGAAGGCTGACAATCGTTCAAAGTGCATAGTCCGGAACAAGGTATCTTTCAAAGATACCACCAAAACAGGGAAGATAGGGCATTCCGATAGTGAGGTTGCAACAGAGACCATAGTAGACCCGGTGTCCTTTATTAAAAAGCAGACAAAAGATTGCAAATTAACACTGTCAACTGCTGAGCAAGATGTAAATAGAAACAACAAACATAGTTTGAAATGTCTATAAGTAAATTCCATAAACCTAAGAAATAAGGTGGGACAGTTAGAATATATTGCACTAAATGAAAAATTAGACATAATAGGCATCTATAAGACTAAGTGGAAGGAGGATAACCAGTGGAACACTGTAATACCAGGGTACAAATTATATCGTAGTGATAGGGTGGATCAAATTGGTGGAGGGGTAGCACTGTATGTTAAGGAGAGCCTTGAATCAAATACATTGAAAATTCTACAGAAAACAAAACACATTGTGGAATCCCTATGGATTGAAATTCCATGTGTAAAGGGGAAAAGGATAGTGATAGGAGTGCACTACCGTTCACCTGGCCAGGATGAACATATGGATGTAGAAATGTTATCAGAATTTAGGGAGGCTAACAAATTGGGGAACACAATAGTAATGGGTGATTTCAATTACCAAATAATATGTATCTCTTTCTACCTAATATACAAACTGTTTGCAAGCAACTATGGCTGCCCCTGGGCAATACAATTTCCAGCACTCACACAATGTGGAGAAAAAAGACATCAGGTCCGCCATGTTTTGAACCAGAGTGAAGTGGAGACGGCGAGACATTAGAAGCTTGGATTTTTTATTTACACGATTATTCCCCTGAAGCAGCTATAACATAGCGAAACAGGACTACCCTGTCGGGACTTTATCTACGTGTGGAGTACAATGGATGCGAGGCTGGATTTGTAAAGCAGGATAATTCTTCAGCCAAGATAAGTACTCTTTCCAAGCCTTTTGAATTTAAACTTCAGTATTTAGGTCTCCTTTACAAATGTTTGCATAGTACATGGTTAAGTCAGTGGCAAACGAGTGATGTTGTGGAGTTTTTTTTGAAGACACATGATTGATACAGTTCCCTCATTATACAAAAGGCTTGTCCTTTGACAAAGAGGTGGTGCTGTAATACCTGATGTCTTTTTTCTCCACATTGTGTGAGTGCTGGAAATTGTATTGCCCAGGGGCAGCCATAGTTGCTTGCAAACAGTTTGTATATTAGGTAGAAAGAGATACATATTATTTGATAATATATTCTACCTATTCCGTTTGATTGAGTGATTTCAATTACCCCAATATTGACTGGGTAAATATAACATCAGGTCATGCTAGGTAGGTAAAATTCCTTGACAAAATCAAAGACTGTTTTATGGAGCAGCAGGTACAGGAACCAACAAGAGGAGGAAACATTCTAGACCTAGTCCTTAGTGGAGTGCATGATCTGGAGCAGGAGGAAATGGTGATGGGGCTGCTTAAAAACAGTGATCATAATATGAACAGGTTTGATAACGGCTTTGGAGTAAATACATACAGGAAATCCAATATGTTAGCATTTAACCTTTAAAAAGGATATGATAAAATGAGAAGAAAGGTGAAAAAAAAACTAAGAGGCGCATCTGTGAAGGTCAAACATTTTCATCAGGCATGGATGCTGCTTGAAAATACCATTCTGGAAGCCAAGGCCAAATAAATTCTGTATATTAAAAAAGGAGGAAGGAAGACCAAATTACATCTGGCATGGTTAAAAAATAAAGTGAAGGAAGTATTAGAGCTAGAAGAAAATCCTTCAGAAAATGGAAGAAGAATCTGACTGAAAATAATAAGAAACAGCATGAGGAATGGCAAGTCAAATGCAAAGCACTGATAAGGAAAGCAAAGAGTAATTTTGAAAAAACAATTGCGTTGGAGGCAAAAACACATTGTAAAAATTTGTTAAAGTATATTAAAAGCAAGAAGCCAGCAAAAGAATAAGTTGGACCGCTAGATGACCGAGGGGTAAAAGGGGCACTCAGGGAAGACAAAGCTATAGTGGAGAGATTAAATGAATTCTTTGCTTCGGTCTTCACCAAGGAAGATTTGGGAGCGACACCGGTGCCAGAAAAGATATTCAAAGTTGATGAGTCAGAGGAACTGAATGAAATCTCTATAAATCTGGAAGATGTAAGGACACAATTTGGCAAATTGAAGAGTAGCAAATCTCCCGGACCAGATGGTATTCACCCCAGCATACTAATAGAATTGAAAAATAAACTTGCAGAACTATTGTTAGTAATATGTAATTTATCTTTAAAATCAAGCATGGTACCAGAAGATTGGAAGGTGGCCTATGTAACGCCGATTTTTAAAAAAGGTTCCAGAGGTGATCCGGAAAATTATAGACCGGTAAGCCTGACATTGGTGCTGGGCAAAATGGTAGAGACTATTATAAAGAACAAAATTACAGAGCATATTCAAAAGCATGGATTAATGAGACAAAGCCAACATGGATTTAGTGAAGGGAAATCTTGACTCATCAATCTATTGCGTTTCTTTGAAGGGGTGAACAAACATGTGAAGAAAGGTGAGCCAGTCAATATTGTGTATCTGGATTTTCAAAAGGCATTTGACAAAGTACCTCATGAAAGACTCCAGAGGAACTTGGAGAGTCATGGGATAGGAGGTAGTGCACTATTGTTGATTAAAAACTGGTTAAAAGCAAGAAAACAGAGAGTAGGGTTAAATAGTCAGTATTCTCAATAAAGAAGGGTAGATAGTGGGGTTCCCCAGGGGTCTGTGCTGGGACCATTGCTTTTTGACATATTGATAAATGTTCTACAGATGGGAGTAACTAGTGAGGTAATTTGCTGACGACACAAAGTTATTCAACGTTGTTAAATCGCAAGAGGATTGTCTAAAATTACAAGAGGACCTTACGAGACTGGGCATCCAAATGAGATGATGTTTGATGTGAACAAGTGCAAAGTGATGCATGTGGGAAAGAGGAACCTGAACTATGGCTATGTAATGCAAGTTTCCACATTAGGAGTCACCAACCAGAAAAGGGATCTAGGTGTCATCATTGATGATACGTTGAAACCCTCTGCTCAGTGTGTGGTGCTGGCTAAGAAAGCGAATAGAATGTTAGGTATTATTAAGAAAGAATTGGAAAACAACAATGAGGACATTATAATGCCTTTGTATCGCTCCATGGTGTGACCGCACATTGAATATTGTGTGCAGTTCTGGTCACCGCATCTCAACAAAGATATGGTGGTATTAGAAAAGGTACACAGAAGAGCAACGAAAATGATAAAGGGGATGGGACGACTTCCTTATGAGGAAAGGATAAAGCGGTTAGGGCTCTTCAGCTTGGAGAAGAGACGGTTGAGGGGAGATATGATAGAGGTCTAGAAAATAATGAGTGGAATGGAACGGGTAGACGTGAATCGCTTATTTACTCTTTTCAAAAATACTAGGTCTAGGGGACACGCAATGAAGCTACAAAGTAGTACATTTAAAACGAATCAGAGAAAATATTTCTTTACTCAACCAGGGGCATAGCAATACTTAACACTTTTTTTGTGGGGGCCCAGAGTTAACATAGGAGGGGGGGCACTAGGCATATAGGTTTGAGTAGTGCTTAGGAATATACCAAATAATGCCTTAGAGTGAACCATATGATGGATTTCTAAGTAAACAGTTCTGCGTCAACAGAAACCATATTCAAACTTATAGAACCTTTGGAAAATTGACATTTTTAAATCTCTTACTTTAGTCACTCATAGAACACAGACCAATCCTCAACAATTATAGAATAAGGGACCAAAAATTAGAAAAGGAAACACTAAGAAATCACATTCTCTAAAAGCAGTACAGCACAGGAGAAATAAAAATAGAAAACCATTATCTAATGCTGGAAGCAAAATGCAAGATCACTTTCTACCCCAAAATAAAACTCACAAATAAATTATCTGGATATCCATGTTAAAAACATGTGGGACACAGTGGGCTTAAAATTCAGACGTTCCTGGCCAGTTAAATAGCACGGAATATCAGCCAGAGTGTCTCCAGCCACAATGTTGAAATGTATTCTGCAAAGACGTGACATGTATGTTAGGCAGGTATTTGCCGAATAACAGTTAGACAGCATACTAACGTATATGCGTGCAAGTGGACACAAGTCACTTGCCACACCTATTGTTGTACCCTTCATAGCTCCCTATAACCAACTGCTGTATGCTCTATGATTACTTCACAAACTTTACATGAAAGAAATAGAGCTCTAGTAACCAAATCCTGCAAAGAAAGCACATTCCAGAACAAGAAAATCCAGTGAACCATCCAACATGGCACAATAAAAACATTTACAGAGAACATACCCCAAGAAACCTTACTCTCCTCCCTTCCTATAAGCCCACCCAACTCAAAACAAGTAAAGTCATAAACAACACAGTTTATACCAAATTATTTAACTCAGTGGCGTAGCAAGGGTGGGGTGGTGGGTGCTCGCTCCTCTGGCACCCCCCCCCCCCCCGCACTAGCCCTTTAAAAAGAAATCTCCGACGCGGTAGCGAAGCGCAGCACCTTGTGTCTGCGACTGCAAGCAAAAGAAGCGGATCATCTCATTGGGCCTTCCCTCACCTGTCCCGCCCTTCTCTGACGCAACTTCCTATTTCCGCAAGGGCGGGACAGAGAGGGAAGGCCCGATGAGAGACGATCCACTTCTTTTACATGCAGACACGAGGTGCTGCGCTTCTCTATCGCGCCGGTGATTTCTTTTTAAAGACCGGGTGGCAGGGAGAAGACGAGGCAGGGTGAGGGTGGGAGGGACTCGGATGGCAGAAGGGACTGGGTGGGGGACAGATGGGGTGAGGGTGGGGGGGACTCGGACTGCAGAAGGGACTGAGTGGGGGACAGATGGGGTGAGAGGGACTCAGATGGCAGAAGTGACCAGGTAGGGGACAGATAGGGTGGGGGGACTCGGATGGCAGAAGGGACTGGGTGGGGGACAGATGGGGTGAGAGGGACTCGGATGGCAGAAGGGACTGGGTGGGGGACAGATGGGGTGAGAGGGACTCAGATGCCAGAAGGGACTGGGTGGGGGACAGATAGGGTGGGAGGACTCAGATGGCAGAAGGGACTGGGTGGGGGACAGATGGGGTGAGGGGGACTCGGATGGCAGAAGGGACTGGGTGGGGGACAGATGGGAGAAGGGGCATGGAGCTGGAACTGAGGTCTGAAAAGTGGGCAGGTGGGAGAATCAATGGATCTGGAACTAGGGGCAGCCGCAGGTGGGATAATGGGGCTGAAACTGGGAGCCGAAAAGGGGGGGGCAGTGAGAGAGGGGGTATAGATCTTGGATGGAAGGGGGAGTGAGTAAATTGTGGGGAAATCTTGCCTGACCAATTTACTTCAATTCTTTGAAGGAGTAAACAAACATGTGGACAAAGGGGAGCTGGTTGATATTGTGTATCTGGATTTTCAAAAGGCGTTTGACAAGGTACCTCATGAAAGGCTACAGAGGAAATTGGAGGGTCATGGGATAGGAGGAAATGTCCTATTGTGGATTAAAAAGTGGTTGAAGGATAGGAAACAGAGAGTGGGGTTAAATGGGCAGTATTCACAATGGAGAAGGGTAGTTAGTGGGGTTCCTTAGGGGTCTGTGCTAGGACCGCTGCTTTTTAATATATTTATAAATGATTTAGAGATGGGAGTAACTAGCGAGGTAATTAAATTTGCTGATGACACAAAGTTATTCAAAGTCGTTAACTCGCGACAGGATTGTGAAAAATTACAAGAGGACCTTACGAGACTGGGAGACTGGGCGGCTAAATGGCAGATGACGTTTAATGTGAACAAGTGCAAGGTGATGAATGTGGGAAAAAAGAACCCGAATTATAGCTACGTCATGCAAGGTTCCACGTTAGGAGTTACGGACCAAGAAAGGGATCTGGGTGTCGTCGTCGATAACACGCTGAAACCTTCTGCTCAGTGTGCTGCTGCGGCTAGGAAAGCAAATAGAATGTTGGGTATTATTAGGAAAGGTATGGAAAACAGGTGTGAGGATGTTATAATGCCGTTGTATCGCTCCATGGTGCGACCGCACCTTGAGTATTGTGTTCAATTCTGGTCGCCGCATCTCAAGAAAGATATAGTAGAATTGGAAAAGGTGCAGCGAAGGGCGACTAAAATGATAGCGGGGATGGGACGACTTCCCTATGAAGAAAGACTAAGGAGGCTAGGGCTATTCAGCTTGGAGAAGAGATGGCTGAGGGGAGACATGATAGAGGTATATAAAATAATGAGTGGAGTGGAACAGGTGGATGTGAAGCGTCTGTTCACGCTTTCCAAAAATACTAGGACTAGGGGGCATGCGATGAAACTACAGTGTAGTAAATTTAAAACAAATCGGAGAAAATGTTTCTTCACCCAACGTGTAATTAAACTCTGGAATTCATTGCCGGAAAATGTGGTGAAGGCGGTTAGCTTATCAGAGTTTAAAAAGGGGTTGGACGGTTTCCTAAAGGACAAGTCCATAAACCGCTACTAAACGGACTTGGAAAAATCCAAAATCCCAGGAATAACATGTATAGAATGTTTGTACGTTTGGGAAGCTTGCCAGGTGCCCTTGGCCTGGATTGGCCGCTGTCGTGGACAAGATGCTGGGCTCGATGGACCCTTGGTCTTTTCCCAGTATGGCATTACTTATGTACTTATGTACTTACTTATGTACTTATGAGGGCAGACCCTGAATGGATGGGAGAGGGAGGGCAAATGGTGGATCGAAGAAGCAGAGAGAAAGGGCAGACAGTGGATAGAAGGGAGTGAAAGAGCAGACAGTGGATGGAAGGGGGCAAAGATAGAGGGCAGATGCTAGATGGAAAGGAGAGAGAGAGGGCAGATGCTAGAAGGAAAGGAGAGAGAGAGAGCGGGCAGACAGTGGATGGAAGGGGCAGGGAGAGAGGGCAGACATTGTATGGAGGGGACAGGAGAGAGAGAGAGCAGATGCTAGAAGGAAAGGAGAGAGAGAAGGCAGATGCTGGATGGAAGGAAGACAGTGAAAAGAAGATGAGGAAAGCAGAAACCAGAGACAACAAACTGTAAATAAAATATATATTTTTAGTTATTTTTGCTTTAGGATAAAGTAGTATTGTAGCTGTGTTAATAAATGCTTATAAATAGAACATGGAAATAAGGTAAGCTTTATTGGACTAATTTTAATACATTTTGACTAACTTTCGGAGAACAAAACCCCCTTCCTCAGGTCAGGATAGGATACTGTAACAGCACTATACTGTATTGATCTGAGGAAGGAGGTTTTGGCCTCTGAAAGCTAAATGTATTAGTCCAATAAAATGATATTTTATTTTCTATTTTTGTTTTATTTCTATTTGTTAATTTGTAAAGTGATTGGTATTTGTTAGTTTTTTCAAATTTACATCTGCTGTCTTTATATTTCGCACAGTACTTGGGGACATTTTCTGTTTCTGTGGTGTTGCATTGTATGCTCAGTCTGGCCTCTTGGGGGTTCAGTTTAATGTTTGTCTAAATAGAAAGTTTATGATTACTTATTCTATAGTGGTTTAGGGTGTATCTGTGTGGGAAAAAGACATGGCTCTCAGTTGGCATTCACTGTGCAGGATCGACGATCTGTACTATTCTGTCTGGTTTCGTTTTATAATAGGTGAATTGATGTTGTAGTGCTCACTGTAGTGTTTAAAATGCTTTCCTTTTCCTTATGTGACTCGTAGAAATTACTGCTTATGGTATGGTAGAATTGCTCTAGAGATCCTGAGTGTTTTGTATTCTTGGTATGCCTAGTACTGGATTTTGGAGGGGGGGGGTGTTAAAAAATGACCGGCCCCGGGTGTCAACTACCCTAGCTATGCCACTGATTTAACTACCCTTAGGTTTTGCCTTTGGGTTTAACAGGTAATACCATCTTTATGTAATGTCTAAAATTTAAACAATTTATGATGAAGGCATATGCCCTACATATGTAATACTTGGTAGCAATAATGAAACAGTGATGGAATATTCACATAGCAGGCAACTAACAGATTTATTTTCCACTTAAAATAATTAACTTTGTATGAACTTGGCAGTTAATACTTTGTTGCTTGCTATTTTGCATTTTGGCGGTGTATTGTTTGCCTGCATAATAAAATCACAAGTGCAACTATTTTTCAGCCACAGCTTGAATTAAAAGCACATGATTTCCTACTGGATCACATTCATATATGTGACCTGACAAAATGGAGAAGATAGTTCTGTTTGAGACGCTTCTTAACACAGCATGCACTATTTCAAAACAAGAAACCCGAGAAAGTGAAGCTGCTAGGCTAGCTGGATTTGAGACATGACATCTAAAAAACTTTTCACACTTAATACAAATTTTAATAACATCTGTTGAGGGAAAAATAAGGCCAACTTTACTTTTCTGTGTTATCAATGAGCACAGTTTGCTGCCACTATCATCACTCAAAGCATTTATTCAGGGTTCACAATGCAGAGATATTTGCAACTTAAAAACAACATATCCAGCAATATATACAATAGTTTTTTCTGAACACATGGACAGATGGGATATAAGTGTAATCAAGGTCTGGTATTACATTTTTATCAGGATCAATGAGACTATGTCCACTGATAGAATTGATAAGGACAGATCGATGCTGAGGGTATTAAGTCAGCTATGTAATTGCTTGATACAGTTAAAATGGGAACAGTTTCCAGAGGCAGGCAATTACCTTGGAGAATACCTTACAAGATCATCATGCACAAGCATTTTTCTATATGCAGCAATGAACTACCTAGCTGATGGGTTGTTGATACAGCCCTCCGAGATGCCAAAATTTGCCAAAAAACACCCCTCTACATGAACTAGGCTTACTTTAAAGGCACACAGAAATCTCATTTGATATGCAGGTTTACCAATTAAGAAGTCATAGAGCATTAGCAAACTGTCAATGCAAACTACAAACCCCTTGAATCTAGTTTTACGAACTGAGTCTAACATAGACTTGTCGTGTCTGAACTCCTTCAAAGAAGTTATAGAACACCGTAAAGTGTGTAAACTGAACAGCTATGTTTGCTGATTGCAGTGGAGCCTTGGAACCTCAATATTTCAAATTTCATAATGACAGCACTCCAAAAAGGCAATTAAACATGCAAATAAATTTAACAATCACTTCACAGCCAACAAGCTAAGAAATTATTTACTCCAGTCTTAGAAAAAGGACATCCCATCAAGATATGCATCACCATTTGGAAAACATATATGTCATTCAGCTCCAACTCTTCTACTGCTGCTTTCCCTTAGAACTCATTATTCCAAGGACTCATCTATATACAAACACACAGCTGGGAGACAAAGTTTAACCCCCCCCCCCAAAAAAAAAAAAAAAAAACATGCCTTTTACAACCAAACTTGAAGAAGAAATAAATATATATCAGAAAACTGGAAAATGATGGCACATTTAGACTGACTCTGGACTTCTGCATGAAGGTAGCTCTGCCCTCATTATTTAATATCTCTCTTAAGTGCATTTTTATAATATACCAGTGCGTTCCACAAAACAAAAGGAGAAAGTTCCCACAAGCCATTGTTCTTTTTTGATCTAGGAACAGGAAGAAAAGATTTTAAATGCTCCTAGGTTTCAACCTAATTCATGTTTAATGTGGATTATAAATGTCATAAACAAGTAAATAAATAGATAGATAGAAACTCTGAACGTTACCTGATTCTTATAACATGATGTCTATTTTAGTAGCCCTTTACCAGGAGAAAAAAAATCTCTGCATGAATACAACACATTCTAGGGTGTCCCTATAACCAGTCCCTCCGTTATTATACTTCCTCTGTATAAATCCATATTTTGCACAAGCTGGCATGTTTGAAAATATAAGTGGGATAAAAAAAATGCTACCAACAAAGAGTGACAACGTGAATGCAGCAGTCCATAAATTTGCTTTCTTTTGACTGTATGGGGATGACAGCTGTGTGAAGGAGGGGAAAGAGATTAACCTCCATGGCTTCAGCTTTTTTGGACATCATACCGTCTCCTGTTCTCAATCAAACCTCCTTGGACTGAGCCACTGGTAGCACTGAAGAAGGCAGCTGCTTCCGGCTGCCATAGTCCCACTCACAGGAAGTTGAAAGGCGGGATGAAGCAGCGAGACGGACCAGGGCAGCCGAAAGCAGCTGCCTTCTTCAGCTCTGCTCACTCCATCATGGTTCACTGCTGTGGGAAGAGGGAGGAGAGAGAGCTGTAGCCAGCCAGACCCGAAGGGAGGGAGAGCTCAGCTGCCTGACCAGGGAGCAAAAAAACGGCTTTAGTCGTGCCAGTTTTAAGGGTCAGCCGACAGTTTAACTCGCCACCATTGTTGGGGAGCCTGAGACAGAAATGGGGGGGGCTCGGCCCCCAAAGCCCCCTGTAGCTACGCCACTGCACTCTACATGTAATTAAACTCTGAAATTCATTGCCAGAGAATGTAGTAAAAGCAGTTAGCTTAGTGGGGTTTACAAAAGGTTTGGATAGCTCAGTGGCGTTCCTAGCTTCGACGGCACCCGGGGCGGATCGCCGATGCGCCCCCCCCCCCCCCCCCGCAAAATGACACCCCCCCCGGGAGCACGCCGCTGGGGGGGGGGGGTGCCGTAGCATGCGCCTGTCTGCTCCCAGTTCGTTACACTCGCTAAATTCTCTCGTTTGCTGCAGCTCCCTCCCTCTGCCCCGGAACAGGAAGTAACTTGTTCCGGGGCAGAAGGAGGGAGCTGCTGCAGCGAACGAGAGAATTTAGCGAGCGTAGCGAATTGGGAGCAGACAGGCATGCGCTGCGGCACCCCCCCCAGCGGCGTGCACCCGGGGCAGACCCCCCCCCTTGGTACGCCACCGGGATAGCTTCCTAAAAGAAAAGTCCGTAAGCCATTATTAAAATGGACTTGGGGAAAATCCACTAATTATTTCTAGGATAAGCAGCATAAAATGTATTGTACTGTTTTGGGATCTTGCCAGGTACTTGTAACTTGGATTGGCCATTGTTGGAAACAGGATGCTGGGCTTGATGGACCTTCGGTCTGTCTCAGTATGGCAATACATATGTACTTATATGTCCCTATACTTATTTTATTTATTTATTTATTTATTTACTAGTAACAAAGGCCCGTTTCTGACACAAATGAAACGGGCACTAGCAAGGTTTTCCTCCGAGTGTGTATGTTTGAGAGAGTGTGTGTGAGAGTGACTGTGTGAGAGAGAGAGAGTAAATGTGCGAGTGTGTGTGTGTGACAGAGAGAGAGAGAGAGAGTGAGTGTGGGTGTGAGTGTGTGAGTGAGAGAGAGTGTGTGTGAGACAGAGTGTGAGAGTATGTGAGACCGAGAGTGTTTGAGAGTGACTGTATGACATATAGAGAGTGAATGTGATACAGTGTGAGACATAGAGTGTGTGATAGACAGTGTGTGAGAGTGAGAGAGAGAAAGACACTGACTGTGGGAGAAAGAGAGAGAGTGTGTGTGTGTGACAGAGATACCTCCCCCCCTCCTTCTCTGGTCTCAGGACCCCCTTCCCCCTGCCTATTCCCCTCCTCCTCCTCCCTTCTCAGGTCTCAGGACCCCCTCACTCTGGTCTCAGGACCACCCTCCCCTCTGGTCTCAGGACCCCCTCCCCCTCCCTGGTCTCAGGACCCCCTCCCCCTCTCTGGTCTCAGGACACTCTCCCCCTCTCTGGTCTCAGGACCTCCTCCCAATGTCTCCCCTCTTTCTTTCTGCATCCTTCCATCCAGTGTCTCCTTTTTTCTGTACCCTTCCATTCAGCGTCTTCCCTTTTTCTCTCCCCATCCTTCCACCCATCTATCCTCTCTCCTGATCCTTCCATCTAATGTCTCTCTCCCCCTCCTTCTATCCAGTGTCTCTCTCTATCTCTCTACCCTTTTCTGTTCAGTGTCCCTTCTCTCTCCACATCCTTCCAGTCTCCAGTCTCTCCCCTTTCTCTCTGCATCCATTCTTCCATCTCCCCCTTTCTTTCCTCATCCTTCCATCCATCTACCCCCCTCTCCCATCCTGTGTCTCTCTCTCTATCCCCTTCTTTCCCTCCAGGCCCGCCCACCACAGACCTGCCAAGTCTCCCGCGACACACGCGGTGCCAGCTCCCATTTCTGGCCACTGCTGTTTCTCCTGTTTTGCAGCAGCGGCCGCTACAAAAACCAAAGCAGTTGTTTTTAAAAAGCAAGCGCGATGCCGCAGGCAGCCATCAGGCATTGGCTGTCGCAGCCGCTCCTCTCGCCTCTCACGTCACTTCCCCTGGAGGACGACCCCGGAGGAGCGCAGCAATGTGAGAGGCGAGAGGAGCGGTTGCAGAGCCGACAGCTAATGCCTGATGGCTGCCTGCGGCACCGCGCTTGCTTTTTAAAAACAGCTGTTTTTGTTTTTGTAGCAGCCGCTGCTGCTCAACAGGAGAAGCAGCAGTGGCCGGAAATGGGAGCTGGCGCCGCGTGTTTCACGGGAGACTTGACAGGTCTGTTTGGGTGGGTGGGCTTGGAGGGAAAGTGGCTGGGCCTGGGCGGTGACCTCTGGGGGGGGGTGGAGGGGGGGAGCAGTGGCTGCGGCGACCTCGTGGGGGGTGGACGGGGGAGCGGTGGCAACCTCGGGGGGGTGGAGGGGTGAGCGGTGGCGGTGACGACCTTGGGGGAGGGGCGTGGCAGCAGGGGCGGGGCCTCATACTGCTGTCGTGCAGTTGGTCAGTGCTGCGTATGACGTCAGCCTGGCTTCGGAGCCTAGCAGACCAACTCAGCCATGAACACAGGCAGCAAGACAGAATGTTGGAGGTGAGAATTATTATATAGGATTTGTTACATTTGTATCCCACCTTTTCCCACTTATTAGCAGTCTCAAAGTGGCTTACATAGTTCCGGAGAGGTGGTTACAGACTCCGGTGTGAACAAATACAGTATAGGGGTACTATTACAGTGACCAGTACAGTAAAGAAGTATCGGTATATAAGTTGGGGTGATTCAGACAAAATGTTAGGGTGTGATCATGCGTCGAGGTTGAAAACTGTCCATTTCCTGATTAAAATGCCATATTTCATTATTCCCTAGAGAATCAGCCTGAGGCGGAGAACTCAAACGCCCCACGGAAAAATCACAAAAGTGTGAAGAGAAAGAGTGGGAGGTTGACTACGGATACCAAAGACTGGAGAGATGAACACTGTTAATCAACCGTTTACTGATAAAAAAGACTCGACACAAACGTTGTGTTTCAGCCGCTATACAGGTTAGTGTCTTTTCCAGTATGCCTATACACAGTTATTATCCGTATTTTATATCCCTTATGCTATTAGTACCATAATATATTATATTTTACTTTATATTATTCGCAAGTTTTGATATGTCCTTCAAACATTTTGTGTTCCTATGTTTTAACATTCATTATGGATCCATAAGCTTGGTGCTAATTCTCCGTTTTTTGTACATAATATTTTGTTTGACAGTACTAATGTAGACAAATTAAACTGAAATCTGAGAAGCCAGACTCTGCATGCAATGCAACACCAGAGAAATAGAAAGAAATTCATTTCCTCCTGTACAATGCAAAAGAATGCCAGCAGATGTAAATAAACTGATATAATTCAACCACAAAACTGAAAATAAAACCATTTTCCTCCCTCTGTGCGCTTAACTACTTCTAGGACCTCTTGTCCGTTTGCTATTTCTTTTCTCGCCTCCTTTCTTTTTCACTTCCTGCCATATATCCATCTTTAGCACTGACCTTTCAAATTCAGCTTTCTTCCATTTTCTCCTTCCTTGTCAAATTTATCTAGTTTTCCACCTCTTCCCTTCTCTTTCATCCATGTGCAGCATTCTCTCATTCTCTTCCCTTCCATCCACATGTAGCATTTCCTCCATGCCACTTCCATGTGCAGCATTTCCCCCTATGTCCCTTCCATGTGCAGCATTCCTTCTTTTTCCCTTCTCTTTCCATCTATGCACACTTTCCCCCCCTCTCCCTTCTCTTCCTTTCCTTCCATGTGCAACATTTAACCCCTCTCCCTTTCCATCCATGTGCAGCATGTCCCCCTCTCTTCTCTTCTATGTGCTTCATTCTCCCTTCCTTCCCTTCCATCCATAAGCATTTCCCCCCTCTTCCTTCCCTTCCATCCATGCATATTTCTCCCTCTCCCTTCTCTTCCATCCAATTGCAGCATTTCCCCTTCTCCCTTCCCGTTCAGCATTTAACCCCTCTTCCTCCTTTTCCATCCATGTGCTGCGTTTTCCCTCTCCCTTCCCTTCTGTGTGCAGCTTACCCCCTCCCCCCATTCCCTCCTGTGGGTCCAGCAGCTCTCCTTACCTCCTACTCCTCCCCACCCTCCTGCAGGTCTGGATTCATCTTCCTAACTCCCTCTGTCCCCTCCCACCATGGCCCTACAAACTAGTGTTCACTGGCACTGTTGGCAACAATTACATCAAGCTCCCTCCAGCCACTCCAAGGCTTCCTTCCCAAACAGTAACAGGCAGGGTTGCCAGATGAGAAAAATTTTCCCAGCCCAAAATCAGCCCTAAACCCGCCCAAAAAACGCCCAAAGTCAAACCCCGCCTCCCACGTCACCAACCCCACCTCCCACGTCACCAACCCCGCCTCCCACATCATTAACCCCGCCCCCTGATGTCACCCCTGATGTCGTTAACCCCGCCCCTGACGTCAACCACGCCCCTGAAAAGCTTCTATTGGACCACATCGGACCAATAGAAGCCCTGGGAAAGCTTCTATTGGACCAAATTGGACCAATAGAAGCCCCGGAAAAAAGCGCACAGCGGCCACAGGAAAAAAGCCCAAACCCGCACCCCGCAGCCGCCGAAAATTTTCCGCAGCTGCGCGCAGAAAACCCGCCCAGTGTTGCGGGAAGACCGCAACCCTGGCAACAATGTTAACAGGAAGTTGCAATAGAGGGAAGGACACTGGAGCTGGCTGGAGAGAGACTGATGTAATTGCTGCTACCAGTGTTGGCGAACACAGCAAGTCTGTAGGGCTCACAGGTAGGAGGGACAGAGGAGGGAAGGCTAAGCAGGACCCACTGGAGGATAACAGGGGTATTGGAGAGCGATGTAAGGAGGAGATGCTGGACTTGCAGGGGAAGTGTGCTGATTTTTGGATTGCAAAGGGGTAGCAAGGTAATTTTTTGGGGTGGCACTTACCATCCTGTGCCATCCCATAGTAACGCCTATATGTGCTTAGCTCCATATCTGTGTGAGAAAACGTTTCTCCATTTTTTTGATGTAAGCACTTCCACAAATAATAGGTCTGAGTATATTTTTGCTCATGAAGAAAAGCATAACTATAATCTTATGATATGTGAAACCCTGTTATTGAAATGTTTCCTACACAATGTGTAAAGACAACTACAGTTTAAGACAACACATATCTATGTTTGCAAGGTATAGTATCTCACCGGTGGGCAACACTTCCTTTCTTGATATCAGAAATAATAAGATGATCTCCAGGTTTTCTACTAGAAGGAGCTGTGAAAAGAAAAAAGCATTCTCAGTTATTCAGAAAAATAGAAATATAAGTCATGTCATGCTAGATTAGACCAGTGGTTCCCAAACCTAATCCTGGAGGCACTCCAGCCAGTCAGTATTTTGGGAAACCCACAATGAATATTCATGAGAGAGATTTGCAAACATTGGAGGCAGTGCAATGCAGATATCTCTCATTAATATTCATTGTGGGTATCCCAAAAACCTGACTGGCTGGGGTGCCTCTAGGACCAGGTTTGGGAACCACTTCTTTAGGCTATCAAGCCTAGTATCCTGCCTCTGAAAGTAGTCAATTTCGGTCTTTAGGATGTGCTCAACAGGAAATATGTCTATTCCACATTGCTCACTCCTGTGAGTAAGTGGTGACTTTCCTGAAGTCTGCCTGGCTAATAATTGTACTCCACCTAGATGTTTGGATAGGCGGGTTATAAATGTATTAAATAATAATAAATAATAATAATAATTGTTTACGGACTTTTTTTCTCCAGAAATGTGGCCAACTCCCATTTAAACCCAGTTATGCTAAATGTCTTGACCATATCATCTTGCAATGTATTCCACAGCTTAATTGATGGGAAAATACTCTCTCCAATTTGTTTCAAATCTGCAATTTCTTAGCTTTATGGAATGTCCCCTAGTCCTGGTACTATTTGAAACAGTAAATAATCTTTCCATATTAATCTATTCTGCTTCAGTCATAATTTTATCAAGCTCTATTATAGTTTCTTATAACCTAAGATAACTAACCTAGAGGTATGTTTACTAAAGAGCATTAACTCCCAGATTCTATCTAGTGTGACTTATGTTGCTTGCGCAAATCCAGTCATATTCTGCAAGTTGCACATGCAACTTAATTAGCTAACAAGCCAATTAGTGCCAATAACTGTCAACAAGCGATTTTTGACACTAATTGGCATTAATTAAAATTTATGCACACAACTGTGTGAGCATATTCTGTAAATTAATCCATGTAAATTCTAAGGCGCATAGCTGAAAAGGAGGCGTGGCCATGGGGTGGAATGGGCGGGTTATAGGCATTTCTAAAATCTATGCATGCTGTTATACAATACACCTGGTCCGCACCTAATTTAGGCATTAGCATTTACACCAAGTTTTACTTGGCATAACTGCCCATGACTAAATTTAGTCATGTGGATGGGCACTAGGCATATTCTATAAACTGTGCCTAAATGTAGGCATACTTTATAAAATATGCCTAGGCATATTTCTTTTCCATGCCAATTCTTTTAGGTGTGATGTATAGAATCTAGCCCTAAACCTTTAACAAGCACTAATAGGGTTACCACATGAACACGTTAAGGTATTTTGCAGTAATATACCTGTTAGTGCATGTGTTAGGGAATTTTTTTGGGTGCTGGCGTGATGTTGGTGTGACATTGGCATGGAAATATAATCCTGTTTGCGAGTTCTAATTAATGCACAAAGGCGGCCCTATAATGAGGCCAACTGAGGCGGAGGCCTCGGGTGGCACTTGAGAGAGAGCAGCATTTTATAGAGAGCGACATCACAAAGCCCACCCATCAGGCAGTCCAATATTTATTCCCTCTCTCTCTCAAACCCCTCCCCCTAGTTTATTTACATTCTCTGCCTGCCGCTGGCCTCTTCTTTTTCTTTACCGCATCCTGCCCTGTTTCTATCAAACCCCTTCCCCCCATGCGGTCTGATACCTTTTGCCCCTCTCTCTGAAACCCCTCCACCTGGTATATTTACATTTGCTGCCTGCTGCTACCCTCTTTTTCTCTTTACCGCATTCTGCCCTGTTTCTCTCAAACCCCTCTTCCCCCCTCCCCCCGGTTTACCTCTGCTTGCTTGGCAGAGCTGATAGGCTGCGACAGCAATTCACATTCGCTACCTGCCACTGGCCTGCAAGTCTTCTCTTTAGCTCATCCTGCCCTGTCTGATGTAACTTCCTGTTTCCTCAGGGGCAGGATGTGCTAGAGAGAAGACTGAAATAATAGTTGCTTACCTGTAATGATAGTTTTCCGTGGACAGTAGATCTTATAGCCACTCTTGTTAAGTTACGTCATGTGATGTGACTGACCCAGTATTCTATAAGCATAAACTCTAGATTCAAATCTAAGCATGCTCATGAATTCCTGCCTTATTGGTCAGTATATATACCATGGAACACTATAGACCTCTCAATGTAAAAAGCGAACAACACCTAGGAAGGGAGGGAGGTATTATGTGGCTACAAGATCTACTGTCCATGGAAAACTACCGTTACATGTAAGCAACTATTATTTTTCCATGGACAAGATCTTGTAGCCACACATGTGAAGACTCCCAAGCTTACACAGGTAACATATAAATTTAAGAACTTTTTATGAAAAGTAAAAATATAATACCAATAAGAAGTGGTACCTGTGTATGGAGGAGAAGGCAAGGTGTCATTCAGATCGCATTATCAAGAATGGTTTGACCAAATCTGGAATTTTCTCTTGAAGCCACATCCAAGCATAATGTTTGGAGAAAGCATGTATTGAGGACCATGTTGCTGCTCGGCATATATCCAGGATTGATGCTCTGTGAAGATGTGCAGTTGATGCAGCCATAGATCTAATCTTATGAGCTGTGATATGAGGAATAGTCTTTGGATCTTGAAGAGAAGGTTTGGTATAACAATAATGGATACAATTAGCAATATATCCAGATAACGTATGCTTAGAAACTGGTTGATGATGATCTAAGCAGTCAGAAAGGAATAGTTGAGAAGGTCTATTTGGATAGGCCGTTCATTGCAAATATATAGAAAGAGCTCTGGTACAGTCTAGAGTATGTAAGCATTATTGTCTTGGTGTTTGGTAAAGTGGTGGATGAAACGCTGGTAGCAAAATAAACTGATTGATATGAAAAGCAGAAACAATTTTTGGTAAAAATTTTGGATGAGGTCGTAAAATGGTCTTATGTAAGATTTGAGTATATGAGGCACAGTACACAAAAGTTTGAAGTTCTCCTATGCGGTGGTGGGAGGCGGGGCTGGTGGTTGGGAGGCAGAGATAGTGCTGGGCAGACTTATACGGTCTGTGCCAGAGCTGGTGGTGGGAGGCGGGACTGGTACTTGGGAGGCAGGGATAGTGCTGGGCAGACTTATACGGTCTGTGCCCTGAAGAGGACAGGTACAAATAAAAAGTAGAACATATGAATTTATCTTGTTGGGCAGACTGGATGGACCGTGCAGGTCTTTTTCTGCCGTCATCTACTATGTTACTATGAGGAGATGTAAGTGCATGAGGAATATTGTTTTCCACATAAGGAATTTTAGAGATGCAGATTGAAGCAGTTCAAATGGTTGTTCCACTAGTGTTTCTAACACCAAATTAAGATCCCACACTACAAGTGGAGTTTAAAGAGGTGGTTTTAAATTGATCAACCCTCTCATAAAATATTTTGTTATAGGGTGACAAATTATAGTCATATCATCAATAGGGTCATGGAATATCGAAACTGCAGCAATGTGAACTTTCAAGGAAGAGCATGCAAGGCCACAATCAGAGAGATGAAGAAAATAGTCTAACAGTATAGATACAGAACAAGAGACTGGATCCAGTCCTCATGGAGTACACGATGAAGTAAAATGTGTCCATTTAGATGTATAGGATCTTCGAGTTGATTCTTTTCTGGAGGCTAGTAAAACCTTTACCATTGATTGTAAAAATATTGAAGAAGTTAAAGAGTTCTTTGGATATACCATGCTGTTAAACGGAGGTCTTGTAGATTTGGATGCAACAAGGTGCCCTGATGTTGTGCTATTAAATCTGAGATGTTTGGAAGGATTTTTGCAGGAAGAACTGCTAAATTTTGGAGTACCAAAAACCAGGACTGTCTTGGCTAGTAAGTTGCTATTAGAATTATCTTTGATTTGTCTTGAATTATATTTTGTAACGTTCTTGATACTAAAGGTATTGGGAGAAATGCATATACAAGAAACTGCGTCCATAGAATGGAGAATGCATCTTTTGTTATTCTTTTCTGACTGGGCCACCTTGAACAAAATTTGTGACATTTGTTGTTCTGTGGGGATGCAAATAGATCTAGCTGTGGTGTCCTCCACTGTTGAAAAATACTTTGAATAACTGTGGTCTTGAGAGACCAATCGTGTGGTTGTAATTTTCTGCTCAACGAATCTATCAGAAACACAGGCTGCCTCACAGCATAGGCTGTAGGATCCCATGCCTCCTTGCTTGTTCGTATAGAACATAGTTACCTGGTTGTCCATTCGAACTTGTATAATTTGATTCGCTAACAAGGTTTGAAATGCTTGAATGGCCAATCTGATTGTTTTCAGTTCTAGGAAATTTATGGAATGGTTTCTGTTCTGAAAGATCCACTAGACTTATGTGGAATAGTTGTCCGCATTTGCTCCCTAGCCTATCTTGGATGCATCTGTTGTCAATATTTTGGTTGGCTGTGGTATTTGAAAGAAGAAGATTTTGTGGGAATATCCACCATAGTAGAACTTTCTAGATATGGTTTGTTATGAAAATCTTCATTGTTAGAATTTGAAGGTATTGAATCCATCTGGTTTTCAGATGCCATTGTATCGGGTACATATATAGGTGAACTAAAGCAAGGGCATTGACTGTAGCAGCCATGTGTCCCAGCAGAATTAAAAGAGTTCAAACAGTTGTGATTTGAATGATTAAAGAAGATTTACTAATTGGTTTATGAGTAGTGCCCGAGATGTTGGTAATTTTGCTATGGCTTTGTGAGATATGAGTTCCGCCCTTATAAATTCCAACTGCTGCGTCGGGATCAAATGTGATTTTCTGTGATTGATTAGAAAACCTAACTTTGTGAGAAGTTGAATCATGAGGTGTAAAGCTGCCAAATTGTGCTGTGGAGATTTTGCCACTATTAATCAATTGTCTGGATAAGAAAATAGTACGATGCCCTGTTGATGCAGGTGTGCTACTGCTAACACTATGCACTTGGTGAATACTCTTGGGGCTGATGTGAGGTGAAACAGTAGTACCTTGTATTGATAATGTTGTTTGTTTATTACAAATCTCAAGTATTTTCTGGACAATGGATGGATAGGCATGTGTAAATAGGACTTGCAGGTATATTGCTGTGAATCTTACATCCCTTTCTAGGAGAGGGAAAATTGTAGCAAGGGTATTCGTGCAAAATTTCTCCTTTAGAGCATGTTTGTTTAGATTTCTTAGGTCTAATATTGCTTGAAAACTGCCATCCTTTTTTGGAATCAGGAAATATTTTGAATAACACTCTTTGTTTCTGTGGGAAAAGGGAACTATCTATATGGAATTCTTGAGGAGTAGTCTGTGAAATTCCTGTAGCAAGAGTATACTCTGGTGTGAAGAAAAGTGGACAGAATGAGGGGGCCTTATTGGTGGGCGATGTAGAAAATGAAGAGAGTAACCGTATTGAATTATATTTAATATCCATTTGTCTGATGTTATTGTTTTCTAAACAGCTAAACACCCCTGGATTCTGCCTCCACAGGAATGTAAGGGTAAACCAAATTGTCAAAAGCTAGAAGGAAGTTTAGATTGTTGTGAAATGACAGGTTTTTGATTTTTTTCCATCTCTTATTCCTCATGAACGATAATTGGATTGCTGATGGTTAGCCTTTGGATTATAAAAAGAATGTGGATTGGAATATGATTTACGTGGTTGAAACTTATTTTGAGAAGAGTAGTAAGGTAGTTTTTTATAATTTGTTTTGGGAAGCTGGTGTGTGTCAAGTGTGGTACAATCCTCCTTTATATACTATTTGGTGACAAAGTTAAAGAATTAATTGAAGGACTTTTCAATTAATTCTTTAACTTTGTCACCAAATAGTGAATCTCCTGAACATGGTGCATCAGCTACTTTTCATAAAGATCTTCACCTGATGCTCTTAACCAGGCTAAATATCTAGTAGCAATGGCTGTAGCTGCACCTCTAATCAATGTATCATAATTATCATGTGCTGCTCTTATCATTTATTTGGAACAATCATCTAAATTAGACATAATAGTTAAAGTAGAACTATCCTGAGGTATGACAGAATGTAATTTTGTTTAAATCATCCATTATAGTATATAAATATTCTACATAATGGAATGTGTGCACCGAATACATGCAGACAACATTGCTGATTGAAAACTTGGGCGTGCCATGACATCCATACATTTCAAATCTTTTGGAGGGGGATGATTTGTTATATCTTTTTGAGTTTTATTTTTACGCATCACTGATTTGACTATTAATGATGCATTAGGAGTTGCGATTTTCCATGTTCTAGGACATTTTCAGGGGCATTTTTGAAAGAGAAGAGCGCTCATCTTCAGACACAAATCGGGAGATGAGCGTCCTTCTCACAGGGTTGCCCAAATCGGCATAATCAAAAGCCAATTTTGGGCACCCTCAACTGCAGTCCATCGCTGGGATGACCAAAGTTCACAGGGGCGTGTCAGAGATGTAGCGAAGGCGGGACTGGGGCGATATTGGAAAAAAGAAGGGCGTCCCTGACAAGCATTTGGTCAATTTTACTTGGTCCATTTCTTTTCACGACCAAGCCTCAAAAAGGTGCCCAAACTGACCAGATGACCACTGGAGGGAATCGGGGATGACCTTCCCTTACTCCCCCAGTGGTCACCAACCCCCTCCCACCCTAAAAAAAGATTAATTTTTTTTTGCCAGCTTCTATGCCAGCCTCAAATGTAATATCCAGCTCCATGACAGCAGTATGCAGGTCCCTGGAGCAGTTTTAGTGGGTGCAGTGCACTTCAGGCAGGCGGACCCAGGCCCATCCTCCCCTACCTGTTACACTTGTGCTGGTAAATGTGAGCCCTTCAAAAACCACCCGAAACCTACTGTACCCACATGTAGGTGCCCCCTTCACCCCTTAGGGCTATGGTAGTGGTGTACAGTTGTGGGTAGTGGGTTTTGGGGGGGTTTGGGGGGCTCAGCACATAAGGTAAGGGAGCTGTGTACCTCTGAGCAATTTGTGAAGTCCACTGCAGTGCCCCTTAGGGTGCCCAGTTGGTGTCCTGGCATGTGAGGGGGACCACTGCACTATGAATGCTGGCTCCTCCCATGACCAAATGCCTTAGATTTGGTCATTTATGAGATGGACGTCCTCAGTTTCCATTATCGCCGAAAACCAGGGACGGCCATCTCTAAGGTCGATCATCTCAACATTTAGGTCAACCATCTCTAAGGTTGACCTAAATGTTGAGATTTGGGCATCCCCGACCGTATTATCGAAATGAAAGATGGATGCCCATCTTGTTTCGATAATATCGGTTTCCCCGCCCCTTCATGGGGCTGTCCTGCGGGGACGCCCTCAGGAAAACTTGGGCGCCCCATTTGATTATGCCCCTCCACGTACTTTATATTTCTTCTCTAAAGCTGTTTGTGTAGATCTTGTAGAATATGGAGACATCCATAGAAGTTTGTGATGATTTTATAATACCTGAGTTATAGGCAGAGCTACAGATTCTTTTGTAAGGTATAAATATTGAGTTACTGTTCTTTTATCTTGAGATTGGATAGTTTGAGAAGGAAGTGAAATAGCCAATGATTTAGTTAGTTTTAATAGAAACAGAGTATGAGACTTCCTCTGCAGATGGTTGTACATCTTGGTGTGGAGATAGCTGTGTTGAAGATCCAGCTAATTGTTCTTCAACTTGTGTAGGTTGTGGAGAGTGGATATTAAAAGATGGAGATGGAATAGTTGAATTTAAATTTAATTCATCCCATCTAGAATGTGATGAAGAAATAGATTCATGTAATGTAGCTTATTTTGGTGATTCTGAGGGAGAGATCACATTTGTTTGGTGATGCTTGTTCACTGTACTGCACCCCTCTTTTTGATATTCATGGTGCTTTAAAAATAGAGGTAGTATGTGAACTAAATTATCAGGAAGTACTGCATTGTGAGAAGTGGACCTTGATTTTGAACTTATGCTTCTTTGAGATTTTGAAGAAGCATGAGATTTGGATTGTCTAGCTTTAGAGTGTCTATGTCTAGATATTTTGTGTCTTCAGTACCGAGATCAAGACTGACTTTTCATGCTTTCAGCAGAATATGTAGATGAAGAAGATGTAGAGTGAGCTCAATGTCAATGTCAAGGAGGCGGACTAGAAGATGACCGAGTCATCTTGACATCGACATCGGGAATATGTTCTCAGAGGTGACATCAAGTCAGTTGGGTGTCGACGTCAATGCAATGGTGTTAAAGATGTCAATATATTACGATGCCGACATTTTGGTGGAGGTAAAGCAGTCAATGTGTTAGTTAAAGATGGAACCTTGTCTGGGAGTTGATTCCATGTTGAGAATGGATTATCGGCATCAACTTGCTGAGCAGGCATTATAGAAGAAGAGCAAGAGTGAGACTGCAGTAAACTCTGCACTACTTGAAAAGCAGACACCTGGTCCCCCGGAACTGAGGCAAGAGGGAGCACAGACATTGTATCAACCTGATCCCCAGGTACTGAGGCAAGGGGAGAGCAGGATTTATCTTTTTTTATCACTGAGCCTGAGGTAGAAGTTAAAGAACAATGTTTTGAAGAAGAGTGTTTCTTTGCAGAGTCTGGAGTTGACTTTCCCCGCACATGAATTACAAAGGTATTCATTTAATTTAAGAGCTCTTTCTAAAGTTTTGCTTGACATGTTTTTACATTCAGGACACTACTACTACTTATCATTTCTATAGTGCAGCGCATGCTGTTTGCCTAAACAGTGCAAGCAAGCAGTTTGCGGGTCTGTAATTGATAATTTTCATACACAATTAGTACAACGTTTAAAGCCCATTTTGGTTGACGACATAGTGAATAAAAGTGCTGCTAAATCAAATTCTTTAAATTTTTTAAAGGTAACTGACTGAGAAATTAACTGATGGGAGAATAATAGTATGACTTGGGTTGTTCCATAACTGCGAACAAAATAAAACTGAGGGGTCTATAATGTCACACAATATATATACTATCCAATAAGGTGGGAATTCATGATCATGCTCAGGTATGAATCTAGAGTTTATGCTTATAAAATACCAGGCTGGTCACGTCAGCGTGACGTAACTTCATATGTATGGCTACAAGATCTTGTCCATGGAAAATTGCTGCCACAGCCTGGCGGCTCTGCTAAGCAAGTGGAGGTAAATGGGTGGGGGGGGGGGAGGGGGTTTGAGAGAGACAGGGCAGAATACGGTAAAGAGAAGAAGAGACCGGCGGCAGGCAGTGAATGTAAATTTACCAGGAGGAGGAGGGGTTTCAGAGAGAGGTGGAAAATATATCGGACCACCTGGGGGGAAGGGGTTTGAAAGAAACAGGGCAGGATGCGTTAAAGAAAACAAGAGACCGGCAATAGGTAACATATGTAATTAAACTGTGGGGGGAAGGGGTTTGAGATAGAAAGAGGGGGGAAGATATCAGACCACCTGCAGGGGGTGGGGAAAGGTTTTGAGAGTGATGGGGAAAACAAGGAGGCTGGATAAAACCAGGAGATGGGATTAAGTCAAAAAGCTGAAGCAAATTAGGGTAATCTTTTTCCCCTCCCCTGCACAGCCGTCAATCCCGGACACTCAAAACAAAGCAAACAAGCGTATGAGCTGCTGCATCCATGTTGTCATTCTTTATTGCTGGTAGCATTTTTATGTTATCTCAGTTATATTTTTAAACATGCCGGCTTGGGCAGCATACGGATGTAGACAGAGGAAGTATAATAATGGAATAACTTTTCATAGATAGAGTAGCGATTTGTAATAAATCGTAATCAGTGTGTTATTTGGAGGAACTGGCTATAGGGACACCCTAGCACACATTATATTCATGCAGAGACATCATGTTATGAGAATCAGGTGCTCAACATTTAGAGTTTCTATTTATTTATTCACGTATTTATGACATTTATATCCCACATCAAAAATGAATTAGGTTAAAATCTGGGAGCACTTAAAATATTTTTTTCCTGTGCCTATATCAAAAGAAAAAGAAGACATGTGGGAACTTGCTCCTTTTGTTTTGTGAATTGCAACGATATTTTATAAAAATACACGTCATATTTTATATTACTACTACATATACAGCAGTAAACTTCATATTTTCTAACATAATTTTTAACAGCATTTTCTTAGTTATTACCCAAATGTGAACATAATTATATTGCTAATAGGTTTTGGATGTTACAGAATTCTATTATTCTGTATTTCCAGTTCTGGCACAGTATAAGTCATCACAAGGACAAAATAAAAGAAAACCAATGGACTGCACTTGGGGAGATCTGCAAGGAAGAAATATTTATTTTTATTATTTTGACTTATGAAAACCACTTGTGTCTGAAACATGCTAAAAAACTGAATAATCCATATGTACAAAAGAGATAAGGTGAAGATGTGATTCCATGTACCCCAATGAAAGAAGCGTTTAATTTTACTTTCAGTCTTTATTACACCAGGCTTCCCTTCCCAAGGCAGATTACAACAACAATTAAGGTGAACCCATCAGTAAACAGGATATCCTGACTGAAATTTAGTCATGTATTACTGTATTGTATATAACAGTGTAGAAAAATAAGCACAAAATACAGCCTTTATTAGTGCTGTTCTACTAGCTACAATAATTTTTGAACCTGTTTTAATGGTATTCAGATTTTATTTCATGATATTTATACCTAACATGGGAAGCTTGCAAATAAATTAAAAAGCTGTCAAAAAGTGACCCCCCCCCCCCCCCACAAATCTTTTGTCCTCCACCTTTTAAGGCACTGCCTATCCAAGTGGAACAGCTTTTGACTTTTTACAGATGGACCACACATAGGCAGTCCCTTATTTGTAATAATCTTTTTGCTATTGTTTTCAATAGTGTTTGCTATTGTTTCGGGTGAATCAGTGTAGCGGCAATCTCCACATACTGCCAGCAAGCTTCACCTACTGGTTTCAGCCCATGTAATGGACTAGATAGGCTCACCCTGCCTTCTGTTTTATCTAAACTCCTTGAGGCAAAAGATGTCAGACCGCCTGTGGGAGGGGGCGTGATGGATAGAATGATGCATGCTGGAATGCTTGCAGGGGGAGAAGGAAGACAAAAGGACCACAGGAGGATGAAAGCAAAAGGAAACACACTGGATCTCGGATGCAGGGGGAGTATTAGAAGGTGAGAAGCTAGAATGGAAGGGGTGTAGACCCAGAAAAAGGGAAATATATTGGCCTCAGGAGCAGAGGAGAGGGAGGAAGAGATGGTGGACAGCAAGAGACAGTAAAGGAGAGAAGGAAAGATGTTTGAATGGGAGTGAGATTGGAAAGGAGGGATAAATGCTGAACAACAGGAAGCAGGAAGGAAAGTGAGAAGGAAGGATGTTTGATTGGGGGGGGGGTTGGAAGGGAAGGAGGGAGGAAGAGGAGCTGAACAACAGGAGGCAGGAATGGAAGCAAGAAGGAGGGATATATGAAGGGGGGTTGGGGGAGGCAGATGCTGAATAAAAGGAAGGGAAGCCAGAGAGAGGGATGTTTGGAGGGGAAGGAGGGAAAGTTGCTAGATAACGGTCAGTAAGGGAAGCAAGAGGGCAAGATGTTTGAAGAGGGGCATGTGGGGGAGGGGAAAGATGCTGGATAACTAGAGGTAGGGATGTTGGACATCCACTGTCTCTCCATTCCTCCTCTCTGTTACAACAAGAGGCAGCAAGGGAAGAGAAAGAAAGAGAGAGAGAGAGAGAAACACCTTGGAATTAGGGGGTGGAGGGGAGGGGATGGGGCAATGGGAAGTAGGAAAGAAAGAGGGGGAGATATTGGACTTAAGGGAGGGAAAAGAGAGGGAGAGATGCTGGACTATGGGGAGGGTGACAGAGAAGAGAGAGAATTGCTGGACCATGAGAGGGGACAACAGAGAAGAGAGATGAGACAGGGACATGTCAGGCATAAAGAGCATGGGGGTGGGAGAATAAAGAGAGGGAGGAGATGCTGGGCTACAAGTGTGGAGCAAGTGATAGGGAAGGGAGATACCAGGAATGGTGTAAAACCTGTGAGAAAGGCCAAGGGGGTTGTCAAGGAGATGAGTAAGAAAAGAATAGTGAGTACAGAGGGTAGAAATGTGATAATGGGGAATAGGTGTGTCACGGAACCTGGGTTAGTGAGCCCTTGGGCTGCAGCCAGGCTGCAGCAGACAAGTCCTCTGGGGAGGTGCAGAGCAGAGGCAAAACAGGCACTGAATACAAACAGGATACCAGACATGGCAAATAGACAGAGCACACTCAAGACAAGCAACAAGCACCACCAGAAAGGGGAGATAGACCATTCAGGCGGGCCTCACGGCTGATCCGGAACCCACTCATACAGAGTGCAGGAATACGGGCCTCACGGAACTGGAACTGAATCACACCAGAGGGAAGGGAAAAGAAACAGAACGGAATCTCTTGAGCAAGTACTACTCAAGCACTGCACACACACACTGCACTAAACAGAGCCACAAACAAGGGGTCAAAAGACTACACACAGGCACAAAGAAACTGAAGGGGAAAAGACAGCCCCACTTAGACTCACATGGTAGAAACCACAAGTAAAAGATAAGAAAATCACACAGGAAGGCAGCACAGGACTGGGCTTAGAACCCTAGCTATAAATGAATAGTCCTAACCAAATCAAACAGACATCACACAGAGAGGTAGCACAGAGCTGGGCTAGTAGTCCTAGCTAAACAGAAGAACCACCCACTCAAGCACAAACAGAACCAAACAGAGAGGAAACTCAGGGCTGTGCTAGAACCACAGCTATAATCGAATAATCCTAACCAAGTCAAACAGAAATCTCACAGAGAGGTAGCTCAAGGCTGAGCTAGTAGTCCCAGCTAAATGGAAGAGCAGTCCACTCGTGGCACACAGAGAGGCAGCTCAAGGCTGAGCTAGTAATCACAACAAACAGAAGAACCACCCACTCAAACAGAATCAAACAGAGAGGATGCACAGTATAATTTCAGTATACCCAGTGCAAAATAAGAGAGCAGATGTAAATTCTCAAATTGGACATATTCCAGACAGTAAAATAAAAATACGATGATTTTTTCTACCTTTGTTGTCTGGTGACTGTTTTTCTATCCATATTGGTCCCAGTCTCTGACTCTACTGCTCTCTATCTGTTCTCTTAACTCCGTTTCCACGGCTTCCTTTCCATATATTTCTTTACTTTCCTCCTTTCTTCTTCATTTCTTGCCATACATCCATAAGTAAAAGTTGGGTCCTCCGCCGTGGAATTGACTGGAGGAGGTATAACATGGATCCAGCTTTTGCCTGTTTTCTCCATCCATGTGCAGTTTTTCTCCTCTCTTCCCTTTTCCTCATCTCCATCCATGTGCATCTCCTTCTTTTTTCTCTCCTCCCCTTCTATCCATGTCCAGCGAATCTCTCTTTGCTGACCTCCCCTCCCATCCATGTCCAGCATGTCTCCTCTATTCCCTGCCCTCCCCTCTCCTCCCATCCATGTCCAGCGATTCTCCTCTCTCCCCTGCCCTCCCCTCCCATCCGTCCAGCATGTCTCCTCTCTCCCCTGCCCTCCCCTCTCATCCATGTCCAGCGATTCTCCTCTGCCCCCTGTCCTCCCTTGCCATCCATGTCCAGTGAATCTCTCTCCCCTGACCTCCCCTCTCATCCATGTCCAGCGATTCTCCTCTGCCTCCTGTCCTCCCCTGCCATCTGTGTCCAGTGATTTTCCTCTCTCCCCTGCCCTCCCCTTCCATCCATGTCCAGCAATTCTCTCTTCCCTGCCCTCTTCTCCCATCCATGTCCAGCTTGTCTCTGCTGTCCTTTGCCCTCCCCTGCCCTCCCCTCCTATCCATGTCCATTAATTCTCTCTTCCCTGCCTTCCCCTCAAATCCATGTCCAGTGATTCTCCTCTCTTCCCCTCCCCTCCATGTCCAGCGATTCGTTCAAACCCCAGCCCCCACCGCCCTCCCTCAGCTCCCCGACTTTTCTTGAAATCTTTAATTTAACCGAAGTCGTGGTGAACCAGCAGTAAAAACAACAGGCAGGCAGGCAGGCTTGCCTCCTCGTTGCTTCCTTTCTCTCTCAGCGTGACCCACCCTCGCAGAAAGGAAATTACATCAGATGAAGGCGGGATGCACTGAGAGGAAAGAGAAGTGACAAGGAGTCAAGCCTGCCTGCCAGCTGTTTTTACTGCTGGTTCGCTGCGACTTTGGGTAAATTGAAGATTTCAAGGAAGGTTGGGGAGCTGAGGGAGGGTGGGGGGGAGCATGGGTGCACGAATGGAAGGGAGTGGGCAGGCAGGCAGCTGGGGGGGGGGAGCTGAGGGAGGGTGGGGGGAGCATGGGTGCACGAATGGAAGGGAGTGGGCAGGCAGGCGGCCGGGGGGGGGGGGAGCTGAGGGAGGGTGGGGGGGAGAATGGGTGCACGAACGGAAGGGAGCGAGCAGGTGAGCCGGACCTCACAAAAAAGGTGCCGGTATGCCGTACCAGCACGTACCGGCACAAAAAAAGCACTGCTCAAAAGTAAAGGGAAGCCACTCATAAGAATACACAAGGCTGGCCATACAACACAAAAGGGTAAAGGGAAGCCGCTTATGGGAATACACAAGGCTGTGCCACAGAGTCAAATAACAGATACTAAAGACAAAGGGAAAAGTAAGCAAGCAGGGAAAGCTGCCTTTACATACACAGATCAGATAAGGAGCAATGCTCACAAGAATCAGGAGACACACAGCAAAGAATTAAAGCAGGCTAACGGGAAGTGCTGCTTCTAAAACACATCAGAAAGAGGCAGGGCTTAAAGCAAACAAAGGGAAAACAAACAATGTTCATACCAGAACTCAGCCAGGAAGGGAAAGGAAAGGCAGGCAGAGAGAGAGAGCACACCCAGCTGCACTGGAGCAAGGTAATCAAGGAAAGTTGCTAGGCTGTGCAAGCAAAGTAATCAAGGAAAGCAGCTCGGCTGGCAACAACCAGCTCTCTGAACAGTGAAAGGTAACAAGGGAAACCGCACAAGGAAACAGAACAAGCTTAAGCTGGAGAGCCTAGCCTAGACAACAAGACATTAATCTATTCTGGTTCAAAGCAGAACCACACACAGAAAAACAGAACAGGCCTGTGCTTGAAAGCAAAGTTAACAAGCTAGTAATCCATACAGGTTTAATGCAGAACAAACACACACAGAGAAACAGAACAGGGCTTTGCTTAAGAGCAAACCTTAACAGGGAAGTAATCCATACAGATTCAAACCAAAACCACTCACACAGGGCTCAAGGCTGTGCCCAAAGGCACAGCAAACAAGAAGACCGTTCCCTCAGAATCACACAACAGTACAACAAGAAAAAGGAAGATAGACCTGTTGCAAAGACAACGCAGCTAAGCTCCCTGGGTCCTTATAAAGGAGTAGGCTGATGATGTCACAAGTAGGAAATGAAGCAGGGAGACCAAAGTGAGGCTGGGGTTCAGGGACACCAAAGTGAGGCTTGGCTAACAATAAGAACAACAGTAAAAAAAGGCAGACTGGGGAGGTCACAGAGCTAGATACAGAGAAACAGTAGGTCTGGACATAAGGGCACAGCCACAACCCTGACAAGGTGAAGGATAAATGGGAATAGGAGGCTGGGGAAGGGGCGAGATGGGAAATGAGAGAGAAAGGGGTGAGAGAAGGAGATGGAAAGTTGATAGGTGGTTGAAAAATAGAAAGGAATAGGTGAAATTTGAGTGGATAGAGGCAGAAAAAAAAGGAAAGAGCTAAAAAGAAAACATCAATATGCCAGAGACAGATGTGTTGAGGGAACAAGACAGGAGGAGAGAGGAGAAATGAAAAACGGACAGCAGCCACTGGAAACAGAAGATCAAACAGGAAAGCAGACAAGAGAAACTGGGACCAACAAAGTGGAACATGAAACTGTCCAGAAAACAAAGGTAGAAAAAAAGTGTTTTATTTTGTATTTATTAATTGAAATATGTTGGCTTTGGGAAATGTTCATCACAGATGTCTTTGTACTGTATTCAGTACAAAATATAATGATTTATGTTTTTATTTTTCCAGTGTTGCAACACGTATGTAACGATCTACATCCCATTCAATCAAGACCTAAAAGAAATTTCCAATGACATCAACCAAAGCCTACACATTATGCACTCCTGGGCAGATGCCTTTCAGTTAAAACTCAATGCAGAAAAAACCCAATGCCTAGTAATTACCTCTCAACACAACACGAGCAAATTCACCACCATCAACACACCAAAATTAAACCTACCCGTCTCAGAGACCTTGAAAATTCTTGGAGTTACCATTGATCAGCACCTAACACTTGAGAACCACGCGAAAAACACAACCAAAAAGATGTTCCAATCAATGTGGAAATTAAAAAGAGTAAGACCATCCTTCCCGAGGACCGTCTTCCGTAATCTGGTACAATCATTAGTACTCAGTCATCTAGATTACTGCAACACACTTTATGCTGGCTGCAAAGAGCAAATACTCAAAAAACTCCAAACAGTCCAGAATATGGCAGCCAGACTCATATTTGGAAAATCAAAATACAAGAGTGCAAAACCCCTCCAAGAGAAGTTACACTGGCTCCCACTCAAAGAACGCATCACGTTCAAAGTATGTACCCTAGTACATAAGATCATCCATGGCGATGCTCCAGCTTATATGTCAGACCTGATAGACCTACCATCCAGAAATGCTAAAAAATCTTCTCGCACATTCCTTAATCTTCATTTCCCCAACTGTAAAGGTTTAAAGTACAAATTAATGCACGCATCAACCTTTTCTTATATGAGCACACAGTTCTGGAACGCATTGCCATGTAACCTGAAAGCGGTCTATGAACTGACCAACTTCCGGAAACTACTACAGACCCATCTCTTCAACAAGATTTATCACAAAGACCAAGTCATGTGAAACTCCCACATATACCCTGAATGTAAATTAATGCCTTCTGTATTTTACTATTATGTACTCCAATACCATGCAACTGAAATCCTTTTGTAACATCAAATGTCTACTCTCTTCTCATTTTCACTATCCATGATGTATTGTAAGCCACATTGAGCCTGCAAAGAGGTGGAAAAATGTGGGATACAAATGCAATAAATAAATATTGAGGATGACTTCTTGGAGTTCGCAGTTCAATTTTTGTCTTCAAATTTCCATTTATAATTGGTGATCCCTTGTTCTGTATTTTGTGAGCGTCTGTGTTTTGCATGTGATTGAGGTGTAGTATTCTGTTGTGTTCTGTAGCATTCCCACATGTTCTGTTTATCTGTAGTAGGTGCATTGGTGTTTTAAGGCACACAGTAATATTTGTAGTGCTGCCTGTTTATTGGTAGGGTTCTAGCTGTTTGAATCATAGGATTAGTGCTACTGCTGAATGACATGTTTGCTACTTGTATGTTGAATTAGGATTTTTTTCAGGTATTTCACATTGCGCCTGGTAGTGGTGAGATTTGTTTTGCTATTGCTCAGACTTCCATAGAGAAATGTTCTAGTTTGATCTGTACTTATTGTGGGGAAGTTGAATATTTGTGGATGCAGAACATGTTTATATTTAACTCATAAAAACTGCTATACTGTGTCTCACCAAAAGTCTGTGAGGGTCATTAATGCAGTGTGTCACTCATTCAAGCATTGTCTATCGGGTGTGTCCCAACTGAAAAAAAGATTGATAGTCATTGCCCTCAGCAGCATTTAGAATTCCAAATTTATACCCCAGATGCATTGCTAGAAAACCTCACTCACTGGCCTTCAATTTCAGTCTATTGTGATGGATGGGCCACCCTTGGTGTCTCTGATTTGGGAGGGAGGAGGGGCACACAGGTACTATCCCTGGCCTGCTGGACCCTGCCCACCAAAATTTGTGCCAGCTGATCCTTTCTACTACTTGCCTGCCCTGGTGCCACTAAATCCACAGCAGAATGAGGAGCTCCTTTCTTTTTGCTTCAGCCACTATGGCTGCCGGCACCGCATACATAGGCGGTCGGTGGCCCAACTGTTTGGGGAGGCTAAAGGGGGTGGGGTTAGGGGCAGGGTTAGGGGTGGGGCTGGGTGGGGTTAGGGCAGGGTTATGGGGCAGGGTTAGGGCGGGCCAGGGTGGGTTTAGGGCCAGGCCGGGGTGGGGCTTACATCCATAATTGACAACACACAGAAAAAAATAAGTAAAAATAAAAGTTACAATTAACAACTTTTATTAAATGTAACATAACATAGTAACATAGTAGATGACGGCAGCGAAAGACCTGTACCTGTCCATCCAGTCTAGATATTACATATGCTGCCTTCAGCACCTAACTCTCACCTCTCAGGAAATCCAGACTGCCCCAATTTGACTACCCCTATCGGACTGACTGTCTTTAGATTGTAAGCTCTTTGAGCAGGGACTGCCCTTTATGTTAAATTGTACAGCGCTGCGTAACCCTAGTAGCGCTTTAGAAATGTTAAATAGTAGTAGTAGTAATAGTAGTATCATATACCAAAAAAAGTGGTTGCTCAAAGTCAAAGCATATACTAACCAATGTGTATACTATTCAAAAATGTTATCAATTATTAAACACTGCTATTTCTATCCATGGAAAATCCCAAAATGAAATAGTCACATTAGTGAAGTAACATCCGGTGACTAGACTTCACATCATAGGTGTCAATGATCTGCTCAGGGTTAATATCTCCAACAAGATCACTTTCAATGTTCAGTAAACATAAAGTTGTCAGTCTTTCCTGACCCATTGTGGATCTCAGCCAGTTTCGTACACGTCTCAAGGCAGAAAAAGATCTCTCACAGGTAGCTGTGCCAACAGGAAGAGTAAGCGCCAGTTTCAAAAGCTTTGTAAAATTTGGATAAAAATGTGTTGAAGTAGCTGCTTTCAGAGCTTCCAGAGTGATTTCTGTGTTTAGTAAGCCATTTTTTATAATTTCCATCTCTGTGTGAGCAAGTTTCGTATTGATAGAAAGAGCACTTGCATATTTACTGAGTAGCCCATTGTTGCCCTCCAAATCACATTTCAGAACTGCATCAACACTTTTTGCAATTTCCATTGACTGAGGTGAAAACCTGCGACTACATTCTTCTAATAGTGTATCTAGCACAGAAAATTACAGTTGTCTTCCCCATTTTTCTTTTGCATTCTCATTTTCACTTGATGACTCTGAAAGAGATTCTCGTTGTCCAAGTGTGCTTGTAATAAATGAACATTCTAGCGAAGCTGTTCTTTTCACAGGTCTTGACTGTCGATGTTTGTAAGTGTGCTCTTCATCTGTGTCAGGAACATCATGCAGTTCACAGAACTTTTGGATCTCCTCCCAAATATCAGTCCACTTAGCATCTGTTCGCATATTCTGCAATACGTCAATGGTTTTCTGGAGTACACTAGAGGTCCGAGAAAGTGTTGTATCTTCTGCCTGCAGTGCTTTATGTGTCACATGAATTGTACTAAGTACATGGTAAAAAATAATCAAGCACACACAAAATTCTAACTTGCGCACAGTTTTCAGCAACCCTGATGCTTCAATGAATCTACGGTATGGAGGTTCTGACAATCCCAATAAAGTGCTGAGAAGTGCTCCCAGTGAGTTTTTAACAGCAGATACATTTTTCCATCAACAGGCCCATCTCATGTCACTTAAACTGGACAATTCCAATTTGACACCAAGCATCTGCCTCTAGGTATGCATGATGTGTACCAGGCTGTGAAAAAAATGTGAACAAGCTTTCCAGGGTGTAAAAAAAACCTGTTGCTGCTCAATTTACTTTGCAGGCCTCTACTAAAACCAAATTCAATTTATGGGCCATGCAGTGTATATATATAGCTGTGGGGTGATCTTGCAGTATTTTTTGCTGTACTCCATTGACATGACCTGCCATGACAGCGGCTCCATCATAGCACTGTGCTACAATTGGCAAATCTGCAATTCCTGATACTTGTAAGAATTGTTTAATGTGCTGATAGATAGCATTAGCATCTCCTCGCTCAGAACAATCGATCAATCTCAAAAAGCGTTCTTTTATTTCCAGATTTTCTGTATATCTCACACACACTGTCATTTCTTCTTGCTTGAAACTGCGTGCTTCATCAACAAGAAGAGTAAAGAACCCACTTTCCTGCACTTTCTGAATGATTTTAGCTTTTACTAAATCTGCTGCAATCTGTAGTAGCTCATTTTGCGTTCTGTGGCCCAGTAGATTGAAAGAACCTTTCAATTTTCTTGCAAATGCTTCATCATATTTTGAGAACAAATTGCACAATTCCAGGAAGTTTCCACGATTTGCTGATTCTTCTCTTTCATCATGTCCGCGCAGTGCAATTCCTTGTTTGGCCAAGTAAAGCAGTAAATTAGTAATTTTTAGAGTATAGTCTCTATTTTCTTCTACTGTTTTCTTGTGAGAAGATGAGAGCTGTGTTGCGATAGAGCCCACTTGTCTGGATTTTTTGAGGCAATGCCATCTTTCAGAAGACTGCTTATATATATCAGAATCTACATGTTTCTGAAGCTTTTTCTTTAAATTTTTCCAGTCTCTGACCCAAGATCTAATACAGGAGTAAGGACAAGATTTTTTTCAGTTGAAATTGCAAGATTTTGAGGCTGATTTTGATTTGATGAGAATTCTTCCTGTGGATTAGGAACTAAGATGTTGCTAGAGCAGCCAGCCAATGACATATTTGAATCTTGCTCAGAATCACTTGGCATCTCATTCTCTCCAGAACTTGTTTTCTCTGGAGTGCACTGTCCAGAGCTCACTGGGGCTTTTGCGCCAAAATATTTTCTAATATCCATGTTGTTTTGAGTAACTGCCTGGGTTTGTTTGAGATGATCTGAACTCAAATTCTGAGTCAGGAGGGTCACCAGCAGAGGATCCTCAGTCTCAAGTCCCAGGGCCTTTAGAAAGAGAAAAGAGGCGGCAGCAGGGGCATAATTAATAGGGCTTTCAAAGAGACTCATAGCACAGAAGTCAATGTTTAGTATATTCTGGTTGAAGACTATAGATCTGAAAGTCTAAAATACCCTATTTACTTGTGCATACCATAAATCTACTCTAGGGGAGCGAAGGGTGTTCCATCCCAAATTTGAAAAGTTACAAGAACCACTCTAATTAGTGAGATTGAAGGTTAGCAAGTGAAAGTTTTCTTGCAGTATATTCGGTATATAAATTTGTCATGGTGGAGAAGAGACTGAATCCCAAGGAAGGGCTGCTGATGCTGCTGATTATTGACAAGTAATGCTTCTATGTGCTTGTAAAAATGGATTTATATACTACTACTACTTAACATTTCTAGAGTGCTACTAGGGTTACGCAGCGCTGTACAAATTAACAAATAAGGACAGTCCCTGCTCAGAACAGCTTACAATCTAAAGGACGAAATGTCAAGTTGGGGTAGTTTAGATTTCCTGAGAAAAGGTGTAGTGATTAGGTGCCGAAGGCGACATTGAAGAGGTGGGCTTTGAGCAATGATTTGAAGATGGGTAGGGAGGGGGCCCGGCGTATGGGCTCAGGGAGTTTGTTCCAAGCATGGGGTGAAGCGAGGCAGAAAGGGCGAAGCCTAGAGTTGGCGGTGGTGGAGAAGGGTACTGAAAGGAGGGATTTGTCAAGAGAGCGGAGGTTACGGGTGGGGACATAAGGGGAGATGAAAGTAGAGAGATAAGGAGGGGCTGCAGATCGAGTGCATTTGTAGGTGAGTAGGAGAAGCTTGAACTGTATGCGGTATCTGATCGGAAGCCAGTGAAGTGACTTGAGGAGAGGGGTGATATGAGTATATCGGTTGAGGCGGAAGATAAGACGTGCGGCCGAGTTCTGGATGGACTGAAGGGGGGATAGATGGCTAAGTGGGAGGCCAGTGAGGAGTAGGTTGCAGTAGTCAAGGCGAGAGGTAATGAGAGAGTGGATGAGAGTTCGAGTGGTGTGCTCGGAGAGGAGGGGGCGAATTTTGCTAATGTTATAGAGGAAGAAGCGACAGGTCTTGGCTATCTGCTGGATATGCGCAGAGAAGGAGAGGGAGGAGTCGAAGATGACACCAAGGTTGCGGGCAGATGAGACAGGGATGATGAGGGTGTTATCAATTGAGATAGAGAGTGAAGGGAGAGGAGAAGTGGGTTTGGGTGGGAACACAATAAGTTCCGTCTTGGCCATGTTTAGTTTCAGGTGACGGTTGGACATCCAGGCAGCAATGTCGGATAGGCAGGCCAGTACTTTGGCCTGGGTTTCCGCAGTGATTTCTGGTGTGGAGAGATAAAGCTGGGTGTCGTCAGCATAAAGATGATAGTGGAAACCATGAGAAGAGATTAGGGAGCCTAAGGAAGAGGTGTAGATTGAAAAAAGAAGGGGCCCAAGGACAGAACCCTGGGGGACTCCAACAGAGAGCGGGATAGGGGAGGAGGATGAGCCATGAGAGTGCACTCTGAAGGTACGATGGGAGAGATAAGAGGAGAACCAGGAGAGGACAGAGCCCTGGAACCCAAAGGAGGACAGTGTGTCGAGAAGTAGGTTGTGATTGACAGTATCAAAAGCGGCGGATAGGTCGAGGAGGATGAGGATTGAATAGTGACCTTTAGATTTGGCGAGGAACAGGTCATTGCAGACTTTAGATAGTGCTGTTTCTGTCGAGTGTAGGGGGCGAAAGCCGGATTGAAGCGGATCGAGGATGGCATGAGAGGAGAGGAAATCAATGCAGCGGCTGTGAATGGCGCGTTCAAGTATCTTGGAGAGGAAGGGTAGGAGGGAAATGGGGCGGTAGTTGGAGGGACAGGTAGGGTCAAGTGATGGTTTTTTGAGGAGTGGTGTAACCACGGCATGCTTGAAGGTGTCTGGACAGTTGCAGTGGAGAGAGAGAGGTTGAGGATATGACAGATGGTGGGGGTGATAGTAGGAGTGACGGTGTTAAGTAAGTTGGTGGGGATGGGGTCTGAGGAACAGGTGGTGGATTTCGAGGAGGAGAGGAGATGGGCGGTTTCCTCTTCGGTGATAGCAGGAAAAGAGGAGAAGGAGGCCTGGGTAGGTTGGTTGAGAGAGTGAGTTATAGGAGGAGGAGAAGGTTTAGTGGTGAATTCAAGGTTGATCTTCTGGACCTTGTCACGGAAGTAGTCGTCCAGAGATTGCGGAGAGAATGAGGGGGGAGTGGGAGTGGAGGGCACTTTGAGGAGGGAGTTGAGGGTGGCAAAGAGACGACGAGGGTTAGAGCTGAGGGAATTAGTCAATTGGGTGTAATAGTCCTGTTTAGCGAGGAATAGGGAGGATTGGAAGGAGGATAGCATGAATTTGAAATGAATGAAGTCATTATGGGCGCGAGATTTCCTCCAGTGGCGTTCAGCCGAACGGGCACAGGAGCGAAGGTATTGGGTGCAAGGGGTCAGCCAGGGCTGGGGATTGGTACGCCTTGTGGGACGGGAGATGGGCGGTGCAAGGGTGTTAAGAGCAGAGGAGAGAGTGGCATTGTAAGTGGAGACAGCTTTGTCAACAGATTTGGAGGACAAGATGGAAGGGAGGAGGTCAGAGATACAAGAGGATAAGGTGGGGGGGTCAACAGCCTGGAGATTTCTGGACGTAGTAGTTAGTGTGGGGCGAGATTGAGGGGGAGGGTGCTGAAGTGTGAATGTGATTAGGTGATGGTCAGAGAGAGGAAGAGTTGAAACGCAGAAATTGGAGGGAGAGCAAGTGGAAGAGAGGACGAGATCAAGTCAGTGGCCAGATTTATGAGTAGGGGTGGTGGGGCTCAGTTGGAGGTGGAAGGAGGAGGTAAGAGTGAGGAACTGAGAAACATATGAGTCGGATGGGTTATCAGTGTGAATATTGAAGTCACCAAGAATGAGGGATGGGGATGAGGGCTCGAGAAAAATGGTGAGCCAGGCATCGAAGTCGGTAAGGAAGGAATGGAGGGATTTATCGGGGGGGGGGGGGGGCGGTAAATGACTGCAACTCTGAGTGGCAGTGGGTGGAATAGACGGATGGAGTGAACTTCAAAGGATGAGAAGCAGTGAGACTGAGGTAGGGGGAGAGGTTGAAAACTGCAGGAGGGCGAAAGTAGTAGCCTGACGCTGCCACCGCGGCCAGCTGGGCGGGGCAAATGGGAGAAAAGATATCCACCGTGGCATAGGGCTGCGATTGAGGCAGAATTGTCGGGGGTGAGCCAGGTTTCAGTTAGGGCAAGTAGTTGAAGGGAATGGGAGATGAAGAGATCGTGGGTAAAGGGAAGTTTGTTGCAGATGGAGTGGGCGTTCCACAGGGCGCACGAGAAGGGGAGGGGGGAGGAGGGGGATAGAGATGAGATTGGAGCTATTGTGGGAACGTTTGCTTAGATGAGGTGAGGGGGAGGAGAAGTGTGGGGGACCTGGGTTGGGATTGATGTCTCCCGCGGATAGCAGGAGAAGGAGCAAGACAGTGCGGAGAAGGGTGGGAGAGGAAGGTCGACGAAGGCGACGAAGACGGGATGCGCTTAGGAAGAAAGGGGAAGGGTTCATGGCAGGAAGGAGGTGTTGAAGGTTGAGAGCTAGGAAGGAGGAGGAAGACAGTAGGGATGGTGAGGTGGTGGGAGACAGGGGTAGGTAGGGTATTGGAGTAGCGAGGAGGACGGAAGAGGACAGGGATGGGTAGTGAGATCATGTGGTAGATGGCGGTTGGAGGGGGAAAAGATTGGGGAGGGACAGGGCAAAGAATAGGATGTGGATGGGGGCCATGGGTAGTGACTGAGGTGTTCACAGGGCAGGTCAGTGGGCTGGGAGACAGGCAGGTGGTGAGGGTGATCAGTCGGGGAAGGGAGTGATGAGCTGGTGGGGAGATGGGCTGGGAGGTGGTATTCTGTCAGGTGAGTGGCTAGTAGGCAGGTTGAGTGGCAGGAGCAGGTGGATTGGGTATCAGGCAGGAAGGAGCAGGTGAGTGCGGACAGGTTTCGGGGTGGGTGGTAGTCTATCGGGTGAGTGGCTAGTAGGCAGGTTGAGTGGCAGGAGCAGGTGGATTGGGTAACAGGCGGTGAGAGGGGTGGAGAGCACGGCAGTAGTGCTGGAACAAGCTGGAATGGTTTGAAGCAGGAGCTGGCGGACTACACAAGCTGAAGCAGACAGACTGGAACAGGCTAGACAATCTAGAATAAGCTGATGCAGATGGGCTGGAACAGGCTGAGTCAGGCAGTCTGGAGCAGGCTGGGTCAGGCAGTCGGGAGCAGGCTGAGTCAGGCAGTCTGGAGCAAGCTGGCTGGAGCAGGAGGTCAGGAGCAAGCAGGGAGGCTGGATCAGGCGGACTGGAGCAAGGTGGAGCAGGATGACTGGAGCAATCAGGGAGAAGCTGGAACAGGCTGGGTCAGGCAGTCGGAAGCAGGCTGAATCAGGCAGTCTGGAGCAAGCTGGCTGGAGCAGGAGGTCAGGAGCAAGCAGGGAGGCTGGATCAGGCGGACTGGAACAAAGTGGAGCAGGATGACTGGAGCAAGCAGGGAGAAGCTGGAACAGGCGGACTGGAACAAGCTGGAAGAAGCTGGATCAGGCGGACTGGAGCAAGCTGGATCAGGTGGACTGGGACAAGTTGGATCAGGCAGACTGGAACAGGCAGGAAGAAGCTGGGTCAGGCAGACTGGAGCAAGCAGGACGAAGCTGGGTCAGGCGAACTGGAGCACGCAGGAAGAAGCTGGATCAGGCGGATTGGAGCAGGCAGGAAGAAGCTGGGTCAGGCGAACTGGAGCAGGCAGGAAGAAGCCGGATCAGGCGGACTGGAGCAAGCAGGAAGAAGCTGGGTCAGGCGGACTGGAGCAAGCAGGAAGAAGCTAGGTCAGGCGGACTGGAGCACGCAGGAAGAAGCTGGATCAGGCGGATTGGAGCAGGCAGGAAGAAGCTGGGTCAGGCGAACTGGAGCAGGCAGGAAGAAGCCGGAACATGCGGACTGGGGCAGACAGGAAGAAGCTGGATCAGGCGGGCTGGAACAAGCTGGAAGAAGCTGGATCAAGAGGACTGGAGCAGGCTGGAGGAAACCGGATCATGCGGATTGGAGCAAGCAGGAGGAAGCTGGATCAGGTGGACTGGAGCAAGCTGGAAGAAGCCAGATCATGCGGACTGGAGGACGCAGGAAGAAGCTGGATCAGGTGGACTGGAACAACAGGGAGAAACTGGATTGGGTGGCTGGAAGAGATGGACTGGACAGGCCAGGTTGGCAGACTGGAATAGGCCAGTGCAACTCTGCCTCCCCTCGGCCTCTGTCCCTGTAGCCCGGTCACATAGGTCACCGGATGGGCAGGCCGGAACACGCTGGGGCTGCTGGACTCTGCCTCCTCGCAGCTCCTGTCCCGCTCCTGTCGGCCGGCCGCGCAAGTCACACCCCGACACCACCGCAGGATGGATCCCAGTCCCGTGGTCTGCAGTCCGCGTCCAGGCCGTTCTGGAAGGGAGCACGGCTGCAGCGCACAGGACCCTGGGGCACGACCAGCGCGGGCCGCCAGATGGGCGATGGCGATGGGGATAGGCCGCAGCCACGCAGCAGCAGACAACCAGGATCGGCCCCGGGCCGCCCGCACGCCCACCCGCGCCGGAACAGCAAGCGTGGAAGAGAGGGCAAGCGAGAAGGGTCGGCGGGAAGCCCTGCCCGCGCGTCCGCTGTCACAGCACGTCGTGGCCGCGCTGCCGCAAACCCCGAGGCTGGAGAGAATACGCAGTCGACCCCCAGGCTCCAGCAGTCCCACCGCGCTCTCCGCTCTGTTCCCTCCAAGTAGGAGTGAGCCGCTGATGGAAGCTGGGGTCCCAGGCGGGCAGCAACTCGGTCCCGCTGCAGGGAGGGCTCGCGACAGGCACCAGCCTCCGCCAACGCCACCTCGGACCACCAGAATTGTATCGCGGGAGCACAGCCTCGTGGCGGTCTCCCGTTAGGCCGAGGTGGGTAGGCAGCCGCAATCAGCCTCGGATTTATCTTCCGTGTTGGAGTTCCGTGAGGCCGTCGCGGACCAGCGTTCCACTGGTCGGCTCCCAACCGAATCCGGTTGGTCTCGGCCCGGTCAGAGGACTGCCCAGACGGTCTAGGTGGGCCCACTTTCCTCAGGGCTTCAGGAGCTCGTTACTGAGCTCCTTCCCTGTCCGCCATCTTGAGCTCCTCAGGCTTAAGTTTTTAAACTCAATTATTTCAAGCACTTAACCAACACTCAACCACAGACACATCTATGGAACAATTCAACACCAGATCCTGCAAAATATTCTAAAACCAAACCAGACTGGTGTTATGACAAACTAAAATTAAATTAAAGTGTTGTCACTTCAATAAGGCCAACAATCCCAACTGTAAAACACTATGCACAAACTTGTGCAAAAGCATGCTCAGAACCTCCATAAATATTACACTGGGCAGACCCTAATACACCAATATACCACCCAAACGAACAACATCACAGACTGTCAACAATATGACATAAGGGATCATATCACAATTCTCATGTACAGCCACAAAACATCCTTTTAGGGTGGATTGGATAGTATTCACAATGAGCTCATTTTATTAACAACCAGATAGAGATAAGAGTTTTCAAATTTCAATATTGGCACAGTATAAGTCATCTTTATGACTACTGATGCACTCAAGCTTGCAAGTAATTTGAAACTCCAAAGCCACAGTCTCACACTACCTGTGTATAAAACAGGATACAGGAACAAGTTATAATCATCATCCACAGTTAAATGTGAATCTTCTTTCAGCATATAGAGTGGAGAAAAAAGGGGGGTTCAGTAACGCCACCCAGCCAGCCCAAGATGATCGGACTATATAAGGCGTAGTAGGCCTGGCGCAACATCATCTAGCCCCCCCCCCCAAAACTCCACACTATTAAATAGCCAAAATTAATATCAAAAATGGACTTGAAATGTCCTGAGGGTTAATAATGGACAACAGTGGCGTAGGAAGGGGGTGCATGCCGCTGGGGGGGGGGGGGGGGGGGGGTTGTCGGCTCCGCTGGTTCCCTGCTCCCTCTGACCTGGAACAGATTACTTCCTGTTTTGGGGCAGAGAGAGCAGGGAACCAGCGGAGCCGACGCAGCTCCCAGCGACGTGCACTCAGGGCAGATCGGCCCGCCCCTTGCCGCTTCCCTATGTAAGTACGCGCTCCGGAGGGTGCACCGTGCTGCACCCAGGGGGGGGTGCACAGCGGCGACCCGCCCCGGGTGTCAGCCGCCCTCGCTACGGCACTGATGGGCAAATTCCTGTATCCAAAAACTTGAGATCACACATCACAGTCTAAGTCATCATCACAAACAATATAGGAAAAAGCATTAGGAGCTATAGCCCATTTAGTTATGTTTAAACAAAAGAGATGTGCATGAAACAAAGTATTTATTTTTATTTTGGCTTCACTTATTTTAAAAAACAGAGGCAGTAAATGGTCCTGTGTGTTAATTTTGTTTAGGCAATGTAGGGCTTAGCATTTGCACTGTATATGTAAAAGTGATGTGTATTGTCAGTGCTGTGTGAATGTTAACTTCTCCTGAAAGGGAGTAGGGAGAGCTCTGGAAGAAGTATGGAGATCATTTGTAGATGGGAATGAGATTTTTCTCTCATGTGGACATATATCTGCAGTTCCTCCTGCCGTGCAACTTACTAAGGCATTGACGAGTTTTGTGATATTAATTATTTTTACATGTCTCTGAATGAAGGAGTTTTACCCATTGTTGATTTCAATGGAATTGAGGTGAATGTAAAAGTAATGCAATATGCAAATGAAATCCTGTTGGGAGTGGAGTGTAGTAGGTGTTTTTGGTGTCTTCCCCGCAGCTTTTTCCATAAAAGACTATGGGATTATGCACAGGGAACTGATTGAACTTTGAAGGAACAACTATTACTCTAATAAACTCTATGGATGGTTCAGTCAACTAACTCAGCAGCACCTACCTCTGTCTCTCTCCTCTCTCTTCAAAAATCCAACGCGCTGCGCCTGCCCACTGCCAATTTTTTCTGGCAGGAAGTGGGAGGGAACATCACCAGAGACACTCTATCTCTCTTCTTGTTCTTCCCTACGTGAGGCCCCTCCCGCACGTTCCCGCCTATGAGGGACGGGAGCGAGCGCTCGTAGGGAAGGCTCAGCTGACTCCTGCGTCCTGACTGGCTGCCTGAGGGCGAGGGCAAGGTGAAGAAGCACTGCAGCAGAGCCAGAGGCATGGGACCGTCCGCGGCGCACTGGTGTGAAAGCCTGGAGCGCGGTAAGCCCCAGGCGGGCGGAACGCGACAACTGCTGGGCCTGGGCTGATGATGGGATGGGCTGGGCGTGTGGTCGCGGACTCGCGTCGTCGGCGTTGGTCCAGAACAGATCCTGGCTGCGGCTGCCTGGGCCGAGTGGAACTGGGTCCGGTCCTGTGGGCGTCGCCGTCATCGTGTGGGCGTCACCGTCGCGTGACGTCATCAGGATCGGATCGTTTGGCTGGGGAGGCTTAGCCTCCCCAAGCCTCTGATACCGGGCGCCTATGACCGCATAGATGCCAAAATCAGAGTCTCTACTTGCTGTTTTGTGTGTTCTTGTTCGCTGTTTTCAACTCCTATGTGGTTCTATCAGCCAAAGTGGCTGGAGTGAAGAAAGACGCTCCTCACTCCACAACAGATAGATTGGTACTGGGCAAGTAGGAGAAGGGGGGTGATGAGACCAGTCTGATGGTGGGGATAGGAAAAGGGGCTGGAGGCTGACAGGGGAGCAGGTGGGAGACAGAAGCTGGAGCTTGGAAATGGGTCTGATTTGTTTTAAATTTACTACTTTGTAGCTTCATTGCATGCCCCCTAGTCCTTGTATTTTTGGAAAGCGTAAACAGATGCTTCATGTCCGCCCATTCCACTCCACTCATTATTTTATAGACCTCTATCATACTGTATCTCCCCTCAGCCTTCTTTTCTCCAAGCTGAAGAGCCTTAGCTGCTTTAGCCTTTCCTCATAGGGAAGTCGTCCCAGCCCTTTTATCATTTTCGTCGCCCTTCTCTGCACCTTTTCTAATTCCACTATATCCTTTTTCAGATGTGGTGACCAGAATTGAACACAATATTCAAGGTGCGGTCGCACCATGAAGCGATACAAAGGCATTATAACGTCTTCATTTTTGTTTTCCATTCCTTTCCTAATAATACCTAACATTCTGTTTGCTTTCTTAGCCTCAGCAGCACACTGAGCAGAAGGTTTCAACGTATCAACAATGACACCTAGATCCCTTTCTTGGTCGGTGACTCCTAACGTGGAACCTTGCATGGCAAAGCTATAATTCGGGTTCCTCTTTCCCACATGCATCATTTTGCATTTGCACACATTAAACTTCATCTGCCATTTAGAAGCCCAATCTCTCAGTCTCGTAAGGTCCTCTTGTAATTTTTCACAATCCTCCCGCGATTTAACTACTTTGAATAACTTTGTGTCATCAGCAAATTTAATTACCTCACTAGTTACCCCCATCCCTAGGTCATTTATAAATATATTAAAAAGCAGCAGTCCCAGCACAGACCCCTGGGGAACCCCACTAACTACCCTTCTCCATTGAGAATACTGACCATTTAACCCTACTCCACTCAGTATTTTATAAACCTCTATCATATCTCCCCTCAACTGTCTCCGCTAGAAGCTGAAGAGCCCTAGCCGCTTTAGTCTTTCCTCATAGGGAAGTCATCCCATCCCCTCATTTTCATCGCCCTTCTCTGTACCTTTTCCAATTCCAATATATCTTTATGAGATGTGGTGACCAGAACTGCACACGGTATTCAAGGTGCTGACGTGCCATGGAGTGATACAAAGGCATTATAACATTCTCAGTTTTGTTTTACATTCCTTTCCTAATAATTTCTAACATTCTATTTGCTTTCTTAGCTGCTGCTGCATATTGAGCAGAGGGTTTCAACCGGTCCATCTTGCTGCTTCATCCCGCCTTTGAACTTCCTGTGATTGGGACTAAGCAGCGAGACAGACCAGGGCAGCCGGAAGCAGCTGCCTTCTTCAGCAGTACCACTGGCTCAGTCCAAGGAGGTTTGATTGAGAACAGGAGATGGCATGATGTCCAAAAAATCTGAAGCCATGGAGGTTAATCTATTTCCCCTCCCCCGCACAGTCATCATTCTCATACATTCAAAAGAAAGCAAACCTATGGACTGTTGCATCCACGTTGTCATTCTTTGTTGGTAGCATTTTTATTTGATCTCACTTATATTTTCTAACATGCCAGTTTCTGTAGCATTCGGATGTACACAGAGGAAGTATAATAATGGAATAACTTTTCAATAGGTAGAGTAGGCATTTGTTATGACTTGTAATCAGTGGAGGGGCTGGTTATAGGGACACCCTAGTATGTGTTGTATTCATGCAGAGATTATTTTTCTCCTGGCAAAGGGCCACTAAAACAGACATCATGTTATGAGAATCAGGTGCTCAACATTCAGAGTTTCTATCTATTTATTTATTTACTTATTTATGACACTTATATCCCACATTAAACATGAATTAGGTTGAAACCTGGGAGCATTTAAAATATTTTTCCTGTGCCTAGATTAAAAGAGAATGATGGTTTGTCGGAACTTTCTCCTTTTGTTTTTTTGTGGAATGCACTGATATATTATAAAAATGCACTTAATATTGTTTATTACTGCTATTTATAAAAAAGATAATAAATAATGAGGGTAGAGCTACCTTCATGCAGAAGTCCAGAGTCAGTCTAAATGTGCCATCATTTTCCAGTTTTGTGATTTATATATTGTGTGTGTGTGGGGGGGGGGGGGGGGGAATCTTTGTCGGCTTTGTGTTTGTATATAGATGACTCCTGGGAATAATGAATGCTAAGGGAAAGCAGCAGTAGAAGAGTTGGACCTGAATTACATTTAATATTTTCCAAATGGTGATGCATATCTTGATGGGATGTCCTTTTTGTAAGACTAGAGTAAATCATTTCTTAACTTGTTGGCTGTGAAGTGACTGTTAAAATTTATTTCCATGTTTAATTGCCTTTTTGCTGTGCTGACATTATGAAATTTGAAATATTGAAGTTCCAAGGCTCCATTGCAATCAGCAAACACAGCTGACTGTACGGTCTTCTATGACATCTTTGAAGGAGTTCAGACACGACAGGTCTATGTTAGACTCAGTTCATAAAACTGGATTTAAGGGGTTTATTAGTTTGAACTGACAGTTTGCTAATGCTCTATGACTTCTTGATTGGTAAACCTGCAATCCTGCAATACGCGATGCGCCCTCCCTGCCCATTTTCAAGTCCTTACTCAAAGCCCATCTCTTCTCCCTTGCCTTTGGCATCTAACCACCTCCCCATTCATGTTACCTACACTGACTGCATAGTTTGTTACCTTTAGATTGTAAGCTGTCTTGAGCAGGGACTGTCCTTCCCCATGTTTAAACTTGTACAGCGCTGCGTAAACCTGGCAGCGCTATAGAAATGCTAAGTAGTAGTAGTAATATCAAATGAGATTCCTGTGTGCTTTAAAGTAAACCCAGTTCATTGCTGCATATAGAAAAATACTTGTGCGTGATGATCTGCAAGGTATTCTCCAAGGTAATTGCCTACCTCTGGAAACTGTTCCCATTTTAACTATATCAAGCAATTACATAGCTGAAGTAACACCCCCAGCATTGATCTGTCCTTAAGAGTTCTATCAGTGGACAAAGTCTCATTGATCCTGATAAAAGTGTAATACCAGACCATGTTTACACTTATATCCCAAGACCTGCCCATCTATCGATGTGTTCAGAAAAAACTGTTGTATATATTGCTGGATATGTTGTTTTTAAGTTGCAAATATCTCTGTATTGTGAGCCCTGCAAAAACGCTTTGAGTGACGATAGTGGCAGCAAACTGTGTTCATTGAGAACACAGAAAAGTGAAGGTGGCCTTATTTTTCCCTCAACAGATGTTATTGAAATTTGTATTAAGTGTGAAAAGTTTTTTTAGACGTCATGTCTCAAATCCTCTAGCCCAGCAGCTTCGCTTTCTCAGGTTTCTTGTTTTGAAATAGTGCAGAACTATCTTCTCCATTTGTCAGATCACATGTATGAATGTGTTCAAGTACGAAATCATGTGCTTTTATTAATTCAAGCTATGGCTGAAAAATATTTGCAAGTGTTATTTTATTAGGCAAACAATACACTGCCAAAATATAAAATAACAAGCAGCACAGTATTAGCCGCCAAGTTCATACAAAGTTAATTATTTTCAGTAGAAAATAAATCTGTTGGCTGCCTGCTATGTGAATATTCCACCACTGTTTCATTACTGCTAGCAAGTATTATGTATTTAGGGCATATGCCTGCATCATAGATTGTTTAAATTTGTTTATCTAGATCTTACATGCAGATAGTATTACTTGTTAAACCCAAAGGCAAAACCTAAGGGTGGGTGGGCTTAAAGGGAGGGAGGGGAGTACGGGAGGGAAGGTTTCTTGGGGTATGTTCTCTGTAAAAGCTTTTACTGTGCCATATTGGATAGTTCACTGAATTTTCTTGTTCTGGAATGTGTTTTGTTTGCAGGATTTGGTTACTAGAGCTCTATTTCTGTTATGTAAAGTTTGTGAAGTAATCATAGAACATACATACATGTGGCAGTTTTTTCTTTTGAGATGGCAACCCTAGTGCAGGCAGTTGGTTATAGAGGGGCAGGGCAATGAAGGTTACAACAGTAGGTGTGGCAAGAGACTTGTGTCCACTTGCACGCATATATGCTAGTATGCTAACTGCTATTCAGCAAATACCTGCCTAACATACATGTCACGTCTTTGCAGAATACATTTAAACACTGTGACTGGAGACATTCTGGCTGATATTCAGTGGTGGCCAGGAACATCTGAATATCGAGCCCACTGTGTCCCACATGTTTTTTTTTTTTTCCATATCATTTTATTGATAACACTGGACATATCATATCAAATAATGCAAACAGTACATATAATAATGTCATCAGTTTTGTACATTTTTTTCCCCCCTCCCCTCCCCCCCTCAACTATTCCGCTACAAGTTCTGTTAACAGTTCAATATCCTACTTCTCACAACGGGTGTCAGGGTATCCCAAAACGGGAGCCAGGTTTTACAGAACTGGTCTCCCTTCTTTGAGGCCAAATCTCCCACTTTTTTTTTTCCAACATGCAACATTGCATCATAGCACCGCGCCATTGCGGTGTTTCAGGTGGGTCTGATTGTAACCATAGTTGCAATATGGTACGTTTTCCCATCAAAATTACTCTTTTCAAAAACTCTTTGGGGCTCTCTGGTGACTTGCCATAAATTTTAAAGACATCAAATAATTGTCCCGGTGTTGGCTGCCAGTGTATGTTCCACATTTGTGATACGTGATGTCCAAGCTTTATCCAGAAGGGCTTTACCCTTGGGCAGTGCCAAAACATATGTCCCAGAGATGCCCCCCTTGTTCCACATTTTGGGCAGTCATCTGTTGTTCTCAAAGTCGCCTTGTAGGCCCTGTGTGGTGATATATACAGTCTCATGAGGAATTTGTAATGCATTTCCTGCCAGGTTACATTCTCCGTCACACTGTACACACTCTTTAAGCTCAGTTTTATCTGTTCTGGATCCAGTTTCCATCGGAGCTCCTGCTGCCATTGTTGTGACACCTGCACGTAATCAAGTGCTTCCTGTAAGTCTCTTAAATGATGGTGAAAGTATTTTAGTGGCACTTTTAGGTGTGCTTCTAGGCCCATCATCTCGCTCATTGATTCCCATATTTGTTGGGTAAGAGCCATGGCCGGCAACGTGCGTATATAGTGTTTAAGTTGTAAATATTGAAAATAGTCTTTTTGCTCAAGTCCAAACTCTGTACACAGGGCCTGAAATGTTTTAATAATCCCTGTCTCCGACACTACTTGAAACAGATATTTAATGCCACATATTTCCCCTTTCTTAAACAACACAGATTGTCCTCCCTCCGGGAATGCTAAGTTACCTTTAATGGGTAGTAGTGGGGACACCCCACTATTCCATTTATGTTTTTTACTCAACCATTTCCATGTTTTCCGCAAGGGGTTCAATAGAAACCTGTATGAGCCTAGGTTTGGGAGTTCCTCTGGAGGGGCTTGTAGCCAATAAGCAAATCCCATTGGGGCCATCAGCCTGGTCTCCACTTTCGTACAAGAGAAAAACTCTCTGGAACGAAACCAATCTGATAAGTGTCTCAGGTTACAAGCAATTGAAATAAGTTTTAGATCAAGCAGCCCCAGCCCTCCTTTTAGGCATGGTCTCATAAGTTTATGTAAGCCAATACGTGCACGCTTTCCTTGCCACAGAAATGTTGTAAGGGTTTTTTTTAGCCACCTCTCCTCCTTATATCCCAGTACAGCAGGAATCATCTGGAAGGTATATGTCCATTTGGGAAATATAAACATGTTATACATAGCAATTCTTCCCCTCAAAGACAAAGGCAAACCCTGCCACCCCTGCAGAACCTCTCCTGTATGCCTCATTAAGGGGTCCATATTTTCCTTATATAGCTTTGTTAGATCTTTCGGTACCTTGACCCCTAGGTACTTGAGTGAATCCTGTGCCCATTGAAAGGGAAAGGGGCCCTCCCACTCCTCCTGCACCGCGTCCTGTACTGAAAGGGCCAGTGATTTTTGCAAGTTTAATTGCAATCCTGAGTAGAACCCAAATTCGTCTATGACTTCTAATAGTCGTGGAACTGAAGTTTTTGGTTGGGTGAGTGTGAGAAGCATATCATCGGCAAAAGCCAGGGTTTTAATTAGTGTCCCATGAAGCGTAACTCCCTGTATATCTGGGTCCAAAAGCATGGTACGCAATAGCGGTTCTAAATATATGAGAAATAGCAAAGGGGAAAGCGGGCACCCCTGTCTAGTGCCGCGTTCTACTCCAAATGGCTTAGATCTGGTACCATTTATTAGTAATTGTGCTGTGGTATTTTTGTACAGTGTTTTTGTAGCTTTTAAAAACCAGCCGTCTAAGCCCGTATATTCCAGTACTTGGAACATATAGTCCCAGTTAACTTTGTCGAATGCTTTGGCTGCATCTAGACTAACCAATATGAGAGGATCCCCTGTAGCCTGCCCATATGCCACTGCCAATAGTGCTTTCCGTACCTGCTGAACTGCTTGACGGCCCTTTACAAACCCCACCTGGTGTTCTCCAATTAAGACTGGCAAATAATGCATCAGTCTATTTGCTAGAATTCGGGATAGAATCTTTACATCGACATTAATGAGGGAGATAGGCCTATAGGATTCTACTTGATCTTTGGGTTTGCCTGGTTTAGGTATTAAGGTGATCAACGCCTCATTTTCTCTGGGTGAAAAGGCTCCCCTAGCAACCACCGCTTCTAAGTAGTCGGTTAATGCTCCACATAGTTGTGGCGTTAGCATTTTATAGTACTCATGGGAGAAGCAGTCCAATCCCGGTGCCGACCCTATTTGTACATTTTTTATTACTTTGAATACTTCTTGTGTTTGTAAAGGGTTAGATAATATTTGGCGGGCTTCCTCTGGCAATCGTGGCATTTTTGCATCCTCTAAGTAATCTTTAGTCAGGGGGCCTTGGACCCTATTTTGTGAAGTGTACATCTGTGAAAAGTGCTCATGAAATGCGTTCACTATGTCGTGTAACTGAGTAAACTTGTCTCCCTTAGCATTTTCAACCGAGGGGATAAATCGCTGTGTGGTAGTTGCTTTTGCCACCCTTGTCAATAGTTTCCCAGACTTGTTCCCAAATCTTTGAAAATTCAAACGTCGCGCTATTAATTGTTTCTTTGTTTGCTCATGTATCAGGGAATTCAATGCGACTAAAGCTGCAGACATTAAGTCTCTATTAATTGTTGTAGGGTTACTTAAGTATTTCCTCTTGGCCTTTATATAAGTTGATTCTAGTTGTAGTATGCCGGCTGCCAGGCGTTTTTTCCTAGCACACTGGAATGCTATTATTTCTCCCCTCATGACCGCCTTAGAGGCTTCCCAATATATTGTAGGGGAATCACATGAGATCAAGTTTGTATCTTCATATAATTGCCATTTAACTTGCATGTGTTCTAACAATTGTTTATCTTGGTATAAGTATGCAGGAAATCTCCATTTATTGCTTCCTCCACTACCGCCACCCATATTGATCTCCACCCATATCATGCTATGGTCCGATATTTCCATCGGGCCAATAGTGGCTTGCTGGACTTTAAAGAACCAAGATTGTGATATTAGTATGTAGTCAATTCTGGACCAGGAGGAATGTACTTTAGACTGATGTGTGTAGTCTTTTGTTGTGGGATGAAGGGTGCGCCACGGATCAATTAGTTGGAGGTGCTTGCAGAGCATTGGTATCCCCTTTCCCTTACCTGACCCGGGAATGGCGGTTGGTGAGGATCTATCTAGATTGGGGTTTAGCACTTGGTTAAAATCTCCCGCCCATATCCAGGGGGCATCGCTGTGTTGTAATCCCAGAGTTATAAGGGATTGGAAAAAACCTGGGCTATATGTATTTGGGGCATATATTGCACAAATGTAGAACTTTTGCCCTTGGTAATTTATTTGTAGAAGCACAAGACGTCCCTCATTGTCTCTATGGATTAATTTTGTTGTGCAGGGTAATCCCTTACGAATAAGTATTGCTACCCCGCTCCTCCTATTACCCGAAGAGGAGAAGTGGCTTTCCCCCACCCATCGCTGACATAATTTTTTGTGCTCTGAGTCAGATAATTTTGTTTCCTGTAAGCATGCAATGTCTATACCTTGTCTCTTTATCTGAGTCAGAATTTTATATCGTTTTACAGGTGATGTGACTCCTGAAACATTCCAGGACAATATCTTAAGACTAGTTCGACTAATCTTTCCTGCGTTTCATTGAAGCTATTATAAATAACATCAAAATATTCCTCCAGGGGCCCAGCCTCCCCCAGGGGATATTTGTTTCAAACTGTGGGAGATTTTCCATTGTACCAAACACTCCATTTGTGAGAACAAACATTATTAAGAACTTCTTCACTATTTTATAACGTAGCTTCACTCCTATCTCTGCCCTCCCATCCTTGCCCGCCCCCCTCCCTCCCTCCCTCCCTATGTCCAGTCCCCTTATCCCCCCCCTCTGCTCCAAGATTAACCCCGAGATGGAGAACCCCATCTAGGCAAAGTCACAGCGTGCCGGTTCCCCACTCACCCCCAGGCCCAACAATGCAATAATAAACACATAAACTATGACCTCTGTGTATCAAGTCTGTACAGTGCTGTTTGTCCCCTCAAGACATTTCAAGCAATTGCGGAATGTGCTCACCACCATGTGTTCAAAACTGGTTCAAGCCGGTGCTTCTTGGCTTTTCAGCTCTTGATTAACATGTTGCCGTGCTAGGTGCTCTGATGTAAATGATAGCCATTTCCCATTTTCCATAATTTTTAGAGTGGCTGGGTAAAGCAACATAAACCTGGTATTTTGTTCGATCAAAGTTGTACACACCGGATGAAATTTCCTTCTCCTTTCTTGTATGCTGGCTGAGTAATCTTGAAATATGCGGATCTTGGCACCTGCGTAGTGAAGCGAATCTCTTTTCTGACGGAATCCCTGTAGGATTTCTTCTTTGTGGATATAGTTGTGAATTTTTATAATTACCACTCTAGGTTTAGCTCCATTTAGGCGTGGTTTCCCCAGCCTATGTGCTCTTTCAATGCACAATGGGCCTCTGCTGTCTGAGATAGCGAATTCTTTAGACATCCAATCTTCAAGCAGCGTGCCCAGGTTTTTATCAGGAATTGTTTCAGGCAGACCCACCAGCCTAAGATTACATCGTCTGGCTCTGTTTTCTAGCTCATCCAGCTTCTCCTCTTGGGCGGCCAGGCGTTTTTTTAGGTTGGAAAGTTCTGGTTCCTGTTGTTGCCAAGTTTCTTCGATTTCAGATACTCTCCTCTCCACCTCCGCGGTTCTGCTATTGATTTCTCCCAATCGGCTGTCCAGTTTTTCCAGCTTCCCCTCTAGTGTGAGAAATCGAGGTTCTAGTGCTGTGCCCACCGCCGCTACCAGTTGTGAGAGCTGTCTGGCGGTAAATTCCGCCTCGCCTCGCGGCGACGCGGCCGCCATCTTGGATTCGCCGCTCATTGCCAGGGTCTTTTCTTTTTCGTTTTTGGAGCTCTTCCTCGTGCTTCCAAGCGGCATGGGTACGAGAAATGGGTCCATGCACCTTCCACCACACTCTAATGGGACGAGGTTACTATATTTTGAGGTCAATCAGTTTGTAGGGCGCCGGGAGCGAGCGGGGTCCGCGGAGCAGCACCAAAACGTTGCTATCGCTCCAACTGCATCACGTGACTCTCCCCCTTACAGGCTACATTACTCGTCCCACATGTTTTTTAACATGGGTATCCAGATAATTTATTTGTGGGTTTTATTTTGGGGTAGAAAGTGATCCTGCATTTTGCTTCCTGCATTAGATAATGCATTTTTATTTTTATTTCTCCAGTGCTGTACTGCTTATAGAGAATGTGATTTCTTGGTGTTTCTTTTTCTAATTTTTGGTCCTTTATTCTGTAATTGGTGAGGTTTGGTCTGTGTTCTGTGAGTGACTGAAGTAAGAGATTTAAAAATGTCTGTGTTTCCAAAGGTCCCATAAGTTTGAATGTGGTTTATGTTGATGCAGAACTGTTTACTTAGAAATCCATCATAAAGTTCATTCAAAGGCATTATTTGGTATACTCCTTAATACTACTCACACCTATATGCCTAGTGCCCCCCCATGTTAACTCTGCCCCCCCAAAAATAAAATCAAGTCTGGCTACGCCCTTGTTGCTGGGATGTCTGTGTAGCCAGTCTAGTAAGAATGCTGACTCCCCATACACCCCAATGCCTTGGTTTTGTGAGTTTTAACCTTGCACAAAAACGTCTAGCAAATGGCAATTTTCAAACAAAAAGTTGGATGTTTTTCTGGTTTGAAAATGGCCATGTTCACTACTGGATTTTTGGACGTTTTCTGCAAAATGTCCAAAATAGGATTTAGACATCATATCAAAAATGCCCCTCCACATCAGTCAGCTCACTTTTATCCAAGTTTATTCACATCTTTAAAAAAAAGTATAGCAGATGGCTGATGCAAGACTTCTCTTGACTAAATCCATGTTGAATCTGTCCCAGTAAACCAATTTAGTTTTTGAATTATTTCTGTATTATGAGTTTATATCATCTGGCCCAAGTGATTTGCTGCTCTTTAGCTTCTCAGTTTGGCCTATTATATCTTTCAGGTTCACAAAGATTTGTTACAGTTATATCACCCTTTAAATACCTTTTCTGCACAGGTAGCTCTCTTACATTCTCCTCAGTTAAGACCAAAACAAATAATTCATTTTCTCCACTATGACTTTGTCCTCTCTGGGTGCACTCCTTGGTGATCTAATAGTCCATCTGATTCCCTCACACCCTTTTTGGTTTTGCCTCCAAGGCAAGCTTCTTTTCAAATTCTCTTTAACATTCCTTATCATACGTTGCATGTAACAGTGTCAGTGCTTTTGCTTTTTCATGTTTTCTGCTCTCCCAAAGGATCAGTAAAAGAGAAGCAACAGAAGAGAGAGAGAGGACAGAGAAGGCTGCGTTCAATCCATTAACATAAAGACAAGGCAAGAGAGGTATTGCAGATCAAACCTGAAAAAGCAGTTTGTGGTGTCTGTGCATGCAGAAAGAAAATTAGCTACAAACAAAATTATCTTGTATAGTTTAAAGCTATGTGTGTTTGATGCACTTGGCAAATTACTCAGTAAGGGCATAACCTAATGTAGTAACATTGTAGCAGAAATGGTAGCAACCAAAATGGTGATAGAATTTAAGCTGTTTTGGACTGTAGCACAAGATAATACTAAGATCAAGTGAGGAATAAACCAGAGACTCAATAGGGCCTGCAGTGTACCCTAGTAGTATACCTTACCCCCTTTTGTCAATGCTAATTTGCATATTTTCAACAAGTGGCTATGCCTACTTCTCGTTGCATCAGACAATCAGAATTGAGGATCCACCCAAGCCCTGCCCACTTCCCACTCCTCCCCCTGGATGTGACATTATAGTCCTGCTGCTTTTGCATAACTCCTCAGGCTCAACTTTATTTGCATACCACCACCCCAACCCTGCCCCTTTTTCGCATTACCCCACCTGAAACCCCACCTCTTTTGGTGACATGGCAGGAAGTGATGTCATAAATCCACCCAGGCTGTGCCCCTTTTTCAAGATGGTGGCAGCTGCTGAATGCCTCAACATCACTTCCACTATTCACTTCCATCTTGGATGTGTCACATTACAGGAAGTAACATCAATTGTCCCCTCTGACACCACCCCCTGTATTCCTGGAGGAGCATGCACAGTTTGTTTTATCCCTGTCCTTAAACCATTTCTTTTTTAAAAATCCGTTCACTCCCCCCCCCCCCCCCCACTTGTTTTTTTAGCCCTCTGTTTTTTTTATAATATGTGGCAACAATCAGACCATTACAGCTAAAATGTTCATTCACCTGACCTACTTCTGATTTCTAAAACCAGCTTTTTTTCCCCTTCTTTCAGCCTGGTTGCAGAAAAGGGGATTAATGGGAGATAGGAACGAAATAGCTGTCATACCCTTTTGAATTGTGAGCTGTGAAAGTGTAGTCCTTGTACCATTTCTCAATAAAAGAACCAATGAACATGGAGAGGCAGCTCAACCCCTTGAATTCCCACTCATGCTCATAGTAAAGATCCATTGCAAAAATGGAATTGGGGATGTGTAACCCTGTCTTCTGCATACATTCACAGTAATAAATGATATACCTTTCAGATGTTTTAGGCCTAGCCAACCATGTCACATAGCATAAATGTTTTTCACCTTTCAGTAAAGGATCACTGCATTGCAGACATTTTCTGACTCTGCATTTGTGCGTTTTTTCTGTGTAAGAGTCACACTTATCACAAAATATTTTAGACAATCATTCTATCTGCTTTTGGATGCCAGGGTTGTATGCTATTTTAAAAACATTCGTTAGAAGGGCAGGACAGCCTGCATTTAGGGCACCTCTCTTTGTCACCTGCCTGAACCTTACACATGTCAGATGAACACAAATTACAGCGTAATTTGGATGTGTGGTTATGACTATAGGGCACTTACTGACATTTTTCTTACTGTAGAGCATACTACTGTAAACTGAATGTTTTTCTTTCTCTTTCTCACTCTCTCTGTCTCTCACCTTTGGAGTGGTTTTACTTAACTTCAATGTAGTAATATTAGGTCTTAACTTCCCAGTTAATAAAAACATTCATTTCAGTATGAAATGATTTTCCAAAGGGCCCAGAAGCTGCTTTATATTTCATTCATGTGACCTCCTACTTCCCTTTCTGTCTGATGCTTGCTGGGAAGAGGGCGAGGGACTACAGGGTTAGTCTTTTTTGTTAAAGGAACATAACTATAGATACTTACAACTTATAGTGATGCCAAGTTCTACCTTATGCTTCTTTGGTAGCTTTACATGAAATGTTCCGCTGCTTGGTATGACAGACTCTAAAGAGAACAAACAGTCTATTCAGAATTATGCATTTTATATTCAAGTGAAAACAGGTCAATAAGGTTCACTTTGAGAATGGTAAGACACTTTGAAAAATGGGCTTCGTATGAAAAAAAACACTGAGAAATATGCAAAAATTCCAAACTTTCAGCATTTTTTTTTGTGAACTCACATCCCAAAAGTGGGCTTTGCAGTACTAAATTTAAATCCATAGCCCGCTATGACAAAAACATACCTAGATTGCACATTTATGAGTTACTCCAATGCAAATCATACAAAGCAACTCATTGATGTGAGGTTTTGCATGAAGAAATGTGTGAAAAAGGTTTTAAGATCCAGTTTTACAAAAAAGATTATCACAGCTCTAGGAGGTGTAGTTTTCCTATACTAGAGTCCTACTGAGCCTGACTTCATGTATCAATGGGTTAAAGTTAAAGGGGGCAGTGCTATCCCTGTTCGAGCCTCAACAAGAGATGGAAGCCCTAGTAATCCAACAGGCCTTGTTAAACTCTCCCTAGAGACCAGAAATCCCTGGTGGTCCAGAGCGACCTGCCATCCCATCATAGGAGCCAACTTTTCAAAATATTTGAGGGTACTAAACCCAACAGAAGCTTCCTTTCCCTATGCACAGTTAAGGAGTTTTCTCAATATTGGGAGTACTCAAGCACTTATAGTACCCCACAGAGCTGGCACCTATGCATCCCACCCAGGACTGTGTAGACCTAAATGTGCAAAATCCCTAACCATTAATAAAGCTCTGCCCCTGCATGAAATGAAGGACTAAAGAACAGATGGACCTCTCCCCACTCCTTACCATCCAAACTCCTGTGCTTCCTAAAGGAGGTAGGCATGAACCCCTATCTACTCCTGCCCTACCTATGTCATCATGCAAAGTGGCACCAATTGACCCCTAATATGTCACTGCTTAGGATTAAACCAAAAACAATAATAAGGCTGGGCTTATTAAAAAGAAGGAAAAACTGTGTGCTCAAAACATCTCACCACTGACTATAATATCATGGTGTATAAATTCATCATTGCAGTATAGAAAAAAAAAACCTTCCTAAAAATGAATGTGGCCCATAAAGACTCAAACAATATTGCCAACACAAACAGCCCACTCCAGCCCAGTCTGATCTGCCTTGCCATATATGGGACAAAGATAGAAAAAGCCTGTCTGCCACTGGCCTTTGTCCATTGCTGGAGTTACTGTCTAATCATCACTTCTGCCCATCATAACACATCAACAACCATGAGGTCATTTGATACCATCCTCTTTCTATGTAGGGATCCTTTGTGTCTATTCCACATATGGAAATTTTTTTTATTTATTTATTAGGATTTATTTACCGCCTTTTTGAAAGAATTCACTGAAGGCAGTGTATAATAAGAATAAATCAAACATAAGCAACAGATAATTACAGCAGTAAAGATATTCAAGCAACAAAACAAAGTATGGCGTGGAGGGGCATAATCGAATGGGGCGCCTAAGTTTTCCTGAGGGCGTCCTCGCAGGACGTCCTGCGAAGGGGTGGGGAAACCCGTATTATCAAAACAAGATGGGCGTCCATCTTTCGTTTCGATAATACGGTCAGGGACGCCCAAATCTCCACATTTAGGTTGACCTTAGAGATGGTCGTCCCTAGAGATGGTCATCCCCAGTTTTCGGCGATAATGGAAACTGAGGACACCCATCTCAAAAACGACCAAATCCAACTCATTTGGTCGTGGGAGGAGCCAGCATTTGTAGTGCACTGGTCCCCCTGACATGCCAGGACATCAACCGGGCACCCTAGGGGGCACTGCAGTGAACTAACTGATGCACTAACTGAATGGAAAAAGCCCTTCCCTTACCGATCCCTTAGCAATTTGGAAAGGAATGGGCATGCATGAAGGAAATCGCATGCAAATGAGCTGCTCAATGTTAGCCCATTTGCACAGGATTTCCTTCCTAAGGAGGGGAAGCCAGTGCAGAGCAGCCAAGCATTATGCATGGCTGCTCTGCGCATGCCAAAGACGGCTTCATACATGCAGACAAGCTGTGTGTATAATAGCCGTCTACAACCTTAAATAAATTGCCATCCACAACCTTAGAAAAATCAAGTCCAGATGAAAACGTCCAAGTGCTTGTCAGGGACATCTTTTTTTTTTTTTTTTTTTTAGAGTATGGGTGAAGGACATCCTTCACTATGCCTCCGTTCCTGCGATGGCAGTTGAGGACTTCCAAAATGTGGATGTTTCTGTGAGAAGGACATCCATGCCTGGATGTTTCTGTGAGAAGGACATCCATGCCTGCTATGCCTCTGACACCTCCTTTATTTATTTGGATTTTGGATCACAAGTAGCAGCAGTGGAATTTGAACTGGCCACCTCTGGATTGCAAGGCAAGTGCTCTAACCACTAGGCCACACCTCCACTCCCTTGAAATTTGGCCGTCCCTGTGTGTGTGTGTGTGTGTGGGGGGGGGGGGGGGCAGTTCAGGACGTCCAAAATGTTTGAAAGAAGGACGTCCATGCCTTCACTATGCCTCAGCTGACACACACATACTTCCCCTCCCAGGGACCTGCATACTGCTGCGATGGATCTGAGTATGACATTTCAGGCTGGCAAAAAAAAATTTTTAAGTTGTTTTTTTCAGGGTGGGAGAGGGTTAGTCACCACTGGGGGAGTCAGGGGAGGTCATCCCCGATTCCCTCCGGTGGTCATCTGGTCAGTTCGCGCACCTTTTTGAGGCTTGGTTGTAAGAAAAAATGGACCAAGCCGCTCAAGTGCTCATCAGGGACGCCCTCCTTTTTTCCATTATCGCTCGAGGACATCCATCTGTTAGGCACGCCCCAGTCCTGCCTTTGCTATGCCTCCGACATGCCCCTGGGAACTTTGGTTGTCCCCGCGACGGGAAGCAGTTGGGGATGCCCAAAATCGGCTTTCGATTATGCCGATTTGGGCGACCCTGAGAGAAGGACCCCCATCTCCTGATTTGTGTCGAAAGATGGATGCCCTTCTCTTTTGAAAATAAGCCTGATAGTATACTACTTACAAAGTCAACACAATATGTAATAGTTAATAGATAATTAATAGTTAATTACCTAAGAAGCCTAAGAAATAAGATGGGAGAGTTACAATATATTGCACTAAATGAAAAATTTAGTGAGACCTGGTGGAAGGAGGATAACCAGTGGGACACTGTCATACTGGGGTACAAATTATATCGTAGTGACAGGGTAGATCAAATTGGTGGAGGGGTAGCATTGTATATTAAGGAGGGCCTTGAATCAAATGCATTGAAAATTCCGCAGGAAACAAAAACACATCTTGGAATCCCTTTGTATTGAAATTCCATGGGTAAAGGAGAAAAGAAACATACAAACATAGAAACATAAAAATATGATGGCAGATAAAGGCCAAATGGCCCATCCAATCAGCTCATCCTCCGTAACCCTTAACTCCTCCTTTTCCTAAGGGAACCCAAATGCTTGTCCCATGCTTTCTTAAACTCTGACACAGTCCTCATTTCCACAACCTCCAATGGGAGGCCATTCCACGCTTCCACCACCCTTTCCGTAAATGAGGGGTAGCGTTGGAAGTTAAGGAGGAACTTCAATCAAATAGATTGAAAATTCTGCAGGAAACAAAACATATCTTGGAATCCCTATGGATTGAAATTCCATGTGTAAAGGGGAAGAGAATAGTGTTAGGAGTGTACCACCGTCCGCCTAGCCAGGATGAACAGACGGATATAGAAATGTTATTGGAAATTAGGGAGGCTAACAAGCTGGGCAACACGATAATAATGTGTGATTTCAATTACCCCGATATTGACTGGGTAAATGTAACATCAGGGCATGCTAGGGAGGTAAAATTCCTGGATGAAATCAAGGACTGCTTTATGGAGCAGCTGGTACAGGAGCCAACAAGAGGAGGAAAAATTCTAGACCTAGTCCTTAGTGGAGTGCATGATCTGGTGCAGGAGGTAATGGTGCTGGGGTCGCTTGATAACAGTGATCATAATATGATCAGGTTTGATATTAGCTTTGGAGGAAATATAAACAGGAAATCCAATACGTTAGCATTTAACTTTCAAAAAGGAGGCTATGATAAAATGAGAAGAACAGTGAAAAAAAAAACTTAAGAGGAGCAGCTGCGAGGTTCAAAAGTTTACATCAGGCATGGATGCTGTTCAAAAATACCATTCTGGAAGCCCAGGCTAAATATATTCCGTGCATTAAAAAAGGAAGGAGGAACACCAAACTATAGCCGGCATGGTTAAATAGTGAGGTGAAGGAAGCTATTAGAGCTAAAAGAAAATCCTGCAGAAAATGGAAGAAGGAACCGACTGAAAATATTAAGAAACAGCATAAGGAATGTCAAGTCAAATGCAAAGCGCTGATAAGGCTAAGAGGGACTTTGAAAAAAAGATTGCGTTGGAGGCAAAAACACATAGAAAAATTTTTATTTGGGTATATTAAAAGCAAGAAGCCGGCAAAACAATCAGTTGGACCACTAGATGACCGAGGGGTAAGAGGGTTGATAAGGGAAGACAAAGCCATAGCGGAGAGATTAAATGAATTCTTTGCTTTGGTTTTCACCAAGGAAGATTTGGGAGAGATACCATTCTTTCCATGATCACCGACTCATATTACCTAGACCATCACTCATGGATTATGAATTGACACGCCACTGTATGTTCTTTTTTTGTGCTCCCTACTAAATGAAATTGCTTTCCATTAACACTTTAAGAAGAGTTGTCTTTTCCCAAGTTTAAAAAGGGTTTGCAGACTTTTCTACCAAGCATTTGGAGGGCTGACTGGCAGACTTGTCTGAGAGGTACACTCTTGCACTGTAATGTTCCTTGTTGTTTTTGAAATATACACAGAAATATATTATGCTGTTTGTCAGTTTCATTGATTCTCTGGTTTGATTGAATTTCTTTTCTAATTTATAAATGAGTTCTATTCAAGTTTTTTATTTAGACTGCACACCACTTTGCCCTGCGAGTCAGATATAGCAGTATAGAAAGTTTTAATAAACTATTACTACTACTACTACTACTACTACTTAACATTTCTAGAGCGCTACTAGGGTTACGCAGCGCTGTACAATTTAACAAAGAGAGACAGTCCCTGCTCAAAGAGCTTACAATCTAATAGACAAGTGAACGGTCGGTCCGATCGGGGCAGTCAAATTGGGGCAGTCTGGATTCACTGAACGGTAAGGGTTAGGTGCCGAACGCAGCATTGAAGAGGTGGGCTTTAAGCAAAGACTTGAAGATGGGCAGGGAGGGGGCTTGGCGTAAGGGTTCAGGAAGGTTGTTCCAAGCATAGGGTGAGGCGAGGCAGAATGAGCGGAGCCTGGAGTTGGCGGTGGTGGAGAAGGGTACTGAGAGGAGGGATTTCTCCTGTGAACGGAGGTTACGGGCGGGAACGTAAGGGGAGATGAGGGTAGAGAGGTAGTGAGGGGCAGCAGACTGAGTGCATTTGTAGGTAAGAAGGAGAAGCTTGAATTGAATGCGGTATCTGATCGGAAGCCAGTGAAGTGACCTGAGGAGAGGGGTGATATGAGTATATCGGTTCTGGCGGAATATGAGACGTGCAGCAGAGTTCTGAACAGACTGAAGGGGGGATAGATGGCTAAGTGGGAGGCCGGTGAGGAGTAAGTTGCAGTAGTCCAGGCGAGAGGTAATGAGAGCGTGGACGAGAGTTCGGGTGGTGTGTTCAGAGAGGAAAGGGCGAATTTTGCTGATGTTAAAGAGGAAGAAGCGACAGGTCTTGGCTATCTGCTGGATATGCGCAGAGAAGGAAAGAGAGGAGTCAAAGATGACTCCGAGGTTGCGGGCAGATGAGACGGGGAGGATGAGGGTGTTATCAACTGAGATAGAAAGTGGAGGAAGAGGAGAAGTGGGTTTTGGTGGAAAGACGATAAGCTCGGTCTTGGACATGTTCAGTTTCAGGTGGCGGTTGGACATCCAGGCAGCAATGTCGGATAAGCAGGCCGATACCTTTGCCTGGGTCTCCGCGGTGATGTCTGGTGTGGAGAGATACAGTTGGGTGTCATCAGCATAGAGATGATACTGGAAACCATGAGATGAGATCAGGGAGCCCAGGGAAGAGGTGTAGATTGAGAAGAGAAGGGGTCCAAGGACCGATCCCTGGGGAACACCAACAGATAAGGGGATGGGGGTGGAGGAAGATCCATGAGAGTGAACTTTGAAGGTGCGGTGGGAGAGATAGGAGGAGAACCAGGAGAGGACAGAGCCCTGGAACCCAAATGAGGACAGTGTGGCAAGAAGTAAGTCATGATTGACAGTGTCAAAAGCAGCGGATAGATCCAGGAGGATGAGGATGGAGTAGTGGCCTCTGGATTTGGCAAGGAACAGGTCATTACAGACTTTAGAAAGTGCTGTTTCTGTCGAGTGAAGAGGGCGAAAACCGGATTGAAGCGGATCAAGGATGGCATGAGAGGAGAGAAAATCAAGGCAGCGGCTGTGGACTGCGCGCTCAAGTGTCTTGGAGAGGAAGGGTAGGAGGGAGATGGGGCGGTAGTTGGAGGGACAGGTAGGGTCTAGTGATGGTTTTTTGAGGAGTGGCGTGACTACAGCATGCTTGAAGGTGTCGGGGACAGTTGCAGTGGAGAGAGAGAGGTTGAGGATATGACAGATGGAGGGGGTGATAGTAGGAGATATGGTGTTAAGTAAGTTGGTGGGGATGGGATCAGAGGAACAAGTGGTGCATTTTGAGGAGGAAAGAAGGCGGGCGGTTTCCTCCTCGGAGATATCAGGAAAGGAGGAGAAAGAGGTCTGGGTTGGTTGGTTGAGGGAGAGGGTTGAAGGGTGAAGAGGAGGAGGTGGCTTGGTAGTGAACTCAAGGTTGATCTTTTGCACCTTGTCGCGGAAGTAGTCAGCCAGTGATTGAGGAGAGAGTGACGGGGGGGTGGGAGCGGAGGGCACTTTGAGGAGGGAGTTAAGGGTGGCGAAGAGACGACGAGGGTTAGAGCTGAGAGAATTAGTCAATTGGGTGTAATAGTCCTGTTTGGCAAGGAATAGTGAGGACTGGAAGGAGGATAGCATGAATTTGTAGTGAAGGAAATCTGAATGGGTGCGAGATTTCCTCCAGAGGCGTTCAGCAGATCGGGCGCAGGAGCGAAGGTAACGGATGCAAGGGGTCAGCCAGGGCTGGGGATTAGTACGCCTTGTGGGACGGGAGGTGGATGGTGCAAGGGTGTCCAGAGCAGAGGAGAGAGTGGCATTGTAAGCGGAGACAGCCTCGTCAACAGACTCGGAGGACATGATGGAGGGGAGGAGATTAGAAATACTAGATGATAAGGTGGGAGGGTCAATAATATTACTATTAACCAGAACTATATTCCTTGGAATGAAAGTGGGACCCACTGGACCATTAGAGATTTCTGGCTTGTAACAAAGGCTTAATTCTGTTTTGAAGAAAGTTAAAAATCTGGTTCTCACAAATTGTCGTGGAGATTAAAAATTGATTCTGATCTTTGATTTGAAGGGAATATTGCGTTATGTTATTAGTTTGTTTTTTTTTATTTTTTATTTTGTGTTGATGATTGGTTTATGAAAAGCCAAATGAGGTTTATGAGCATTTTTATTACAAGAGGAATTTTAAAATTTATATAAGTTTTGGTAAGTTTTTTTTGTTTTAAATTGTAATCTGGCTAGTTCTCATTTGTAGGTATGGAATGACATTTTAGAAAGGACATCCAATTCAGAATAAACACATCCAGGTCAGTATGTCAATGGTTCTGCTAGTGTTTTAGAACAGGATCTGACAACTTACAGCCTGTTCTAAAATACATGAGAAACAGACGTCCATGTGCTGGTTACATCCAGCATGAACATCCATTTTACAAACTGAAACATCCAAACTTTGGAAAAGGCAAAGCAAGGGACATGGAGATCATTTTGGCAACATAGGAACATCCATATTATAAAATGGCCAGACAGGTATCCTTGCAGACTGGAGGAGTAGCCTAATGGTTAGAGCAGTGGGCACAGAACCTGAGGGCCTAGTTCAAATCTCACTGCAGCTCTTTGTGATTTGTTTTAAACTGCAGTATTCTGTATCAACTGAAGCCTTTTGATTTCCCTTTGATTAATGCCCCAAAACAGAGAATTGCAATAATCTAAACTAGAATGAACCAAAGCATGAACTAGCTGCCACAAACTCATCACAGACGAATTAACAGTCGGCCCCAATCCAAGTGTATATATCCGAGTAGCGTGTACGAAGCGACGGTCAGCCCGGCCCGATTGAACACATCTGAGGAGCTACATGCTCCATAGCTGAGCTCAGTCTACACGAAGTACACCCAGTCCGTGAGGTCGCGATTTTGAAGGCTCAGACTCATGGGTGCAAGTTTGTCGGGGCAACAGACGACACTTCCACCTTCTGTAGTGCCCGCCAAACCGGTGTGTGGTCCTGCTGCCGTACCGGAGTGTGATCTGCGGCAGGTATCGGTTGTTGACGACCTGAACAGCTACAACGAGCGACCACCAGATCCCTAGCATTGAAGCCACGTGGCAGCAGATGTTGCAGACCGGAGGCACGAGATTGAAGAGATAGTGGCGCCCTGAATCAGGCCCCCGCTCCAGTGCGAAGGACGTGCCCCACCTTGACCTAATATATTCAGCTGCGAGGACCCAGAGCTACGAACCGCCTCCTGACTGTGAGGAAGAAGAGGCAGTTGGAGGTGCCAGGCATGAGACTCAAGCGCCGAATCGACCGAAGAGTGATGCTAGTGATGGCGTGGGGGAGCAGCCCTTAGCAGCTTGCGGTCTAGTGGGAACGATTCGGGATCCGGAGGCCTTACTTCAAGCACCACGTGTAGGACTACGGTCAGCATTTGAAGGAAGCCTGTGGCGCCGACGAAGAGACTGTGATCGAATATCAGGACCTGAGCAGCATTTTGCCCTTGGAGCTTAAGATAACATACGCTGAAGAATTCACCACATCAATCTGAAAAACATTGCTAACGCCATGCGAAGATTTTGAGACCACTTTGAACATTGGTTAACATCTGAACTGTTTGCACTTAAGTTGTTTTTGATGCAAGACCCATGTTTATTTACCAGTTGGTAGGTTTTATGCTTCTCTAAGTACCATTTCTTATGACTGAATATTATACCTTTTTTTGTAATGCTGTAATGCTCATGTCTATCTGATATCTCTAAGATATATACTCATGTTTACCTATTATCTGTAAGATATATCCGTAAGAAATATGCTTCTTTTTGAAACTTTTTATTTGATTATAAATTGCTCTAAATAATATATTAAATCAATAACCAGGGCCTATTAGAATAACCCAACTACTAATAACTATAACACCGCACCTGATTGACACCAAAATGAAAACCGCCAAACTGTTACTAATAATGTACTCCTTATCCCTTATTCATCACATACTAACTACACCTCTTATAGTTACCAATAACATACCCACAATATATAATCTTAATAGGTCACCCAATAACAATATATCCCACCAAAATGATAATAACCAGATCAATGGAAGAACTACCACACGAGGACAAAATTAATACAAAGGAAAAAAAGGACCAAACAAACCTAAAATGCAAGATAACAAGCAATTTATAAAAATCAATATAACTTCAAACCATACTGACCCTTACCAAGCAATCCAATTGGGTTATATAAATGCCAGATCAGTAGTTAATAAAACAACAATAATAGACTGGATAACGACTCACAACTTCGACCTTCTATTCATCACTGAAACTTGGCTCCACTATCAAAATGACCCCACAATTTTAGATTTATGCCCCCCAGGTTATAAAATCACTCATTGGGCAAGAAAAGAAAAACGAGGAGGAGGCATAGCATTAATCCATAAATCCCAATTCATCATAACAACAACAGCTGAGTCTATAACGCCTCATCTTGAAATAGCCTCAGTAAGAATCCATCATACATCCTTGCTCGACCATCTGAACGTTGTCCTGTTTTATAGGCCACCAGGCAATTGGCATGAATGCCAACCACAACTCATGGACTTTATATCGAATACATGTGTAGCTAACTCCAATATACTTATTATAAGGGATATAAACTTACACCTAGATGATCCCAATTCAACCAGTGTGTGTGAATGTAAGGAATTCCTCCAACTATGCGACCTCAACTGGCCAAATATACAAGCAACCCATGACAAAGGACACACACTTGACCTCATTACATACAAACTAGCCTCAGATCTAAACCTAACTCTAGTAGATACAAAATGGGAAGAAGTGCCTTGGTCAGATCACCATAAATTCAACATATCCTTACAATGGCAAAGAACACGCACACGCCATAACCAAGAACGCACAACCTACACCTCAAGAGGCCAAATTGATCCTACAATATTCTGGCAACAGCTTTACAAGGACGAATGGACAATACAAACAGACTCGAATAATTATCTCCAAGATTGGGACATTAGATGCAGAAATACACTAGATAATATAGCACCATTACGAACAAAAACCTCAAGAAGAAATAATTCGATACCTTGGTTTAATGAAGAATTGAAAAAATTAAAAACTCAGGTTAGGAGATACGAATGAGCATGGAATAAAAGGAAAGATGAACACACATTAAACGCATGGAAACAAATACAAAGGAAATACAAATATGCTATACGACAAACTAAAAGATCTTACTACAAAACCAAAATTGGATCAGACTACAAAGATATGCATAAACGTTTCTTACTAGTGAGCAAACTACTAAATACCACCCCAGTCATTACAACTACTACAGATACCCCATCAGCAGACAGTCTTGCTAAATACTTTAATGAGAAAATTGTTAAGATTCGACTCACATTATCACCTATTACCGCTGACCACGAAATATTCTTCGATTGCTTGGATCCAATTCCAGAGGAATATCCAGCTGACAGAATCTGGTCTAACTTCGCTATCCTTACTGATGAATCCGTCACTCAATCGATCAACAAGTTTGCTAAGTCCCACTGAAATTGATACATGCCCCAACAACCTAATAAGATTCGCCCCTCAACGCTTCATAACAGACCTGAAACACCTAAATCATATGTTCTCTTCCTAAATGATAATGGAAATATATTACTTACACCAATACCTAAGGACATAAAGAAAAAAGTAAATGATATAACCATCTATTGCCCAATAGCATCCATCCCTTTAGCAGTCAAACTAATGGAAGGTATGGTAACCAAACGACTTACCAATTACTTAAACAAGTTCTCAATATTACATGAATCACAATCAGGATTTCGATCCAACCACAGTACAGAAATAGTACTAATCACTCTCCTAACCAAATTTAAGCAAGCAATCACAGCTGGAGACAGCATACTTCTCCTGCAATTTGACATGTCTAGTGCATTTGATATGGTTAACCACAAAATACTACTAAACATCTTAGAATACTTTGGAATTGCAGGAAACATACTTAACTGGATCAAAGGCTTCTTAACAACAAGAACATACCAAGTAATATCAAATTCGACTATATCATCACCTTGGAAACCAGAATGTGGAGTCCCTCAAGGATCACCACTCTCACCAACCCTTTTCAATCTAATGATGACACCATTAGCCAAAACACTATGTAACCAAGGCCTTAATCCTTTTATTTATGCAGATGATGTCACGATCTATATCCCATTTAAACATGACCTAACAGAAATCTCTAAAGAAATCAACTACAGCTTCCATATGATGAACTCATGGGCGGATGCTTTTCAACTAAAACTCAATGCAGACAAAACACAATGTCTCATTCTCTCATCACAATACAACAAATACAAACCCACTATTTTAAATACCCCAAACTTTTCCCTTCCCTGTCTCAGAAAGTCTGAAAATTCTAGGAGTTACATTTGATCGAAACCTTACACTAGAAAACCATGCGAAAAACACAACAAAGAAAATGTTTCATTCAATGTGAAAACTCAAAAGAATAAAACCTTTCTTCCCAAGAGAAACATTCTACAGACTGGTACAATCATTGGTACTATGCCAACTAGACTACTGCAATGCTATCTATGCCGGTTGCAAAGAACAAATTATTAAAAAACTTCAAACTGCACAAAACACGGCAGCCAGACTCATATTTGGCAAAATAAAATATGAAAACGCCAGTCCCTTAAGAGAAAAACTACACTGGCTTCCATTAAGAGTAGGCATTGCATTCAAGGTCTGCAACCTAACCTGGTTCATAAGATCATACACGGTGAAGCGCTGGGATATATGTCAGGCCTCATAGACCTACCAACCAGGAACTCTACTAACTCATCACGTACGTTCCTGAATCTCCACTATCCCAACTGTAAAGGACTAAAATATAAATTAACATATGCATCCAGTTACTCCTATATAGGCACGCAAATCTGGAATGAATTACCAAAATCCATAAAAACAACCCACAACTATTAATTTCTGTAAATTATTGAAAACCAATTTATTCAAGAAAGCATACCACAATAACTCATCCTAATTACCAGTTAACAAGATGTACACTGGACCTACACAAAACGTAATTCTTTACTTCCTAATTGTTCATACTATTTTTTATCATGATTTGAAGTTTAATATTCCTGATTGTTCAAGCTAATTTATCACTAATGAAGTTTAATCTAATACATTTCATTTATTATAATAAAATGAACTTTCTTTACCTGAATACCTAATCAATTCTGTCTCCTCTATCTTAACACGTTCGGGGTTACCAAAAATGTAAATAATTTGCGTGTTTCCACCAACTATTCTGATCTCATACTCCCCCAGACTGCTCTTTACACAGTCCAGGAATTAACAAACTCCATAATCAGAAGGACTCGCTGGGATATAAGAAGATAGTTTATTACAATCTCACCAACAGCAGTACAGGCAAATCAGGCATCCATCTCTGGATCACACAGCAGGTGCAATCTGATCCCTCTCTTCTGCCGTCTAGAGCCTTCTAGCGCCCGGTACCCTTCAGACTGCCTTTTTTTATACCATTTTGGCCCCATTGATTCCAATGGACCCCAGCTCCAGAGCTCTTTGGCCCTTATCAGTTGATCAGAATGACTTCACATGTTCCCAAACCTTCCTCTAGCCCCCCCCCCCCTTTGGATGTTCTCACCCGGGGTGCAGCTGATCCAGTACTATCTCTACATAACCATAACAACTCTTGTTCATGACGTCTTGTAGGTGCAAGTCTCCTCATTGTTTACAGAGTAGATTTCCCCCACCCTCTGTCAGCTCTCAATTACCTCATTTCAGCACTTGCCACAGTGAAATGTAACTGTGTCAAAGGTGATCTCTGATTTTTAAAGGCCTAGCTCTTAGCCTGAGCCATTGACCTGTATTTTACTGAGAACAAGTGACAGTATATTTCTACATTTCCCTCTTGCCAGACCTCCAAAGGGCTGGCACACATGACTACTAGTGTGTGGGGCCGTCCTTTCCAGAGGGCTCTTAGAGTCCTGTGGGGGGATGCATAGGGTTGAGGTGACAGGGGTGCTCTGACTTAGTGGGACAAGGCCATAGCAAGAGTCAGCATGTGAATACATAATTACATGCTGGATGAAATGCAGCGTTGGGATTCCCCTTTTACCATAACCAACCCAAGGGGCCTAACTATCCTACAACTATCCCTCTGGGGCGGAGCGAGACTTTGGAAACATGAGAACTTAATTAAGTCTGTGTGTCATACAATGGAATCAATAACGTTAAGTGCATATGATTGCAATTAACTAATATATCATGATTACAAAGCTGATCATTAGTCAAACTTTGATTAAGTAAATATAGATTAAATTGGTGTTAATAGGGAACAAATATTTCATTTTAGTATTTAAAAAGGAATAATATTGGCCAAATAATGAATAACTACTGCAAACTCAAGAGCATTATAATTATGAGTGTTGCACTGTTTAACCTGCCATAGTTTTATAATTAAGAGCAAGATTACGGCCAAACTCTGGGTGTAATAGATCTAGATCGCATATGAAGGCACTGTTGAGTTATAGTGTTTTTGGAAAATACATAGGAACATAATCTTCTTCTTCCTTTGTGCAGAAAATGAAGCAAATCAATTAATTTCTCTCTTGATGATTAAGAAATCATCAACAGTTACCATTTGAGGTCCAGTGATGAAAGGTACAACAGTTTAAAAATAAGAGAAAACCCAATCTAAACCTATCTATACAAATTAGCAAAATGTAACAAACTGAAAAGAAACGTATGATAGTTTAATTAAACAGCATAAGCAGAATAAATATCTTCCTTAATAAAAGAGGTATACTTGCATTACAGACAATAAAAGTAAGATAAGTAAAATAAATATCAGTAGTCCTACACAAAATTTATGGTGGAAACGTAGTGTGTCTTGTACTGAGAGTAGTAACCAGGAGGCTTAAGGCAAACCCCCGAACATAGGGAATAATGCACCAGACAACAGTATCAACACCTGATTTAGTAGCTAATTTTGTTGGCTAAGGCAGAAAGGTATTGTAATGCCTTTATAACAGAATCATCAGTGTCAGTATTATTGGGAATGTAAGTACAACAATTATTCCTGGCTTTAAATTGATCAAGTACTCCTCTTGACACTCCTATAGCATTTATAGTGACAATAGAGGTACGGCACCTGTTAATCCGTATGTGGAGTAAAGTTTATAAATTTCAATATATTTATTTCCAATTTTCAGATGAAAAACCAAGGATGCCACCTGCTTTGAACAATGTTATAAGTGGCATACCAAAAAATATACAGGTTCTCCGATAGAGAGTCTGATTATTGGATGTGTAGTCTGTTCAATTTTAATTTGTCCACATCCCTGGAAAATTTCAAAGTTATCATACACGGACCTACTAGATACAGTAGTCCATGTATCAAATAAAGGGTAACACAAGATATCAAATCTAGCTAAAGGGCCCCGGTTAGGATCATCATCCATTCCAGGATCCCAATCTAGGGGGTGAATGGGACAGGTACCGTTCAGAGGCTCATTAGAGTGAGCACCAGCCATTTGATAGCAGGGGTAATGCAAGATGTATGGAATGTAAAGTCAAAAGAAAAGAATAAAACATATGATGATTCGTATTGTCAGGAATAATAGAATTAAATAGAATTAAAAGGGCAAGTAATGATTAGATACAGGGCTTCAATTAAAATAGAGTAAGTCTACAGTTGGGGTACCTAGGGTGGATTCTTGTGATTATTACTATGTAACATTAATGAGTTTACTAAAAAAAATCTGTGAAACTTTTCAAATGTATAATAGATTAGTCCTTGAACCAAAATTAGGAATAATATAAGTATAACAAGTCCCAACACAGTTTTTGGAGTACAGAGTACAGTGTCTTCTTGTGGGTAGTTGGATTTGCATCACACGGTTCCACTGGAAAGATGGCAAGTGCAGTGGTGGGCTCGCTTTGATGGGCAATGTTCCGTTCAGGTAAGGTGATTTCTTTCTGTCAGATGCTCGGTCATGGGAGTGAGAAGTCTTAGAAAATGTTCTTTTAGTCCATCAACTTGAAGTGGTGGCAGAGGCTGCAGAACCAGTGGTAACTGCTAAGCTGGTGGGGATGGCTTGAAAGAGACTGAATCAGGAGCCTTGTAGATGCGGATGTCTTTTAGGTGGACCCAGGAAGTGTGGTCTCGCAACTTGACTAATTTGGAAGGGTCCTACATAAATAGGGGTGTAGTACTTCCGGTGAACCAAATCTCCAACTTTGAGAGCTTTTGGATGACCGGTGGCAGGGGCAGGGCTATCATTACCCTCCCCTCTTCTGACTGAGATTGCCTGTGAAATCGAAGACAGAAAAGTAATGATATTTGGTAACACATCTTAATATACAGAATATTGGTCAGGCAAGTGGTTATCAGAATTGGCTTCAAGAAGGCGCATATTGTGGCCTATACAGAGCTGAAAAGGAGACAGCTTTAAAAAGAGGCAGATGGGGTGGCTTAAAAAGCTAACAAGGCAAGTGGCAGAGCATTGAGCCAATTTTTAATTCAATTTACCATAAGTTGTCTCAATTTAGTTTTTAAAAGTCCATTGCCGTACTCAACTAAGCCATTGCTAGTAGGTTTGTAAATACAAACAGAGTGGTGTCAAATACTCAGTGCAGGATTAAAAGAATTGAGGAACCCATTAAAAATACCAAATATGGGAATAATCTCTCTGATGCAAGGATAAGCTTCTATTCATTTGTTTGTTTTAAATTTGATTAGAAAGCATCCATGCAGACAAGCAGGTACCTTTTTTACCTTTGACAAGTATCTGCATATCTGTAAAATCAGTATAGGCCTGGCCCTTGCACAATGGGCAAGTGACCAGCAGGTATACAGCAGATGATATACTGATCTGGAATGACTTCATACAGAGAAACTTTCTTTTGTTTTATTCAAATATGTAAAACAGAAAAGCAAAGGAAGTCAATCCTGGTCTCCCAACATTATGAATCTAAAAATTTATAAAATTAGGGAAATACAGTATTTATTTATTTATTTGTTGCATTTGTATCCCACATTTTCCCACCTATTTGCAGGCTCAGTGTGGCTTACATTATGTCGTAGTGGCGATCGCCATTATTGGAATGAGAAATACAGAGTGGTATTGCATTAAAGTTTGTAAGTGACAGAGTACTTTAAGCAGTCAGGTATAGAGAGTTCATTTACGGAATGAGAAATAAAGTGGTATTGCGTTAAAGTTCAATGGTGACAGTAAATTAAGCAATCATCGAGGGTTCAGTTTTGTCCAGTTCTGGTGTAAGTTTTGTTATCTGGAATTTAGGATCCAGATAACGAAATACTAAGGGATACCTCATCTTGTGAAATACCTGATCCAGGAAGGGTATTTATTTATATGGGACAGACTGATAGGTAAATAAGCAGTTTGTGTAGAGACTCCAACTATTGTGTGTGCAGAGAAATGTGATCTGGTTGAGAGCATATACAGAGAAATAGAAACACACAAAAAAGAAGATATAGGTATGAAAGAACAGGAGGAGTGGCCTAGTGGTTAAGGTGGTGGACTTTGGTCCTAGGGAACTGAGGAACTGAGTTTGATTCCCACTTCAGGCACGGGCAGCTCCTTGTGACTCTGGGCAAGTCACTTAACCCTTCATTGCCCCATGTAAGCCGCATTGAGCCTACCATGAGTGGGAAAGCGCGGGTTACAAATGTAACAAAAAAACCACTGCTTGTAAACAGACAGAAAGCATTGTAATTAAAAAAAGAATGTAGGTGGCAGTGTATATAGAATAGAAGGCCTCACATCATGCTTGAAAAGGAGGCAAACATAAAAATATATTAAAAAAAAAAAAAGAATAAATAGAGCACAGAGGATACCAGATACATTACCCCATTCAAACTTTTACAACAAACCTCTGCACCGTCTATGACATTCTCTTCACCATCGCGACTTGTGATATTCTTTCTAAAGTTTCTGTTATGTGGCTTTTTAACAATATGCATATACATCCAAATGGCACATAAACAGCTAAACCATTTTGCTAAACATCTCTGAAACTTGTCATATTGAAATACCATTTCCGTAAAACCTTTCATAATTACCCCAAAATGAACGGGATTCTCACATACATTAGCTTTCCTCCGCAACTTAAACAAAACTATACTGGAAATTTGTATCATGGTAGCCCCCTCTAGTGGCTAAAAAGAAGGAGAAAGACAGTTTTCAAAGTCAGAAAAAAAAAAAAAATAAATAAAATAAAGTTGAATGACAAGCTTTGAATCCAGCAACTTAGTATAATGATGCTGCATTCAGGTGAAGTGGGTAGTGGAGTGACTGTAGTAGTAAAGAGAGTATGTACTGAGTAACTGATCATGAGGGTGTGTCCAGACACCTTCAGGATTGAGAAAGCAGCCTGTTTGTTTCCAATGCATAAGTTCTGCTTGTATAACTGAAGACTGCAAAGTAGAAGCAAAATCTGGTGAAGGAGGGGTAAGGTGGGAGGGGACGTCAGCAGGGGGAATGGGTATGTTAGGAGGAGCAGTTGTGGGAAAGGGAGGAGGATATGTAGAAGGGGAGCGGAAGGGGGGTTGAGGAAGGGGGGTAAGAGGGGGAGTGGAAAGGGGGAAGGGGGAGAGGAAGGAGGGGCAGCAGGGCGAGAGGGAGGGGGGTTGAAAGGAGGTTTGTCAAGGGGTGGGGTGGAAGGCAGAGTAGGGGGAGGGGATATGGAGGGGGAAAAGGGAAGGGGTGTAGAAGGGGGAAAGAAAGGGGGGGTGGATGGAAAAGTTAGCTGTAAAAAAGGTTGAAATCATAATAGAATAATCAAGATTGTAGTGAATTTTACATATTCCCCCATTCTGTGAATCAGCATCCGTGACACAAAAAATATTTGGAGGCTGTGAAACTTGAGTAAGATGAGCAGGACATAAATTATGGGCTGACAAATCTGCACTTGTTAGAAGAAAGACAGTTCACAAATCTTCACACACCCACACACATTGACGTCAGAGAGCAAATGGAAGATGAAAGAATTTCCCTTAAGTTCTCCGGTAGCAAAAAATACAGCTATAAATCAAAAGAGATTTGAGAAGAAAGCAGGGGACGGTGAGCATTTTTCAAAGTAAATAAGTTAATGTGACAAGATGTTAAACTGCTCACAGATAAGTTTTAAGTAAAAAGTAGGTAAGAGACATAGGAGGGAAAAAAACAGAGTCAGGTTTATATCGAGCTGCAGCACAAGGCAGATCAGTACTGTGCTATAGACAGAAATGTTAAACAAGACAGAAAGTGAGAGATAATGAGTTAAAAGTTGCATTTCAAAGCAAACAGTAATAAATGTGGTGACAAAGAATAGAAAGTTATAAGTTATAGCATGCTATCAAAGTTAAACATGAGAAAAAGAAAGCAGAGAAGTAGCTACTTGAATTCTAGGCAACCAGCCAGGTCTGTAGAAAAAGAGATATAGCTCACTGTTATGATAAATTAGAGCAAGGACACAAGACCAATCCTGTTCATTTAAAAAAAAAAGAAAGACTTGCACAATATATTTAAAAATTTAGCTAAAAACAAATTAATTAAATTGTTTTGATTTAGACGATTTAGGAGGTAAGCAAAAAGTATATAATCTTTAAGAAGGAAGCTTGATGAACTGGGACCATTTTATTCTTACGTAAATAACAGATAAAGTAATGGCATTAGAGCAGGGCATGTTAGCACAAGGTGTGGTAAAAAAACATACATATATGGATAATACAGTAATCCAAGACAGTGTAGGAGGTAACCACTATTTATAATTAAGTCAGAAAAGTCTACTAAAAATAAAATACTAGCACAAGAAGTAAGAATTAACTAAACACACTCAGGATAACTCCTAATCTTTAATCCAATATCTTAAGTATCATTCCTTACAATAGGAGAGAAGAACACCCAAGCCACTAGAGCAAAGTGATTATAGGGTCCAAATAATCTGCTTAGGTACGGGCCACGCCTAGTTACTGAGAATGGCGTTGGTTTGGGTTCCATAAGGGGAACGATTGCTGGACAGGGGGATTATTACGCAGTGCATGCTTATGAAAGTACTGCGAGTTTTTGCGGCATGTGGCGGCAAGATGACCTAGGCGATGGCAACGGAAACACTTAATATGTGCGTGCTGATGTGGGCTAGCAACTTCTGGTTGCTGCAAGACATTGGGAGCCTGGTCTAGTTTGTCAAGGGCAGTCATAGTGTCAATTTGTGACTGACTTGGATAAGCATTCCCTGAAGGGATAGAGAGTGACAGGGGGTTCACTGATTTAGAGGGCTGTTTAAGGGTTACAGGCTTTGGCACTGAAGGGCGAGTCTGGAGCAGGGAGCCTGGTCCAGAGATAGATGGGATAGCAGTAGTAGGGACACTTGGCAGGGGTACAGGTTGATGGATTACAGGGGTAGCAGGCCCTGAAACTTCTGTAGATCTGTCAAGAGTGACGGGATGTGAAGGAGGAGTAGGGAGGGGATTTATGGGGTTCAGGAGATTAGGTGGCAAAGATGTATAACCTACGATAATGCTACAAGTTAAAGGTTCGTCGGAGAACCCCGACTCATATGGAGGCGGAGCTGTAGGTGCGGCTGCATCCACAGAAGGATGTACCGGGTTTTGGGAAGTGTGCAGAGATATGGAATTACCTTCCTATGCCCCAATAAGGATAAGAACAGTTTGTAAGGACGTGGCCATGGTCAGAAAAGTAGATGGCACAAAGGGTGGTACAAATGGTGTTGTGTAATTATGTGCTTAACTTTATTACAGTGTGAAAGGGGTTTAATAGACTAACTATCACTAAATGAAAATACAACAAGGCTGGTACTATGGCTAAATCTGCATTAAAAATTAATCCAAAAAATTAGACTGAATTATATACTTACCTGTCTTCAAAACTCTCCAGTGTTCGGTGATACTTCACAAAAGAGAGCTATTCGGTTACCCCACATCTAACCAAGGAGATCTGCGAATACGTCTGAGTTATGAGAATGAGTTGCCCACGGCACTTCAAAAAGGTACCATTTTAGCTGAACCGGACAAAAAAACTTCAACATATACATGTTTAAAAAAAACTTCAATGTGTAAGAGTCAAGGTACTATGCAACCGCGTGGTCCAAACCTGAGTTATTAATTAATGCATCCATTAACTATAAATTCTCGCAGCAGGAGCCATTACAGGACACTTAAGACAAGGTCGCTAAAGGTTACCTGTATGACAAAAACCCACAGTCAACTCTAGACTGTAAAGACCACGGTCAACTCTAGACCGGAAAAACCACGGTCAACTCTAGACCGGAAAAACCCACGGTCGTCCTGCGACCGGAACAAACCTCTTTAAAAAACCGTAATTGTCAGCTAAAATTATAGTACCTGAATGAGGGCAAACCCAAAAACCACTTGTTGGTATTCACAAAGGGGCAAAGGGTCGCAACAATTGTCTGTAAAAAAGAGAGACCCTAAGAGAAACCCACAGCTTTGTACAAGGACAGTAAGTAACAGAAAAGTAAGCTGAATTTTTACAGGTCTGTCAGGATAGAGCTGAAAGCACACAAAAAATGATTTTAAAACTCAGTGTGACAATTCTGCTTCTGTAATCTCCGTGTACGGAACATGAAGGGTAAATTGTATAAACAATCTTAGTCTGGCAGTTTCCCCAGAAGAGATATACTGCAGTGCCAGGAACTGAAAAAGTGAAGAGAAAAAAACCTACTATGGAGTAAAGGTTTAAAACACACAAGGTTAAGACTAGCAAGAGATGTTCCAGTATTTTGTAGAGTTATTTAAAGTTAGATTAGATTGCCTGCTGTTCATGTAACTGAAACACTCAGAACGAAAAAAAAAAAAAAAAGGAAAGAAGATAGATACAGATTAAATCCCAGCGTGAATCAGCAAAGGTGGGCTGCTTAAGGCACACGTTCGGGGTTACCAAAAATGTAAATAATTTGCGTGTTTCCACCAACTATTCTGATCTCATACTCCCCCAGACTGCTCTTTACACAGTCCAGGAATTAACAAACTCCATAATCAGAAGGACTCGCTGGGATATAAGAAGATAGTTTATTACAATCTCACCAACAGCAGTACAGGCAAATCAGGCATCCATCTCTGGATCACACAGCAGGTGCAATCTGATCCCTCTCTTCTGCCGTCTAGAGCCTTCTAGCGCCCGGTACCCTTCAGACTGCCTTTTTTTATACCATTTTGGCCCCATTGATTCCAATGGACCCCAGCTTTCTCACCAGAGCTCTTTGGCCCTTATCAGTTGATCAGAATGACTTCACATGTTCCCAAACCTTCCTCTAGCCCCTCCCCCTTTGGATGTTCTCACCCGGGGTGCAGCTGACCCAGTACTATCTCTATGTAACCATAATAACTCTCATGACGCCTTCCAGGTGCCAGTCTCCTCATTGTTTACAGAGTAGATTTCCCCCACCCTCTCTCAGCTCTCAATTACCTCATTTCAGCACTTGCCACAGTGAAATGTAACTGTGTCAAAGGTGATCTCTGATTTTTAAAGGCCTAGCTCTTAGCCTGAGCCATTGACCTGTATTTTACTGAGAGCAAGTGACAGTATATTTCTACACTATGTATTTATCTTTTCCAAAACTGGTAATCACCATTATGGAACTATGTAATCCACATTGAGCCTGCAAATAAGTGGGAAAATGTGGGATACAAATGTTATAAATAAATAAATTGTGAGCCCTCCAGGGACAGAAAAATATGTACTGTACCTGAATGCACACCGCTTCAATAGCTTTTGGGCTTGCAAATGCAGTGCTGGGCACCAACTACTTAAAAAGTAGTTTAACTTTAACTACAGTTACTTTACTAAAAAAGTAGTTTAACTACCTGGTTAACTACATTTTGTTGTAGCAGTTTAACTACGTGAGACAACTACTGCAAGAGTAGTTAACTTCTTCAATACCATTTTAATTTGGCTTAAAATCAATTGTACAACCATTGCACTTAAGAAGAAACGTATTTAATATTTAAAAACAGAGTTGATAAATTCTCAGCAAATCACTAATTAACTAATTCTAAATGCTTTATGATTACTCAACTAAATAACCATTCTGTTGCTACACTGCTGGGAAGTGTAGCATTGAACTTCATAAAAAGCTTTTGCCACTTTTTGGCAATGCAAGCAAACTGTGGAAGTGTCTGAACATTCCAGGTAACACTCAACCTCTCCCTTTGTTGCAGGTTTGGCTACTGGAAAGTTGTTCTTTACAGTGGACAGAAAATCGAAGAAGTTTTCACCTCAAGTAGCAGTCTTTTTCTTGGAGGCTAACTCCTGTGCAAATGAAAATGAAACTACGCCACTAGCATTGATTTCAGTCTCTGTTGCAACCATAACATGAATGAGCAGCTGCATCTTCTCATACCATTTTTGTTCTGGTAGATATCTCAACTTGAACTTCAGAACAAGCATTGTTGCAATATGGTAGTCATCATCTTCAAATACTGGACAAAACCTTGAAGTAATTCCTTGTCTCAGAGCTGTGAAGAGTGGCTGCATTGTCTTGTCCAAGCTGACATCATAGGCCAATCTCCGTAATTTTGACTGAATTCCAATCATCGTGGGGATTACATGTCCAATACAGTAGTCATTTTCAGCTTGCAAATTATCATTCACGACGCTGACGTAGTTCCTCGGTATCAGTTGTCAGTTCTAGTTCTATTTTTTGTTGACATTCTCGTGTATTCTCCACTCCAATTGTAACCAGTGGACTGGTGGCTAAATAATCTGAAACCCATCTTGTGCAGGTTTGATTGAGGAATGTAAGACCATCCACCTCCTCAACAACACCTGCATGTTTGGTACTCTGATCGACTGCTAAGAACCTGAACTTTCCCTATAGCCCTGTCAAACATTCGCTTGTAGTGCAAATCTTTCATGCTTCAGGGTTATCAACAGTTCTACAAGATTGAGTGTGTGATTGGCACATCTCTTGTGCTTGCGAAACCCGTTGGAGCCAAATGTCTTCAGTGAATGATTCATCTTGCGCTAGTGACATCAGCAGCTTCAATCACCTCCAACTCATAAAGTGACTGGCTGTTGGATTCTGTTGAGCACGAACTGCCATTCTCTTCATTGCCACCAGTGCAAATGTCATTCTGAAGATGCAAAGCTTTTGTAATATTTGCAGTATTATCAGTAAAGAAGCAGTAGTTATGTGGAATTCTGCAAATAGTTCAGCTATCATTTGAACAATCTTCTCCCCAGTATGGGAATGTTTAAACCTTCAAACTGCCAAAGCATGAGAATGGTGCAGTAGTGTCTCCCTGTTTATAGAATGAATGGTCATTCCAAGAAAACTAAGCTTGTTGCTGCTCCAAAGATCTGCTGTTATAGAAACAAATTCCACCTGTGTAATCAAACATATAAATGGCAAGTGACCGACTCACTTGCAAATGCGCCCCCGCGTCAAGACGTGATGACGGAACAGAGAGGGAAAGTCCGCTGAGGAGGGAACCGCCGAGGTCGCTACCGCTCCCCCCCAGGGTCGCCGCCGCACCCCCCCGAGGTCGCCGCTGGACCCCCTCCACCCGGGCCGGGCCTTCTCTTCTCCATTAAACTTACAGCGCCGAAACTGAAGCAGGCAGATCAGCTCCCATCGGCCTTCCTTCCCTGCCTGTGTCCCGCCCTCACCGAAGTTACGTCACACGTTTCGGCACTGTAAGTTCAATGGAGAAGAGAGAGCCCGGCTCAGGTGGAGGGGGGAGGGCGGCAGCGGCGACCTTGGGGGGGGAGGGGCAGTGGCAACCTGGGGGGGGGAGGGCAGGAGAAATGCTGGACATGGGAGGTCTCAGAAGGAGGGGGGCCTTGGAGCTGGCTGGGAGGAGGGTGGGCCTTGGAGCTGGGAGGGAAGAGGGGGAGGGGAGGGGGCCTTGGAGCTGGAAGGGAAGCAGGGAGGATGCTGGACATGGGAGGTCAGAAGGAAGGTGCCCTTGGAGCTGGGAGAGATGGACAGAGGGGAGTCTTCAAACTGGCTAGGAGGGAGGGACGAAGGGGGACCCTTGGAACTGGGAGGGCAGGGGGCCTTGGAGCTTGGAGGGGAGGGGGGCCTTGGAGCTGGGAGGGGAGGGGGGAGGGACTGGGGCCTTGGAGCTGGGAGGGAGGGACAGAGGGGGCCCTAGGAGCTGGGAGGGAGGGACAGAGGGCCTTGGAGCTGGCAGGGAAGGAGGGAGGGCGGGGGGCCTTGCAGCTGGGAGGGGAGGGGGAGGGAATGGGGCCTTGGAGCTGGGAGGGAGGGAGGGAGTTACACATCATAATAAAACATACCAATACTCGCCCGTTTTAACGGGCTTAACGGCTAGTTCTACAATAAGTTCTTGTGAATGTCATACAGTTTGTTTAAGCTTCATGTTAGATTGTGTCTACTTGGAAGTTGGACAGCAGGCATACATCACTAGCAAAACTTTCTGGTCACTTCGTTCAGCTGTTGCAAGTAGTATCAAATCTTCTGCAATCAGGACTTCATGATTAAACTGCTTCTGTGAAATAGGTCCTTGTCTGGGCAGAAAGCTGTTGAGTGGAACTTTGATAAATGTTTTTGCTGGTGGCTCTGGTTGCTTGGATTTCACTTCTTTCTATTCTTTGTGGCCATTGTTGACTGCATGGCCTTGAAACTTGCATAATGACCAGGATGTTGTTCCTGTTTTAATGCAATGTTTTGTATATAAGTTAATTTATGGAAGTTAGACTAAACATCCTTAGTCTCACTGAAGAAAATATAATGAATAAATGAAGGAAGGCAACTAAGGGGGAGATTAAGGGGTCCTTTTACCAAGCAGCGGTAAAAGGACCCCTGTGATGGTATCAGCACGCGTGTTTGCCACGTGTCAAGGCCTCCTTTTATCACCACCAGTAAAAGGACTTAAGAAAATAGAAATGGCGGTGTGCTAAGTGTAACACTTGATGCACACCCATTCCTGGACAGAGCCTTACTGTCTCTTATTTAGGAGATGGTAAGGGCTCTTGCACTATCCCAGCGGTAAAAAATGTTAAATAATGTTTTGGTGCCAGAAATGCTGCGTGGTGGGAGATGTTAGTGCAGCCATTTTGCTGAATTCTTTGCTGCCCTGTACTGAACAAGCATAGCTGGCTAATAGAGGATATATTTTTTATGCTTATCCCTATTGGAATATAAATAGCAACTGTTGAACCCAATATGGCAGACTACATGCTGGCCAAAACAAGAGAGTAACATAGTAACATAGTAAATGACGGCAGAAAAAGACCTGCATGGTCCATCCAGTCTGCCCAACAAGATAAACTCATATGTGCTACTTTTTGTGTATACCCTACTTTGATTTGTACCTGTCCTCTTCAGGGCACAGACCGTATAAGTCTGCCCAGCACTATCCCCGCCTCCCAACACCGGCTCTGCCACCCAATCTCGGCTAAGCTCCTTAGGATCCATTCCTGAATCTCATCAGCCAATGGTGGGTTGAAGTACTACTACTACTACTATTTAGCATTTCTATAGCGCTACAAGGCGTACGCAAAAGTAACTTTATTCAGCACCAACCCACCATTGGCTGATGAGATTCCTTGGTCCACCCCTACTCTCTTGTTTTGGCTGTTAATTGATACGTGGGGGTTTTCTTACCCTGACCTGTTGGTCGTTGTTCAGACTACATGCTGGCAACATTACTGCAGCCATTTTGCTGAATTCTTTGCTGCCCTGTATTGAGCAAGCAAAGCTGGTTAATAGAGGATATATTATTTTATGCTTAACCCTATTGGTTTTGCCCCTGATGCAGTTTTTGGGTGAAATGTGACCACATCGGGTCATTCTTTAATAAAGTTTTGTTGTTTGACCTTCATATGTGATCCATTCTGCTCCTTGTGCTACTCTAATGTCATAAATTTACATATCACCATACACCTGGGACATCAAGAAATATTAGAAAATAAAATCGTCAAGGAAATTTGCTATGTAAAGAAAAAAACACCACACATCAATTTTGTCCACAACAAAGGAAAAACAGATGCAAAAAAGGTACTATTTAGAGAGAAGGCAATTGTAATATCAAGGAAAGGACAATCCCCAGAGCTACCTTCCCTAGCTAGCCCTTAACAATGAATATATGGGTCTAAACAAAAACATTTACATCCTCCTTAGCATTGAGAAAAGCCTACAGCTGTGATGTTTGTGAGATCTTGGCCCAGAGGCGGCTGCTTGAGGATCACTCAAGCACCTCTGGGTAGATGGAGTCCCAAGAGTATCCCAAAGAACTGGATGGGATTGCAAGTGGAGCTAAACTAAGGTAGCTTTAATGGCAGCAAAAGAACACAAGTCAAAAAGGCAAACAAATGGCTTAGCAATAATGTAAGAGAAGAGAGGACAATAAGCAGCCTAGCTGCACATCCTAACACTAGCTAAAGCAAAACAAAACCTTAACCATACAATATTGGCAAATAGTAAGACAGCCTAGCTATACAAGAGAAGCAAACATAAGAGCACAAAAGACTAGTCAAAGGCCTGCCCTGGCGGGCAACAGAAAGCAGTAGCACTTAGCTTGAGGCAGCCTGGACAGAGAAATCATATTAATTTGTTAATTCTGTTTAACTTTGGTTCAGTCTTGCAAGTGGTAGAATGCCATCTGGTTTTAATTACTCAAATGTCTAGCTTTTGCTAGACTAGAGGTTAGAAAGGTCAGCGAGAAATGAAACTTTCTTTGTCCCTTTTTGAGTGATGGATTGTTAAGGCTAGTTCAAAGGCATAATAAACCACATCTGGATGCCATTCTAAGTAAGGCATACTGGACAGTCTCGAGGGGATCAGCAAGCAAGCAGTTTTAAAAGATTAGGCTAAATGCTGTTTAGAAGGAGATAGTTTAGATTTAAATAATTCTAGATAATTTAGATTTTGTCTTGTAAGGAATTCTGATTTCTGCTTATTTTAAAATATGTTTTATTCTGTTTAATTAATAAGTTTTATTTCTCTATGTAAAATATCTTTTCAATTCAGTGTCTGACTTTCAAATGAGATTTGTCTGCAGTTTAAGAGGTCATCATCTGGTTTGAATTATCCATAGTCCTAGCTAGGTGAAAGAGGTCAGGAAAAGTCAACTCTTCTCCTTGATGGATTATAGCTAAGTGTAGGACTGGTCTCCTGAAAGTAATAACAAACCATGTCTGTGTGCCATTAAGTAAGATTGGCCCCTTAATGAACCCAGCTAGTTATGAAGTTAACCGGGAATCTGAGAATTTAATAATAATAAAATGCAGGAGATAGGTGCCACATTGTCTAGTTTGAGAGGCCCCAGGTCATAGGTCAGTTTAGGAAATATCTGAAGCCTATGTAACTGATATTTTGAGTAAATGTGTAGAGATAATTAGTTCAAGACAGGGTAATCAATCTATTCTTTACCATCTGGTGAGAAAGGGGGGCTAGAGGGGTTTAGGACAATATATAAATGAGAACAGAAGCAGCTTACGTTAGAGAAGGAGCCAAGACAGGAGAGCCAAGACACAGAGAGACGGGAGAAGACAGGACACCGAGAGCTAAGACACAAGACACAGAGAGCTGAAGGAGAGAGCTAGCGCTGATGTCCTACTTTGCTGGCAAATAAAGAAGACTTCTCTCTTATTCTGGTGTGTGGTGTTTGACTCCTGAAGTACCACAGATTCTGCTAACAATAGTGGTAATTCCTGCATCAAGCTGGAAGCGGTGAGCCCGCTGGCAGTCAGATAAAAGTTCATTCTGTCAGGACTCTCATGTAAGTCGCGGGACCCCCGCAGCAAGCTCTCTCAGAAGCAGGAGATGAGCAGCAGCAAAGCAAAGGAACTCAAAATAGTCTCTTGTAGAAGAAAACAAACAGTCACAGAGGCGCCCGAGCTGAATGCTCTCAGGGCAACCAGGTTTAAGCAAAGCAATGCCCGAGCCAAAGCTCCCAAGGCAAACAAGGTTTAGCAAACAATGCCCCGAGCCAATGCTCCCAGGGCAAAGGGATTAAACAAAACAATGCCCAAGCCAAAGCTCCCAGGGCAAATGACATACAGGCATAGCGCAGCAAACAGGAACAGCCCACGCGGATCCCTCCACGCTCCAAGCACAGCCACCTCATCCAGGGATACTTCTCATCCCAGCACACATAGTCCAAAACACAGCACAAGGTCTACACACTGCAGCCAGCGACCAGGGACTCACTGTGGACAACTGGGGACTCAGCTGAAGGGCAAGAAGCTCTCAGGACGCCAAAGCTTGGAAGCAGGCTTCACTGGATCAGAGCAAGAAGGAGAAAGCTGCAGCAATGCTTCAGGCCACGGCCTGACAAGGAAACAGCAGATGGAACCAGCAAAGCCTCAGACAGGCCTGAGCTCAATCAAGGATTATTGCCAGAACACTGAGTGCACACAAAGCCATCTTAATAGGGGCTCAGCATTGATGACATCACCAGCTTGGCTTTCACCATTCTACAGTGACCCCCAGGTCACTGGCTAGAACTGCAGGTAAAACTAATGGGTCTAGATGGAATAGGGCACTGACGAACAAGGTACGGACGTCGATGACCGTGACAGCAGTTGTTTATGATTAAAAAATTGAAGCTATTTACTCTCAAAGACAATCAAACAAACAGGGAAAATGTAAAATAAAAGTAGCTCCTAAGGCTTGAACCCTGGCCCAAAGGGCCAGAAAGGTTTTTCATCTCAGTTGAGTCTCTCTCACCAAGTCAGGAAAATCCTTATTGTAGATCCCAAAAACAAAACATCTAAATGTGTATAGAAAAGTCTATTGTGGTCCGGCTCAAGCACAAAACTCACCACCAGTGTAGTTCTCTATGTAATTACATCTAGTGAGGATTCCAAAAATGAAGTGAGAATCATACCACCTTTCTTTGGCCTTGATGGGCTAGGCCTTCAGTTCAGACTTTCCCATGCCCAAAATATAATTGGCTCTTGTTATAGGGAGCAATGAGTCCACAGACAACTGGTCTATAAAATAATGAGTGGAGTAAAAAGAGTAGACGTGAAGTGTCTGTTTACTCTTTCCAAAAATACTAGGGGGTGTTCGATGAAGCAACAAAGTAGTAAATTTAAAACGAATCAGAGAAATTTTTTCTTTATTCAACGTGTAATTAAACTCTGGAATTTGTTACCAGAGAATATGGTAAAGGCGGTTAGCTTAGCGGGGTTTATAAAAGGTTTGGACAGCTTCCTAAAGGAAAAGTCCATAGACCATTATTAAAATGGACTTGGGGAAACTCCACTGCTTATTTCTGGGATAAGCAGCATAAAATGTTTTGTACTTTTTTGGGATCTTGCCAGATATTTGTGACCTGGATTGGCCACTGTTGGAAACAGGTTGTTGGGTTTGATGGACCTTTGGTCCGTCCCAGTATGGCAATACTTATGTACTTTAGTACCTATACAAAATACTTTTTAATCATATCCAAGACAGGAATCAATGGGAAAATTTAGCAGTCTCAAATTATGTCTCCTAATATGGTTTTCCAGATACTCCAACCAACGGTGGGTATAGATCTTATCTTTAAGAGAGACTGAATCTAAATTTTTTTTGTCTAAATTTTACTGTTCAAGAACCCAACATCTGAGGACTGCTGATTGTGCTTCAGTTAAAACAGCATCTGATAATACATTTATATCTTCAGAATGTCTCCTGGTAGGTATCAGTAAAGAACAGTGAATGCCTTGTATAGCATCCAAAAGTGACTCTAATGCCATGACGGTAGGTTTTCCTAAAACCTGGGTTTCTACATTGGAAGTAGCCTGACCCCTCACTCTCACCAAGCCTCTGTCTACTCTCCAAGGATCCTGGATGCCGCTTGGGTTTCCAGTTCTCCCACAAATGGAGACATCATCTTTATTGCAGGCTATCCCCCACACTGGCCTTGATCACTTCCAATACCTGGGGCATCTCAACTAAGCAGTGGTCCACAAAGGTGCTACATCCAGGTTGCAAGTGCACCACCCGTTCAATGGAGCTTAATGGTACTCCATCCAAGCTGCTGCCTGATGCTCCTGCAGCAGGTACGGCTGAAGGGGAGAGAGTCTCTGGCCCCACAGGGGCTCAAAATCACTCCATTGTTGTTTGCTTCATCATAGGGGTTAAGGCGGCAGCCGAGAAATACTCCTGCACTTTCCCCCTCCCCTTATCCATTGCACTACAGGTAAGATTCAATTTGGCTGAACTTAAAATGAGGAACATACTCAGATCCACCGCTAATAATGCAAGACTGCTCAATTGCAAAAAAATGAAGGAAAACACAACACTCAAAAATCTAAAAAAACTCAAAAGAGGAAAAAAGAACTCATAATACCGTGGGGCAATAAGCATTACAGTACACCGCTCTTTCTGCAGCCCTTTTTTGCATATAGTGAAAAAGTAATCATGGCTCAAAAACCTCCTTCAAAAATTGTGTTTGTTATTTTATATTTTTTTTTAGCAAAATAAACATTCACTTAATCAGGCACTACTCAGCAAAAACACATAATTGAATATTGAACATTAAACTTATCTGAGTAGTGCAACATCTGTGTAATGCATGACTCCACCCCAGCTGTATGGCTCAAAACTGTGCGGTCCAGACGGACCCGTTTCGCATTAGCTTCATCAGGAAACCCACTGGTAGTGGCATTAATGTCTAGCCTGCTGGAGGGTGGTGCTCCCCTGCCGATCACCAGCAAACCACTGTAGGCAAAAAAGAGCTGCAGAAAGCGGTGTGTTGTAATGCTTATTGCCACAGTATTATGAGCTCAATTTAAAAGAGCCCAGGAACTACTTCAGGCACATCCTCTCACTAAAGTGCCATCATGGATCCTCCCAATGCCCAGTGCTGTTTCTCATTTTATCCAATCATAGCACTTCCTATCCATCCAATCAAAGTGTAACGGTATCAGTTTATTACTGAAATATGTAGCATATTTGCTGGATATATATACAGCAATATATTTGTGTATCTTTTAAAAATATATATTTGACACTGCAGCAGAGAAAATAGTCTCATTCCAAAAGCCCTCTTCCCTCCCCCTTTGGGGCCTCATCTTGCCTTTTCTCATTCCTCAAAGACTTAAGACTGCTTTAAAGTTTTAAATTGACTCTATTCCTCTGTCCTCCCACCTAACAAAAGATGGACTAAGGTGGGCACCTGAATAAAACAAAGGAAGCATAAACAGGACATTTGCTTGTCAAAGGTATACCTGCCCCTCCCATCAGCTTCCAGACATGTGCAGAAAGGAATGTGTATCTGCCCCAGAGACTGAACAGGACATCAAAAGACATTTGCCAGCAAAATCCAGACCGTGATGTCATAAGACATGAGACCAACTCAGGGGTCGTGTGCAGACATGAGACTACATTAACCATAATGCCTTGCAAAATATCCAAGACATGCACACACCATGCTTCTCTGCTAACATTATAAAAGGCCTGGAAACAGCCCAGCTCTCTCTCTTGGGACCTGCCGCTCTTGGGACCTGCTTCCTCTGGAAACCTGCCTCTCTTGGAAACTGCTGCTCTCTTTGGGGTCCGCTCCGCTGAAGCCTTGTTCCTAAAACATGTGCTTACCTAATGCTGTTCATACTGTGTAACAAGGACTTGTGAGTAACAACTTTTGATCTACCTGCTATTTTGTTCTATTTTAAGCACAGATTACCTGTAAAAGATCTTGAAACCTACCTCTCGTGTGCAAGTGTATATTAAATCAATCTTTTTGAAGCTAAAAATACGGTCTCTTTGTGTTCTGAATATATATATATTTAATTTATTTAATTTATTGCAATTATCACCTTTGGTGATTGGTGGAGAAATCAATATAAATACAGCACCTGCTCTTAAATTATAAGCAGTGGCGAGTTGCTCTAGAGCTATTTTCCCCAAAATAACTCATTTCTTCCAACATATTAATTCGTGGCGAATGTGGGCAGCAAGTCTAACATATTAATTGCTGGAGAAGTGGGTAGAATTTCTTGTAACAAAAGTACAGTTTCTCATTTTATCCAATCACTTGCTCCAGAACCAAAGATATATCACATCACAGAACTGCACTGGCTGGGGTATTAGTAAGTCAGTAAGCAAGCAGTGCAGAAGAACTTAAAAACACAGCTGAAATATTTTGTTGATAACTACTTAATGTAGCTTCCTTGTCCCAGAAAGCCCTGCAAGCTCTACTATTACCCGTGGCCGAATACCTCAAGCCTGCAGTTCACCTCTGAGTGAGGAGACAATTAAACTAACCTCGCCTCCAAAGTCCTAGACCAAGGAAGGGAAAGAAAACTAAAAGGATTTTAAGACCCAGTAACCAGACAGATGGTAAGTACAAGTTACCAGTTGTTTATTTAAACCCTATTTGGGGTATGGAAAAAATGATGTTCTTAACACATTAGGTTCTTTTGTAACATAAAAATACATTTATACATAAACTAATAGCATAATTTTTTCTTACAGGTACAGCAGTAGAACAACAGTGAAACCAACAGACAAGTATTAATCAAGCAGTGACGATCCTAGCCGGCATGACACCCGGGGCGGATCGCCGATGCGCCCCCCCCCCCCGGGTGCACGCTGCTGGGGGGGGGGGGGGGGTGCCGCGGCACGCGCCTGTCAGCTGAGTTCGCTGACTTCACTAACTTCGCTGCAGCTCCCTCTGCCCCGGCCGGAACAGGAAGTAACCTGTTCCGGGGCAGAGGGAGCTGCAGCGGTTAGCAAAGTCAGCGAACTCAGCTGACAAGCGCGCAGTACCCCCCCAGCGGCGTGCACCCGGGGCGGACTGCCCCCACCGCTCCCCCCCCTTGGTACGCCACTGTAATCAAGGTATCTTATTTGTTCTCTCTCAATCTATAAATTCCCTTTATATTGTGTGTCTCAAGAATCAATTATTTTGAATTACTTTCTTTCAGGTGTGAACACCCAGATTCAGTCTCTACAACAGGTAAATCAGATTAAACTGGGACCTTTCAGTGTCCTTTTGCAATGTCCTTTTTCATAGGAGTGAAGACTTATCTTTGGCCCTTCTTGGAGCTTCTTTGTTCTTCCCCCTTGTATGTTGGAGCTCAGGATCTTCTCTTTCAGTACAGGAACCTACTGCCTCATCCTTTAAATGAAATCAACAAAAAAAACCTTCCTTCCTAACAGCAGGAACAGCACTAGCTGGGATTCAGGGATAACTGTGGCTTGCTAACTAAAAAAAATAAAGAATAATTGTATAGCCTTAAATAGTTTCTTTGTTCTTGTACTGAGTTCCCTAACTAAGGAAGGGCACTCTTCATTGGATCTTGCAGTCATACAAAGTCACACAGCTGTCAGCATCTTTGCCTCTCCAAATTCATGCAATCCTCCACTCTAGTGCACCACCATGTGAACACACATACTGCAAGCCCAACCTTAAACTTGGAGACCAGTTTTCCTAGTGGCTTAACTGGGATACAAACTTGTTTTACACAATCATGGTCTCTCTACCAGTCTTAATTGTAAAACTTTTAAATAGCACACAAACAAAAAAAAAACAGTTTAGTTCGTTCTTTCTTTCTCTTGTTCAAATCACCTTCAGCACACTTCACCCGCAACCAGCCAGTGTTTCAGCACTAAACACTGGCAGAGAAATTCCCTTTCAGATACTTAAACAGTACACAAAAAAAAAACCCCATCAGTTTTAGAACTTTCTTTCTCTGCTCAAATCCAACACTTTTCACTTTCAACTCTCTTCACCTATATTCAGGACTTTAAAGCTCACAGAAAAACTTACTTTCACACACTTTTCTGTCTAGAAATCCTGTCATGCACTCAGAGCTCTCCCAAACATATCTTTTCTCTCCAGTGTCTTCCCAGCCCCTCCTCCACTTCCTGGCAAGCTGTTGCCAAGGGACACTAGGTCTCTGAATCACCAGCTGACCTCTGCTGGCCAATAAGGTGTCAGAACATGGGGTGTTTGCCTCATGGACACTAATTAACATTTTTTTACAATCTCCATTTTGGAAAATAACTTTCCATAGGAAATAATAGAAAAGCTATACTTTCAGACAAAACCCCATAACATTTCTATACAATCAGATCAAAACATCTCACAATTATTGGTGCCATCAAACTATACATACAGTGCACCTTTCACATGTTTAAACACACATCTAAATACATTTACAGACTTTTCTCCAACACTCAGAGCATTGGGGCAAGCCGCAGACAGCACAGCTCCATGCAGGAAGTCCAGAACTGCTTCTGGAGTCACAGCACTGACCACCAACAATCTCTGGGAGCCCAGGTAAAAATAAAAAAATAAATATAACCCACCGGGTTACATTAAAATGTAGTTACACTACTTAGTAATTAACTACTTAAAATGTAGTTTAACTACTGGGAAACACTCAACTATTTTTGAGTAGTTATACTTTTTGGATCAACTACTGAAAAGTTGTTTAACTATGTAGTTAAATGCAAAATAGTTAACTATTGCCCAGCATTGTGCAAATGGTAAATAAGAAACTAATTTAAAAAATGTTTAGTCCCAAGAATGTCCATAGTTCCTGAAGCTGTCACATAATCCAGTTTCTCTTGTTAATTCCCATGGGGGGGGGGGAGGCAGTAACCACTGGGGGACTAAAGGGGTGACACAAGTAGCCAAAAGACGAGTACAAGTCACTGGAAGAATAATCAACAACAACATATCCTTAGAATGCAATACTCTAGCTGGAGTATAGGGATGTATTAAACTAACAAGTGTCTAAGGAACCTTTTCATAATATGCTCTATGAATATGCACATTTTAATTTAAATAAAACCCTATAAGGCACTGGCAGCCAATGATAGTACATATACAAGGAAGTAACATGTTCAAATTTATAAGCCTGTCCCAATAACTGAACTGCAGTATTCTGCAAAGTTTGTAACTCGCAAATTTGACTGATTAATCCCTGCCAACACCATATTTGCATAATCAAATTGAGACTCAAAAAGCACATGTAATAAAATCACAAAAGCTTTCTCATCTACATAACTCCATACAGCTCTCAACTTATTCAATCACATATACCGTGATGTATGAGACACCCTCCTGGTCTCCCTGTTGTCTTTTCATATCTTATTGCCCTGCAAATACTATAAGAACGGAGAGGAATTTTACCTGGATAGCTGGCTGTGTGTCCTTGGAAGGCTTGCAGCAGGAGAGGGGCGAGCATAATTACCAAGAGGGCAGATTCCTCAGGTTCTAAACTCTTCCCAGTAGTGCTTAGTGATGTCTTTCTCAGGACAAACACAGAACCCCTGTAAGGGAGGTGCCTGTTCTGTCCTTTGACAGCCTTGCTTTAGTTATAATAGGTTCCTGAAATGTGTTTAATGTGTTACTGCAGATCTGTCTGTAAGTTAGAGGAGCAATGCATTATGTGTAATATAGTTCACAACTAGTGCAGACACATTTGTCTGTTTGTTTAAAAACTGTTATCATTGATGTAATGTTGCCTGAACCTCTTCTCCTTCTCAGCCTAGCTTGACTGCCTTGCTACCTGATGGCTCTGTCTCATTGGTCTTTATGCTCTTGTTCTTTGGGCTTGGGAGCCTCTCTGCTTTTCCCCTTGTTCTAGCTTTGAAACTTTCTCCATCTTGTTTTCTGTCAGTACTTGGCCTGATAAACTCCCTGAAGAGAACTTGTTTTTTTACCTTGTAAAATGTATCTTGTCAATAAGATATAGCACGTTTCAGGCATCCATTTCTGAGCTGTCTCTGCCTGTTCATCTGTTTTCCACCTCAGCAGTAGAATTGTTTTTCCTCAGACTTCTACCTCCAAGCATTGTTTCAGCCCAGAATAACGAAGTCTCTGTGTTATGAAGCACCCCTTCTGACTGTGAGTACATTCACTTGTTTATGCAATAAAGAAAATATCAGAAAAAGAAAGAGGCTTCAGGGTGTGCTGGTGTGCCAAGGTTTATACTTCAGGATATTAAGATTTTGTTAGTTTCAAGTCTTAAGAGAACTGAATAGTGCTCCACACCTGTAGTGCTTTCCTGTAGGGAAAATAATCAGTCCTTAGAGACATGCCAGGACTTAGATCCAGCCTTTGCTCCTCACTCAGTAAACAGTATACCCTTGGAGCCAAAGTGAGGCTTGGAAACAGGTGTGGTCATTTCTCTCAAGGGAAGACAGGTAAAAAGCCTGCTGTGATCTGAGAGAGGAGGAGAAGAAGAGCATCCTGCCAGATGGCAGGAGATACCTTCCTCACAGAGAACTGGCTTCAAGTAGTAAACTGGCTACCTAACTCAGAATAAGAGGGCCCTAAAGTTAAGACAGTGTCTGGTTAGTGAGAGAAGGGGAAAGAACTGGTTTGCGGTCCTCACTGGGAGAATGCTGTTGTAAGACAGAAACTGACTTGCCTGGAGAGAGGGAGAAGGTCAAGATCAGCCATGTGAAGGGTGCAGACACTATTCCTGAACTGTCCTATCCTGTGGCTGAGAGAAAGAACTGGTGTCCGGTCCTTACCAGTGAAATGCTGTTGGAACATAGGGCCAACCTGGACTGACCTGCCTGAAGAGAGAGAGGGGGGTCAGGGTCATTCAAGTGAAGGGCGCAGAGACTGTCTGTGGGGCAGTCCTAGCCTGTGGCTGTTCAGCCATGTGAAGGGTGCAGAGACTATTCCTGAGCAGTCCTAACCTGTGGCTGGGAGAAAGAACTGGTGTCCGGTCTGCACCAGGGAAATGCTGTTGGGAGACAGGGACTCATCAGCCTGGAGAGGGGGTCAGGGTCAGCCATAAGTACATAAATATTGCCACACTGGGACAGACCAAAGGTCCATCAAGCCCAGTGTCCTGTTTCCAACAGTGGCCAATCCAGGTCACAAATATCTGGCAAGATCCCCAAAAAGTTCAATACATTTTATTTTGCTTATCCCAGAAATAAGCAGTGGATTTTCCCCATCATTTTAATAATGGTCAATGGACTTTTCCTTAAGGAAGCCATCCAAACCTTTATTAAAACTCGCTAAGCTAGCTGCCTTTACCACACTCTCTGGCAACGAATTCCAGAGTTTAATTACACGTTGAATGAAGAAAACGTTTCTCCGATTCGTTTTAAATTTACTACTTTGTAACTTCATCGCATGCCCCCTAGTCCTAGTATTTTTGGAAAGAGTAAACAAACGATTCACGTCTACCCATTCCACTCCACTCAATATTTTATAGACCTCAAATCATATCTCCCCTCAGCTGTCTTTTCTCCAAGCTGAAAAACCCTAGCCGCTTGTAATAAAAGTGAATTTTAAAGATTGTTTCTTCGAGGACAAGCAGGCTGCTTGTTCTCACAAGTGGGTCGACGTCTGCATCGGCCCAGGAAGCCATAAAACTTTTCCAGCAAAAATATAAAACTTTGCCAGAGTCTTCTGGCACGCGAGCAGCGCGCATGCATGAACAACTTCCCGCCCATCGCGAGCATGTCTCCTCAGTTCTTTTTTGTCCGCGACAAGGTGACAGGATTTCTCTGCTATTCATTTTTTGGCCCAGGAATGAGTGTCTGAACAACTATTTTTCAATTTCTTTTTATTTCTTTTATTTTTGTCATTTTCCTAAAAAAAAAAAAAAATTATTTATACTCCCGTACTTTCTTTTAGTGGTTTTTGCCTATCTTAAAAGTTTACTTTCTTTTTGACATGACCGGCATTTAGGCCGCGTGGTCGGGTTTCTCCCTTTTTGTGCCTTCATTTTTTTGGCACAATCACGTCGTTTGATTTCGCCAAAGCCGTTTTTTCTTTCCTTGTCATCAAGGACACCCAGCGGCTTCAAACATTGCACTCGGTGCAACCGGACCATCTCAGGTACCGATACCCATGCCTGGTGTATCCAGTGCCTTGGGCCCGACCATAGCCCAGCCACTTGTATTCTGTGTCTTCGTATGAAGAAACGCACTCAAGCGTCTCAAGAAGCCCAGCGAGAAAAGCTTTTTGGGGCTCGGTCCGGTCCCTCCATGTTTACAACGACATTGGTACTGAGGTTGGCAGCATCGGCGTCAACATCGAGAGGAGCATCGACATCAGAAGGAGAGGTAATGGCTGCCCCGAGACCAACTCTTGCTGGGAGCAGTGAGGCGTTGAGTGGGTCTCCACCTGCCTCGAGGCCTCCTGTTATGCAGGCCCCCTGGTATTGACCTTCCACGTCCTCCTCATTGGTACCGAGGAGTCTCAATGGCGGGCATCAAGCGAAGGCTAAGAAACACCGTCATCGTTCTCCTTCGACACATGGTGCCGGGAGCTACAGGGCGTCCAGAGAGTCGGCACCCGAGAAGTGGCGTTGAGAGGATCGCTCCCCTCTAAACAGGAGGTGCTGATGCGTCGATCTCTTGGCAGCCCGATACCTCCTTCCGAGCCTTGTCAGATTCTGCCACTGGCTGCTCCACCGACCCTGCAGCCTTTTCCGATGGCGGTTCTCGACGAATGCATCTGGGCCCTGCTTCCAGAGCTTCTGGAGGGATTGCTGTCAGTCTGCTGCGGTGTCAGGGGTGCTTGCGCCTTCTGTGCCGCCAGCTACAGTGGCGTCTGCCCCTTCTCCTGCGGTGAGGTCACTGGCCTTGGTGCCGCCTGCGGCATCGACGACAGCTACCACCCAGGTTGACTCCTCTTCAATGTTGGTGGAAGAAGCTTCACAGCAGTTTAGGCAGGCGTCGACTTCTCGACATCACTATCGAGGATATCGTTCCTCGGTGTTGAGGCAGGCTCAGTCTCGGAGTGCCCTGAAGGAGGTCTTATCCGATACTTAAGAGGAGCATTCAAGGGAGTCAGAGGAAGACCCGAGGTACTTTTCTTCTGATGAGTCCTTTGGGATTCCCTCTGAACCTTCCCCTCCACCAGAAAGGAGACTATCTCCACCACAGAGTCTGTCCTTTACATCTTTTGTCCGGGAAATGGCTACAGCTATTCCTTTCCCTATGGAGGTTGAGGATGAGCCCAGGGCTAAGATGCTCAAGGTCTTGGATTATCCTTCTCCACATAGAGAGGCTGTGACGGCTCCTCTACATAAGGTACTGAAGGAAGTCCTTATGTGGAACTGGTCGTTCCCTCTGTCTGGCCCCGTGATCCCAAAGAAAACTGAATCCCAGTATCGGATGCACGGTGAACCTGGATTGGTCTCAGTTACCCCACAATTCCATGGTGGTGGACTCCGCCCTCAAGAGAGCCAAGAGTACTAGGGACTATGCCTCGGCGCCCCCAGGCAGAGAAGCTAGGACTCTTGATTCTTTTGGGAGGAAACGTATCAGGCTGCTTTGCTCACCGCCAAAATTCAATCTTACCAGCTCTACACGAGCATCCACTTGTGGAACTCGGTGAGACAACTGTCCAGCTTGGTTGATGCACTCCCTCCGGAGCAGGCCAAGCCTTTTTGCCAGGTGGTCAGGCAGCAGAAGGCGTGTCGAAAATTCCTGGCCAGGTGTACTTTTGACACTTTTGATGTAGCATCCAGGATTGCTGCCCAAGGTATAGTGATGCGCAGACTCTCATGGCTGTGTGTCTCTGACCTGGATCATTCGATCCAGCAGTGTCTGTACTGGATGACTTGCCGGTTGGGGGAAGGTTAGTGTTTTCTCACCAAAGGTGGCCTCTTATAATCTCCAACCAGTGGGTTCTTCAAATAGTCCGGTTAGGATACACCCTCAATCTGGAATTCAAGCCTCCAAATTGCCCACCAAGAGCTCAGTCTTACAGCTCCCAGCACAAGCAGGTACTTGCAGAGGAACTCTCCGCCCTTCTAAAGGCCCAAGCAGTCGAACCCGTTCCACCAGGGGAAGAAGGGCTGGGATTCTATTCCAGGTACTTTCTTGTACAAAAGAAAACAGGGGGGATGCATCCCATCCTAGACCTAAGGGCCCTGAACAAATTTCTTATTGAGAAAAGTTCAGGATGGTTTACCTAGGCACCCTTCTTCCCATGATTCAGGAAAGTGATTGGCTATGCTCTCTGTACTTAAAGGATGCTTACACACACATCTCAATACTTCCAGCTCACAGGAAGTATCTTCGATTTCGGCTGGGAACACAGCACTATCAGTACCGTGTACCTCCCTTTGGCCTGGTGTCTGCGCCCAGAGTGTTTACAAAATGCCAAGCTGTAGTCACAGTGTCGCTATGCAGACTGGGAGTGTATGTGTTTCCTTATCTCAATGATTGGCTAGTGAAGAGAACCTCGAAGGAAGGTGCTCTGGAGTCCATGCAAATGACTATTTAGGTGCTGGAGCTACTGGGGTTCATCATAAATTATCCCAAGTCCCATCTCACCCCAGTCCAGAAACTGGAGTTCATTAGAGCTCTGCTGAACACTCAGACAGCTCAAGCTTATCTTCTCGAGGCAAGGGCAGACAACCTTCTGTCCCTGGTGTCCATGGTTCGAGCATCCCACCAGGTCATGTCTCGGTAGATGTTGAGACTTCTGGGGCACATGGCCTCCACAGTTCATGTAACGCCCATGGCACGTCTACATATGAGATCAGCTCAATGGACCCTAGCTTCCCAGTGGTTTCAAGCTGCGGGGGATCTAGAGGATGTAATCCAACTGTCCACCAACTTTCAGAATTCTCTTCAGTAGTGGACAATTCAATCCAATTTGACCTTAGGGCGAGCATTCCAAATTCCTCAGACACGAAAAGTGCTGATGACGGATGCATCTCTCCTGAGGTGGGGGGCTCATTTAGATGGGCTCCACACTCAGGGAGCCTGGCCCTTTCAGGGAAAAGGTCTGTAGATCAAACTCCTGGAATTAAGAGCGATCTGGAACGCTCTAAAGGCTTTCAGAGATCGGAGTCCAACTGAGTAATCTTAATTCAGACAGACAATCATGTTGCCATGTATTACACCAACAAGCAGGGGGGCACCGGATCTCGCCCTCTGTGTCAGGAAGCTGTCTAGATGCGTTTTTGGGCTTGCCTTCACGGCATGTTTCTCCAAGCAACTTATTTGGCAGGCGTAAACAACGGTCTGGCCGACAGGCTGAGCAGGATAATGCAACCTCTAGAGTGGTCTCTAAACATGGGCATAATCCGCAAGATCTTCCGAGGGTGGGACACCCCCTTGGTGGATCTTTTTGCCACTCAGATCAATCACAAGGTCCCTCAATTTTGTTCCAGGCTTCAGGCCCATGACAGACTAGCGTCAGATGCCTTTCTCCTACATTGGGGAACAGGCCTTTTGTACGCGTATCCTCCCATACCTCTAGTAGGGAAGACTGCTGAAACTCAAGCAAGATCGTGGAACCATTATTATGATTGCTCCCTCTTGGCCTCGTCAGATTTGGTTCCCTCTTCTTCTGGAGTTGTCCTCCAGAGAACCGTGGAGATTGGAATGTTTTCCGACCCTGATCACTCAGAGCGAGGGGTCGCTTCTACATCCCAGCCTCCAGTCTCTGGCTCTCACGGCCTGGATGTTGAGAGCATAGAATTTGCCTCCTTGGGTCTTTCAGAGGGTGTCTCCCGAGTCTTGCTTGCTTCCAGGAAAGATTCCACAAAGAGGTGTTACTCTTTCAAATGGAGGAGGTTTGTTGTCTGGTGTGACAGCAAGGCCCTAGATCCTCTTTCTTGTCCTACGCAGACCCTGCTTGAATACCTTCTACACTTGTCAGAGTCTGGTCTCAAGACCAACTCTGTAAGGGTTCACCTCAGTGCAATTAGTGCTTATCATCGACATGTAGAGGGTAAGCCTATCTCTGGACAGCCTTTAGTTGTTCGCTGTATGAGAGGTTTGCTTTTGTCAAAGCCCCCTGTCAAACCTCCACCAGTGTCATGGGATCTCAACGTCGTACTCACCCAGCTGATGAAAGCTCCTTTTGAGCCACTGAATTCCTGCCATCTGAAGTACGTGACCTGGAAGGTCATTTTCTTGGTGGCTGTTACTTCAGCACATAGGGTCAGTGAGCTTCAGACCTTGGTGGTGCATGCACCTTAAACTAAGTTTCATCATAACAGAGTCGTCCTCCACACGCATCCTAAGTTCCTTCCTAAGGTGGTGTCGGAGTTCCATCTGAACCAGTCAATTGTCTTGCCAACATTTTTTCCCCGTCCTTATGCCCACCCTGGTGAAGGCAGTTTGCACACCTTGGACTGTAAGAGAGCAATGGCCTTTAACGTGGAGCGGATGAAGTCCTTCAGACAGTCTGGCCAGTTGTTTGTTTCTTTTGATCCCAACAGGAGGGCAGTCACTTTCGGAAAACGCACAGTCTCCAATTGGCTAGCAGACTGCATTTCCTTCACTTATGCCCAAGCTGGGCTGACTCTGGAGGGCCATGTCACGGCTCATAATGTTAGAGCCATGGCTGTGTCAGTGGCTCACTTAACGTCAGCCTCCATTGAAGAGATTTGCAAGGCTGCAACATGGTCATCAGTCCACATATTCACATCTCACTACTGCCTTCAGCAGGATACCCGACAGTCGGTTTGGGTAGTCAGTGCTGTAGAATCTGTTTGGGGTTTAGAATCCAACTCCACCCCCCTAGGCCCATTTTTATTCTGTTCCAGGCTGCACTCTCAGCTAGCTGTATATAGTTTAACCTATGTTATGTCCTCGCCGTTGCGAGGCCCAATTGACCAATGTTTATTGTTTTGAGTGAGCCTGGATGCTAGGGATACCCCACTTGCGAGAACAAGTAGCCTGCTTGTCCTTGGAGAAAGCGAAGATACTAACCTGTAGCAGGTATTCTCCGAGGACAGCAGGCTGATTGTTCTCACAATCTCGCCCACCTCCCCTTTGGAGTTGTTTTCTTATTTATATGCTTTTTGATTTAACTGAGGAAACACGCTCGCGATGGGTGGGAAGTCGTCCGTGCATGCGCGGTGCGAGCTGCTCGCATGCCAGAAGACTCTGGCAAAGTTTTATATTTTTGTTGGAAAAATTTTGCCGCTTCCTGGGCCGACGCGGATGTCGACCCTCTTGTGAGAACAATCAGCCTGCTGTCCTCGGAGAATACCTGCTTCAGGTTAGTAAATTCGCTTTTTCAACTCTGCCTTTACCAACCAGTGCACTCGGAGTCTATATTTTTGATTAGAAGTGGTTCTGTTTGGAAATGATTGTTTAACTTTGATTGTGTGAAAATAAGCTGGAATGTAGAAGATAAGACACAGCTCTAATTAATTTGTTATGTGAAGGGAAAGATGGGGCCTGTTTTTGAGTTCAGACTGGCCACCTGGACTAGGAAACATGTAACCACATTCCCACAGTATGGCTTGTTTACCTAAACAGAGAAGCGTCCTGTAATTTTCCTTAGCTCTGAACATGAGTTCTAAGCCTAATAAAAAGGGGAGTTTCTTTCAGTGAAGTGGGAGCTCATCTGTGAGTAATGTGCGAACTGCGCAGAGAACCATGTTTCCTGGTCAAAGAAGCTCCTGGCTTTCACTGTGAACAGGGCCCTCCAGCTGATGATAAGAGCCTGGATGATGTAAGGACCAGTGATGATTGTTTATAGTGTATTATTGCTTCTTTTTCTGGTCTAGGAACTCTTAGCATTGCTTAGATGTAGAGACCAGTGATGTAATGACTGTTCATAGATAGGTATTGTTTCTTTTTAGTTATATAGCTAATCATTGTGTGTATATATCTTAATCATTGTATATATCTTAATCATTGTAGATTTTAGCACCTCTAATAAAGGTCTCATTTACCTAACGGATTTAGTGAAGGGAAGTCTTGCCTCACCAATCTAATGCATTTTTTTGAGGGGGTAAGCAAACATGTGGACAATGGGGAGCCGGTTGATATTGTATATCTGGATTTTCAGAAGGCGTTTGACAAAGTGCCGCACGAAAGACTCCTGAAGAAATTGCAGAGTCATGGAATCGGAGGTAGGGTATTATTATGGATTAAGAACTGGTTGAAAGATAGGAAGCAGAGAGTAGGATTGCGTGGCCAGTATTCTCAGTGGAGGAGGGTAGTTAGTGGGGTCCCGCAGGGGTCTGTGCTGGGTCCGTTGCTTTTTAATGTATTTATAAATGACCTAGAGATGGGAATAACTAGTGAGGTAATTAAATTCGCCGATGACACAAAATTATTCAGGGTCGTCAAGTCGCAGGAGGAATGTGAACGATTACAGGAGCACCTTGCGAGACTGGGAGAATGGGCGTGCAAGTGGCAGATGAAGTTCAATGTTGACAAGTGCAAAGTGATGCATGTGGGTAAGAGGAACCCGAATTATAGCTACGTCTTGCAAGGTTCCGCGTTAGGAGTTACGGATCAAGAAAGGGATCTGGGTGTCGTCGTCGATGATACGCTGAAACCTTCTGCTCAGTGTGCTGCTGCGGCTAGGAAAGCGAATAGAATGTTGGGTGTTATTAGGAAGGGTATGGAGTCCAGGTGTGCGGATGTTATAATGCCGTTGTATCGCTCCATGGTGCGACCGCACCTGGAGTATTGTGTTCAGTACTGGTCTCCGTATCTCAAAAAAGATATAGTAGAATTGGAAAAGGTACAGCGAAGGGCGACGAAAATGATAGTGGGGATGGGACGACTTTCCTATGAAGAGAGGCTGAGAAGGCTAGGGCTTTTCAGCTTGGAGAAGAGACGGCTGAGGGGAGATATGATAGAAGTGTATAAAATAATGAGTGGAATGGATCGGGTGGATGTGAAGCGACTGTTCACGCTATCCAAAAATACTAGGACTAGAGGGCATGAGTTGAAGCTACAGTGTGGTAAATTTAAAACGAATCGGAGAAAATTTTTCTTCACCCAACGTGTAATTAGACTCTGGAATTCATTGCCGGAGAACGTGGTACGGGCGGTTAGCTTGACGGAGTTTAAAAAGGGGTTAGATAGATTCCTAAAGGACAAGTCCATAGACCGCTATTAAATGGACTGGAAAAATTCCTCATTTTTAGGTATAACTTGTCTGGAATGTTTTTACGTTTGGGGAGCGTGCCAGGTGCCCTTGACCTGGATTGGCCACTGTCGGTGACAGGATGCTGGGCTAGATGGACCTTTGGTCTTTCCCAGTATGGCACTACTTATGTACTTATGTACTAATACGAATCCAAAAGAATCCACAGTAATTACTGAGTAGTCTGTGTTAGTGAAGCAGGCTGTAAATCCATAGCAGTATACCGCTTCAGCCTTTCCTCATAGGGAAGTCGTCCCATCCCCTTTATCATTTTCATCGCCCTTCTCTGTACCTTTTCTAATTCCACTATATCTTTTTTGAGATGCGGTGAGCAGAATTGAACACAATATTCGAGGTGCGGTCGCACCATGGAACGATACAAAATGTCCTCATTTTTGTTTTCCATTCCTTTCCTAATAATACCTAATATTCTATTTGCTTTCTTAGTCGCCGCATCACACTGAGCAGAGGGTTTCAACATATCATCAACAATGACGCCTAGATCCCTTTCTTGGTCATTGACTCCTAACGTGGAACCTTGCATTACGTAGCTATAATTTGGGTTCCTCTTTCCCACATGCATCACTTTGCAGTTGCTCCAAATTCAAACTTAGATGTCATATCCAAAAATTCCCTTTCTGTATTTGACTTGCCCAAAGTTTCAAGGAGCAGCAGTGGGAATTGAACCCATGTTGCCAGGATCAAAGCCCGCTGCACTAACCATTAAGCCACTCCTCCTCTGTTTTGGACATCTTGCATTTGGCCATTTTTTTTTGTTTGAAAATGGACCAAAAAAAGGACGTCCAAATCACAAAGATGTCCAAATCACAGGACGTCCATAGTATTTTCGAACACAAAAGATAGACGTCCATGTTTTTCAAAAATGACCTTTCCTGTTCAGAATTTGGACGTCTTTGTGAAATGTCCAAATTCTGATTTAGACTTTTCTTTTGAAAATGCCCCTCTTGGTGATACAGATCGTGCCACACCCTAGTGAGATATTACAATACCTCCGGCGAACTAAAACTAAAGCATGTCTGTCTTAATAGCAGACTATGGACTTTTCCTCCAGGAACTTGTCCAAACCTTTTTTAAACCCAAATATACTATCAGTATGGATGTCTACATGCTGGTACATGAACAGAGCTTCTAAAATAAGAGCCATAATCTGGGATATAAATGCTTAAATTAAATTAAAATTAATGGGGCCCATTGGACCACCAGAGTTCTTACAATTTTCTGGTGGAGCACGTAGAAGAGCCATATACATTCCTTTATTTTCAGCCAACTGGTGTTTGAAGCCAGGATCAGGAGGATTCTGAAAAAAAAAATTATACTTCCTAGAAGTAACTTATCTTTTTTGTTAAAAATGGGTCCATGAAACCTTTCTAACACACCTGTTTTGCAAATCCACATTAATGAGCTCCTTTGCATAATTTTGCATTGAGCAGCTGCTCATGAATACGGGAGGTCCATTGGGGTTTAGTCCTCCTTTTAAGGTGGCTGGGCTGAAAAGCAACTGGCCAGGGCCGGTCTTAGCAAGTGCGGGGCCCTATGCAGACCAATTTGATGGGGCCCCATCCTAGCCCTGCCCCCATCCTAACTCCGCCCCCACCCAAGCTCCACCCCACCCTAGCTCCAGGGCCGACCACCCCTCCCTCCGAGCTCCCGGGCCGCTCCCTCCGAGCTCCAAGGCCCCCAGCTCCAGGGCTTCCCCCCCTAGGGCTCCCAGCTCCAAGGCCCCACTCCCTCCCTCCCGGTCATTTTTTAACACCCCCCTCCAAAATCCAGTACTAGGTATGCCGAGAATACAAAACACTCAGGACCTATAGAGCAATCCTACCATACCATAAGCAGTCATTTCTACGAATCACACAAAGAAAAGGAAAACATCTTAAAACACTACAGTGAGCACTAGAACATCAATTCACCTATTGTAAAATGAAACCAGACAGAATAGTACAGATCGTCGATCCTGCACAGTCAATGCCAACTGAAAGCCATGTCTTTTTCACAAACACAGATACACCCTAATCCACTATAGAATAAGTAGTAATATTTAAACTTTCTATTTAGACAAAAATTAAACTGAACCCCCAAGATGCCAGATTCTGCATACAATGCAACATCACAGAAACAGAAAATGTCCCCTAGTACTGTGCAAAATATAAAGACAGCAGATGTAAATTTGAAAAAAAACTAACAAATACCAATCACCACTTTACAAATTAACAAATAGAAATAAAACAAATATAGAACATAAAATAATACCATTTTATTGGACTAATAGATTTAGCTTTCAGAGGCCAAAATATCCTTCCTCAGGTCAATATAGTGTAATATATGGTAACATATATTAAATGTTTTTTTTCCTGGGGCTCTGGGGGGGCTGTGCCAGGGTTTTGGTGGATGCTGCTGGCTGGAAAAGGTTTAAAGTTAGTTTGGAAATTATTAATGGAGTTAGTGAGTGGATGTTCTTATTATGGTTTTATTTTTCAAGGAATAAACCATGATTAAGTGGGGATTGTACTATAAAATGTTCCTTGCTGTTTTGGGTACAAGTCAGGTTAAAATTGACTTTGAAATTCTCTGTGTAGTAAGTTTTGCATTTACTTCTATGGGGGGAGGGACAGCCAAGATTCTAAACCAAACAGATAAGAGAAAAAAAACCAGTCTTTAGCTGACAAGCTGATTGGTTGAGGGACGTCAGGTGTTCCTCTAGGGGGGGTGAGTTGCCAGGGAGACTGCTGAGTGAACTCAAGGTTGCCAGGTGGGCGGTTTTACCGCCCAATTGGGCGGGTTTTCGCCAGCGGCGGCGGGAAAATTTCGCCAGCCGCGGGATGCGGTTTTTTGGGCGGTTTTCCCGTCGTCGCTGTGCGAGTTCGGTGTTTTTTTCCGGGGCTTCTATTGGTCCAAATTGGACCAATAGAAGCCTTTCAGGGGCGGGGCTGACGTCAGGGATGATGTAGGGGGCGGGGCTAGTGACATGGGAGGCAGGGCTAGTGACGTGGGAGGCGGGGTTAGTGACGCATGGGGTTAGGTGATGCGGGGGGCGGGGTTAGTGATGCGGGGGCGGGGTTCGGTGACGTGGAAGACAGGGATTGGCTACGGGCGGTTTTTGGGCAGGTTTACGGCTGTTTCGGGCTGGGAAAATTTTTCCCAGCTGGCAACCCTGAGTGAACTGAAGACTAGAGCAAGGGAAGTCTGGGAAAGGAAAAAACGTATGGTGTGTGTCTGTGTGAAATGTAAGAACTAAAAGTATATTTTATGAGTTTAAAGTGAAATGTGACATTGAAAAGGGGTACTTTGATATTGAAAGTGAGTGAAGGTGAGCCTTGGTACTGAGAAGGAGATGATTTGAGCTTTGAAGTGAGTACTTAAATAGACAGACTGCCTTTTTCATGGCTGTGTTGCTGAATACATGTGGGGAAAACTGATGTGTCCTGGGTGAGAGAGAGCTGTACTAATAGAAAGTTGTGAGAAAGTTTAAACCAAATTTAATTTGGTTTTGAGTGGAGAGAAAGGTGTCTGCATTCAGTGAATGGAATGGTTAAGTTCTAAGGGAATTTAAGGTTATGGAAGGTGGCATGAGAGTCTGTATGCAAAGGTACTAAGAGGACACATGGCTGCCTACCATTTTAGGGTGAGAGAGGCTTTGATTTGTGGTGGGAATTGTACTACATGAGAGAGCCTAAAAGTGTGTAAGGATTTAAAGTGTGACACAGGGGAAGGACTGAGAGGTGAATTGGATTTTTGAAAAAAAGAAGCCATTAAGCCAGTGATGGGCAACCTTTTGAGCTTAGTGTGTCAAAATTCGCCAAAAAACCTAGCATAACTCGGGTGGTGTGTCACTTCGAGAAAAAAACCATAATTTCGCGATATTTATAGTTTAAATAACAAAAATGTATAATTGTAATATAAAACTGTATTTAATAAACCAAAAACTAATTATTTAACTTACCTACTTAGTGACTTCTTTGTTCATCTGTCAGTCGGTTTCTTTTGTTGGTCTTGATATTATTTAACTTGTGTGGGGTGCCGTGAACTAAGATAAGTGAGGGGGAGGGGGAATTCTTTAACTAATCTGCCTATTAGTGACTTTTTTGTTGCTGAATTTCATTGGCTAAATCTTCAATTGAAGGTTGGTATTTTGTACACTTCAAGCCCAAGCAAGCGCTACTAACTTCATCTGTCAATCTGTTTCTTTTGTTGGTTTTGATATTATTTAACGCTGAGAATAAGGTTTCACAAAAGTACGTAGAGGGAAAAATTGTGAGTAAAGCCATTGCTATATTTTTCAGGGTGCTAAAAGTGTCTGGTAATCGGATCCAGGCACTCCAAATTTCCTGGTAACTCAGATATTCTCTTAATAATTGCATCTTTATTCTGCATATCGTGAAATAGAACTGGTGCACATCTTAGGAGAGTTTCTTTAATAAATTCTCCCTCACTGAGTGCTTTTCCATGCTGAGCTATGGAGTGAGCAATGCTCAAACTTGCAGATGTTAAATTTGTAGAACCTTTTACAAATTTAAGGATGGACTTAGATTGGCTCTTATAAAAGTGTAGCTGCCTGGAAATGTATTCCTTCCGTTCATCCTCACTTTTTTTCAAGAGCTGGGAATGATTAGTTTCAAAATGTCTATTTATATTCCACGTTCTGCTTACTACCGTTTCAGTACATAGAACGCAAAATGATTTGCCATTTTTTTCTATAATGCCATACATCTCGGTCCATGTCTCTTGAAAGGGTCGGCTACTGCTACTACCACTTCCTTTACTTAACCTTGGTTTTTTATTTTTTGAGTTCTCCATCAGGGGGGCAGAGACAGAAGATAGAATTATAGATAGCCTGTTAGCCCTAACTAGCCTAACTGACCACCTTATGTAAATTAAGATGGCTGCCGCTATTTCTAATGGCGGGAAACGGCACCCATAGCACATGCCCTCGCCTCTCCCAGCCTCCCCCTCACCTATCTCAGTAATGGTGGTCAATTACAAATCCACGACACCCCAGAACAGTAGATTGGATGATGGTTGCTGGTAATGGTGATCACAGGGCCCTCAGAGATGCGTCCCCCACGGCATTCCGCTGCTCTCTGCTCCGCCGGCCGGAAGTGAGGAGCCGGGGCAGAGGGAGCAGCAGGGAGGGAGCCAATAGGAGCGCACACGGCACACCCCCAGCGGGTAAACATGCACCGGGTGATTTCGCCGGGGGGGGGAGGTCGCGCTGCACCGGGGGGGAGGGGGGGTGCATCGGCGATCCGCCCCGGGTGTCAGCAAGGAACTCCGCTGCTTCTCTGTATGCGGCCACATGCGGCCGCGTGTCACTGAAAATGGCTACGCGTGTCAGTACTGACACGCGTGTCATAGGTTCGCCATCAGGGCATTAAGCTGTGTCTGTGGGGAAGGTGTGTTGTTTGTGAGAGTTCTGAGTTCAGTTCAAGCAAGGTTTGGAATCTGACTTCAGAATAAAGAAAATCCAGCACTGCCTGTGTATGAGTGTGCTGTATTTTTCAGATAGATCTGATAGCTGTGAAGGGAAATGTTATGTTTTTATGTGAAGTCTGTGAGATGGAATGTTGTATCACCATTTGAATATGGAATGGGTTACTGTGTGAGATCTGAAGGCAGTGCAAAAGTCTTCTTCTGCAACAGTTTATAATAGGGAATTAACAGTGAGAAATAGGTTTTGTAGTGAGAAAACCTTTAACTTATTTTATTTCAATTAGAAAGTTTGGCCACAGTATTGAGAACTGATTAATTGTCACCAGTTCCTGGACAAACAGGGAGTTGTAAGATTTTGCACCCAGTTATTTTCTTTATAAGTGAGGTTTAGGGAGAAGGGATCGGTGAATTATCCTCTGCCGGATTTCCAGCTGAGCTCCAACGCAAGAAAGACCTCACCTAAATAAATTCAACCACAGCTAAGTGACATTTGCAAAGGGTGTTGAAGGACATATAAGTGTTTTTGGTTTACAACATTTTAAGGGAAAACTAAAGAACAGAACAACATCAAATATAAAAAAATCCATGTTTTCCTGACTTGCCTAAGTGTTCTGGGTTCAAGTGAGATCCTTGCACAAAAATCCATAATAGCTATAAAGACTCAAATTCTGACATCAATAGCAAGGAAAGAGAATAACAACAAATATCTGATTTTGATAAAAAGACAATTTAAATATTTATCTGAAAAGGTCCTTTTCTGCCTTTTTAGGTGATTTTGTTGAAAGAAACAGAAAAAGTTAAGGGTATACATGTAAAACTACATTTGAATGTTGAATAGGTTATTGCAGTTCTATTAAGCCACACACTAATTGTGAATTTGAGTTTATTTGAATGAACATTTGTTTGCATTTGTATTCAATAAAGACAAAGATAATTTGCAAATCTGAAGGTGCGGTTCTTCCAGTTCAGGAACAAATCCTAAATTTAGCTTCTTTTCCTCCTTTATTCTTTCAGAGTAAAGGACGAGGTTAGTTTATTTGTTCCACTCCCTCGGCTGTGAGTGTGTGTTCCCTGGATATTCGCCACGACTACAAACAACCGGTATCTGGGAGCACATCACTACAGTCCAGCCGAGAGGAGTGGCAACAATAGTATAGTGCTGTTACAGTATCCTATCCTGACCTGAGGAAGGGGGTTTTGTTCTCCGAAAGTTAGCCAAAATGTATTAAAATTAGTCCAATAAAAAGATTACCTTGTTTACATGTTCTATTATAAACATTTAATGCATCTACAATACTACTTTATCCTAGAGCAAAAAAATAAAAATATATATTTTATTTACAGTTTGTTGTCTCTGGTTTCTGCTTTCCTCATCTTCTTTTCACTGTCTTCCTTCCATCCAGCATCTGTCTTCGGTCTCTCTCTGTCATCCAGTGTCTGCCCTCTCTGCTGTTCCCTCCATCCAATGTCTGCCCTCTCTCCCTGCTCCTTCCATCCACATCTGCCCTCTATCTCTGCCCCTTCCATGATCCATCCACCATCTGCCCCTGTCTGCCCTCTCTCTCTCCCCCATCCATTCACTGTCTGCCCTTTCTATCCCTTCCATCCACTGTATGCCCTTTCTCTCTGCCCCTTCAATCCACAATTTGCCCTCCCTCTCGCTCCCCCATCCAGGATCTGCCCCTCTCTCCACCCCTTTTTTCAGCCCCCAGTTCCAGCCCCACTATCCCACCAGTCCCCCATTTCAGCCCCAGCCCTTTTCTCCCACCAGTCCTGAGCTTCAGCCCCCCAACCACTTCTCCCTGTCCCCTTTTCAGCCCCTAGTCCCCAGTTTCAGCCCCTGCCCCTTTTCAGCCTCCAGTCCCAGTACTAGCCCCCTTATCCCACCTACCCTCCTTTTCAGCCCCCAGTTCCAGCCCCCTTCATCCACATGCCTTGTATTAGGGCCCCCCTTTTCAGAACCATTCTTCCACCTGACCCACACATGCCCCATTTTCCCACCAGCCCCAGGCATGGCCCCCGTTTTCCCGTATGGCCCCTTCTCAGACCCCAGTGTCAGTCCCCTTCTCCCATCCGAGAACCCAGTCCCCTTCTCCCATCCAAGAACCCCAGTCCCCTCCCCACTCGTTCCCTTCTCCCATCCGAGAACCCCCTCCCCAGTCCCCTTCTCCCATCCAAGAACCCCAGTCCCCTCCCCACCCGTCCCCTTCAACCATCCAATAACCCCCTCCCCACCCTACCCTTCCCCCACCCCACACCCTTCTCCCATCTGAGTCCCTCCCCCTCCCCGACCCACCTACCAGCTCCGTTCTCCTGCCGCCCACCACCCTCACTGCCTTAAAAAAAAAAATTCGAAGCGCCGGAGTGACAGGCAGTGTCTTGCGTCTGCCCTGCTACTAAAAATCTCTTCGACGTCGTTGGGCCTTCCCACATTGAGTCCCGCCTGCCCTCGCGGTAATTGGAAGTTACCTCAGAGGAGGGCGGGAATCAATGTGGGAAGGCCCAACGACGTTGAAGAGATTTTTAGTAGCAGGGCAGATGCGAGGCGCTGCCTGTCATTCCGGCGTTTCGAAATTGTTTTTTTAAAGGCAGGACAGGGTGGGAGCAGCGGAAGCGGAGCACCCCCCACCCGCTGACATCCGGGGCGGACCGCCCCCACCATGCCGCCGTCTCGCACCGTTCGGAGGGAGGACTGGAGCTCGGGCGGTCGGGGCGGGGCGACCTCAGGCGCGCCGCACAGGGCCCCCCTGAGCGCGAGGCCCTATGCGGCCGCCTTGGCTTAAGACCGGCCCTGCAACTGGCCTTCAATAAGGGTTAGGGATCTGGTGCTTTTTTGGGCTGCCATGAACCTTGAGAGGAGGAGGATGGTGATGGCTTCCATTGGACCATTAGGGGTTTCTTGTTCCAGGAGTTGGTTCCTGGGATTCATTGAACTACCACGGTTTTCATCAGGGGCGTAGCTACAGGTGGGCCTGGGTGGGCCCAGGCCCGCCCAATCTCAGCTCAGGTCCACTCAGTTTAGGCACCAAAGAGGGGCATAATCGAACGTCGCCGGGAAAATAGATCGCTGGCGATCTATTTTGGCGGCAGCGCTACAGCTGGCCGGAACCGTATTATCGAAAAAGATGGCCAGCCATCTTTTTTTTCGATAATATGGTTTAGCCCGGCCAAATGCCAGAGTTTGCCGGGTTTGTTTTTCAGTGATAATGGAAAAAAATGCCGGTGACATCCAAGGCATTTGGTCCTGGGAGGAGCCAGCATTTGTAGTGCACTGGTCCCCCTGACATGCCAGGACACCAACCGGGCACCCTAGGGAGCACTTCTAAAAATTAAAAAAAAATATACAAATACCTCCCAGGTGCATAGCTCCTTACCTTGGGTGCTGAGCCCCCGAAATCCCCCCCAAAAACCCACTCTCCACAACTCTACACCACCATAGCCCTTATGGGTGAAGGGGGGCACCTACATATGGGTACAGTGGGTTTTGGGGGGGTTTGGAGGGCTCAACACTTACCACACAAGTGTAACAGGTAGAGGGGGGTGGGCCTGTGTCCACCTACCTGAAGACCACTGCAACCAACATAAACTGTTCCAGGGACCTGCATACTGCTGTCAGGGAGCTGGGTATGACATTTGAGGCTGGCATACAGGCTGGCAAAAAAGATTTTTATTTTTATTGTTTTAGTGTGGAAGGGGGTTGGTGACCACTGGGGGAGTACGGGGAGGTCATCCCCCATTCCCTCCGGTGGTCATCTGGTCAGTGTGGGCACCTTTTTTTGGCTTGGTCGTGAAAATAAAAGGACCAAGTAAAAGCGGCGAAATACTGATTAACGCCGCTTTTTTTTCCATTATCCGCAAAAGCTAGCCATCTGGTAGCCATGCCCATGTCCCGCCTTCGCTTCGCCGCCGACACGCCCCCTTGAACTTTCACCAGCTCGGCGATGGTGTCAAAAAAGCAGCTTTCGATTATACCGATTTCGCCGCTTTTACGAGATCGCCGGCCATCTCCAGATTTATGTCAGAAGATCGCCGACGATCACTTTTGAAAATAAGCCTGAAAGTGCACATCCTTTCTTCCGTGGCATCCGGCAGCTCTCCCAGTCCTCCTCCTCCTCCCTGCCTAAATGTTTTGGGGGGGGGGGTTCAATGCAGTGCGCCGCGGGTTGGGTCCAGATGCGCTGGATTGTGGAAGTCTCCCATGATGCAAGACGCAAGCACTGCCTGCAGCATGCCTGCACCGCTATGGCCTCAAGTCCCCCCCCCCCCCCCCGCAGTGCACACGATGGCGCCGAACGCATGGGATGACTGCTAGCTCTGTTGCGATCCCCACCCCCCCCCCAGCAGCACCTTCCTGTGGCCTCACTCATCACACAGGCAGGAACCAGGACAGTGCTCTGCTGTACCACCTGCCAACAAGAGCAAGCAGCTGCCCAGGTAAAATAAATATATTTTTTATGTTGTTTTTAAATGTAGAGTGTAACCAAAATGCTGGCTGGGGGGGGGGGGGGGGGGGGGGGGGCTTCTGGATAGGGGTGAATTCCTCATAGGGCAAAAAAAGATATATTTATTTTTTTAACTCTAGGCAGTGAAGAGCCCACCCCCACCCAGAAGCCCACCAGCCAGCAATTTTGATTACTCTTGTAATCAAAATGCTGGCTGGTGGGGGGCTTCTGGGTGGGGGTGGACTCTTGTAATCAAAATACTGGCTGCTGGTGGGCTTCTGGGTAAGGATGGGGCTAGGCTGTTCACTGCCTAGAGCACAAAAAGGTATATTTAATCATTAAATATACGTTTTGTGCCCTAGGCAGTGAAGAGTCCACCCCACCCAGAAACCCACCAACAATACATTTTAATATTGCCCAGGTTAAAATTTTAAAACGGTTGTGTATTTCTCATGTTGGTGGGGTTTTGGGTGGGGATGATCTCTGCAGTGCCCAGGTTAAAATTTAAAAAAAAAAAAAAAAGTATAGACGGTTTTCTGGGTGGAGGTGGGCTTTGCAGTGCCCAGGACATTTTAAAAAAAGTATTATATTTAATGCCATGGGGGATGGGTAGGGTAGGGTAGGGGGTAGGACAGGGCTGACACTAGGCTACAGAAATGTTTGCCATTATAGTAGACTTATGTAGTAGACTTATGTCTGGTCAAGTTTGATATGACATAATGTAACTATATTTAAAAATACTGTTTTTTTTTCCATTAAGTATATATGTGGTTTATGTTGATGCAGGGTAGCTGTTGGGCAGACTACTTAGAAATCCATCATCAAGTGCATTTTAAGGCATTATTTTGTAGATCCCAAGAAACAGTACTCATACTTATATACATAGTGCCCACCCAAAAAGTCAGGTCTGACTATGCCACTGGTTTTCATGTTCCAGGGGGAGAAGGAATCTCACATATGTCTGCATAGTCTGTTTACCTTTGGCAGGTGCTATGTGAAATCAGGCTCAAGGGGACTCCGAGAAATAATAACTACACTTCCTTAAAGTGTATATATCTTGTTTTGTAAAAACAGACCTGCAAAACATTTTTCATGAACCATTTTCCCCAAATCCCACATAAATGACCACTGTTATATGAATTTGCATCACAGGAGCCCACAAATGAAGACTTTAAACTTTCTCGCATAGCTGGCTACACACAAAAATTTACTATTGCAAAACCACGTTTGCAAAATCGCTTTGCGAAAGTTGGCTTTGGATGAAAAAAAGCACGTGCCAACTGTCAATATTTTGGCATTTTTGAGTGTTTTACACTTACCCCCATGTTTACTAAGCCACTCTAGTGCTTGCAGTGCACTATTGCCGACACAGTCCCTTTTGGCCGACACAGTCCCTTTTGCATACAGAATTTACATTTTAAAGGATAACATGTACTTTAATGGCTCCTGGCCAAAGTGAAGGCACTGGTATGCTAGTTAGAAAGTCTTTCTCTACAGGGTACATGCTTCTCTGTACCAAAAGGTTTTGTGTGAGAGGATGGCCCTGCCATATAGGACCTTAGGGGTCTTTGTACTAAGCTGTGGCAAAATACTGAACTTAGCGCACTCTTGCGTGGGTTTTTTTCCCCACACACTAAGGTCATATTTGCAGCAGCCATAAAATGTTTGATTTTCCATTTTTTGAATTAATGGCTATGCATTAATGTTGTTATTAGTGCACGGCCTTAAAAAAACTCGCGTACACTTACTGCCACCCATTTTGTAGGCGGTAAGAGCTCACGTGGTAATCCTGTGTTAACTAGTTAGGGCATACTAATCAAGTATCACTTTATTCTTGATATACTGCCTATCATAAACATAGCTAAGTAGTTTACAAATGTAGATGTGCCTACTGATTAGCACAGGAATGTCCACTCTCCACCCACAGACATGCCCCCTCAAACAAAAAGTTAAAAAAAATGTTAGCACATT